>NC_060185.1:10631081-10663581 GCF_021184085.1 Oncorhynchus gorbuscha | reverse complement strand
TCCCCTTTACTCCCCCCCCCTCCCCCTCCTCTCCCCTTTACTCCTCCCCCACCCCTTCCTCTCCCCTTTACTCCTCCCCCCACCCCTCCTCTCCCCTTTACTCCCTCTCCCTTTTACTCCTCCCCCACCCCTTCCTCTCCCCTTTACTCCTCCTCCCACCCCCTCCTCTCCCCTTTACTCCTCCCCCACCCCCTCCTCTCCCATTTACTCCTCCTCTCCCCTTTACTCCTCCCCCACCCCATCCTCTCCACTTTACTCCTCACCCACCCCCTCCTCTCCACTTTACTCCTCCCCCACCCCCTCCTCTCCACTTTACTCCTCCCCCACCCTCCCTCTCCCCTTTACTCCTCCCCCACACCTTCCTCTCCCCTTTACTCCTCCCCCACCCTCCCTCTCCCTTTACTCCTCCCCCACACCTTCCTCTCCCCTTTACTCCTCCCCCACCCCTTCCTCTCCCCCTTTACTCCTCCCCCACCCTCCCTCACCCCTTTACTCCTCCCCCACCCTCCCTCACCCCTTTACTCCTCCCCCACCCCTTCCTCTCCCCTTTACCCCTCCCCACCCCCTCCTCTCCACTTTACTCCTCCCCCACCCTCCCTCTCCCCTTTACTCCTCCCCCACCCTCCCTCTCCCCTTTACTACTCCCCCACACCTTCCTCTCCCCTTTACTCCTCCCCCCACCCCTTCCTCTCCCCTTTACTCAATGATGTACAAATGGTTAAAGTATGGGTTATATTTACAATGGTAATAATACAGAGTGCCATCACAGCAGCAAGATCTGTGACCTGTTGCCACAAGAAAAGGGCAACCAGTGAAGAACAAACACCATTGTAAATATAACCCATACTTTAACCATTTCACCCAGTAGATATGGGAGTTTATCAAAATTGGGTATGTTTTCGAATTCTTTGTGGATCTGTGTAATCTGAGGGAAATATGTGTCTCTAATATGGTCAAACATTGGGCAGGAGGTTAGGAAGTGCAGCTCAGTTTCCACCTCATTTTGTGGGCAGTGTGCACATTGCCTGTCTTCTCTTGAGAGCCAGGTCTGCCTACGGTGGCCTTTCTCAATAGCAAGGGTATACTCACTGAGTCTGTACATAGTCAAAGCTTTCCTTAATTTTGTGTCAGTCACAGTTGTCAGGTATTCTGCCACTGTGTATTCTCTGTTTAGGTTCAAATAGCATTCTAGTTTACTCTGTTTTTTTGTCAATTCTTTCCAATGTGTCAAGTAATTTTCTCATGATTTGGTTGGGTCTAATTGTGTTTCTGTCCTGGGGCTCTGTGGGGTGTGATTGTGTTTGTGAACAGAGCCCAAGGACCAGCTTGCTTAGGGGACTCTTCTCCAGGTTCATCTCTCTGTAGGTGATGGCTTTATTATGAAAGGTTTGGGAATCGCTTCCTTTTAGGTGGTTGTAGAATTTAACGGCTCTTTTCTGGATTTTGGTAATTAGAGGGTATCGGCCTAATTCTGCTCTTAATGCATTATTTGATTTTCTACGTTGTACACAGAGGATATTTTTGCAGAATTCTGAATGCAGAGTCTCAATGTGGTGTCCCATTTAGTGAATTCTTGGTTGGTGAGCGGACCCCAGACCTCACAACCATAAAGGGCAATGGGTTCTACAACTGATTCAAGTATTTTTAGCCAAATCCTAATTGGTATGTCAAATTTTATGTTCCTTTTGATGGCATAGAAGGCTCTTCTTGCCTTGTCTCTCAAATCATTCACAGCTTTGTGGAAGTTACCTGTGGCGCTGATGTTTAGGTTAAGTTATGTATTGTTTTTTTGTGTGCTCTAGAGCAACGGTGTCTAGATGGAATTTGTATTTGTGGTCCTGGCGACTGGACCTTTTTTGAACACCATTATTTTTGTCTTACTGAGATTTACTGTCAGGGCCCAGGTCTGGCAGAATCTGTGCAGAAGATCAAGGTGCTGCTGTAGGCCCTCCTTTTTAGTGCCCTCGCCAGTTCATTGATATATATGTTGAAGAGGGTGGGGCTTAAGATTCATCCCTGTCTCACCCCACGGCCCTGTGGGAGGAAATGTGTGTTTTTTGCCTATTTTAACCACACACTTGTGGTTTGTGTACATGGAATTTACAACGTAATTTGTTTTTCCCCCTGACACCACTTTCCATCAATTTGAATAGCCGACTTGAGTCAAATGTTTTTATGAAATCAACAACGCATGAGAAGACATTGCCTTGGTTTTGGTTTGTTTGTTGGTCAATTAGGGTGTGCAGGGTGAATACATGGTCTGTTTTATGATAATTTGGTAAAAAGACAATTTGACATTTGCTCAGTACAAAGTTTTCAGAGGAAATGTACAAGTCTGCTGTCAATGATAATGTAGAGGATTTTCCCAAGGTTACTGCTTGGGTAGTTATTGGGGTCAAATTTGTCTCCGCTTTAGTGGATTTGTGTGATCAGTCATTGGTTCCAAATATTGGGGAAGATGCCAGAGCTAAGGATGATGTTAAAGAGTTTTAGTATAGCCAATTGGAATTTGTTGTCTGTATATTTGATCATTTCATTGAGGATACCATCAACACCTCAGGCCTTTTTGGGTTGGAGTGTTGGTATTTCTTCCTGTAGTTCATTCAAGGTAATTGTAGAATCCAGTGGGTTCTGGTCGTCTTTAATAGTTGATTCTAAGATTTGTATTTGATCATGTATATGTTGTTGCTGTTTGTTCTTGGTTACAGAGCCAAAAAGATTGGAGAAGTGGTTTACCTATACATCTTCATTTTGGATAGGTAATTCTTCGTGTTGTTGTTTGTTTAGTGTTTTCCAATTTTCCCAAAAGTGGTTAGAGTCTATGGATTTTTAAATTACATTGAGTTGATTTCTGACGTGCTGTTCCTTCTTTTTCCGTAGTGTATTTCTGGATTATTTTAGTGATTCACCTTAGTGAAGGCATAGACTCAGGTTTTCTGGGTCTCTATGTTTTTGGTTGGACAGGTTTCTCAATTTCTTTCTTAGATTTTTGAATTCTTCATCAAACCATTTGTCATTGTGGTTAATTTTCTTTGGTTTTCTATTTGAGATTTTTCGATTTGATAGGGAAGCCAAGTTTACACCTTCACTATTACAGTGGAACGTTTTACCCAGGAAATTGGTTAAAAGGGATTGAATTTGTTGTTGTCTAATTGTTTTTTGGTAGGTTTCCAAGCTACATTCCTTCCATCTATAGCATTTCTTAATGTTACTCAGTTCCTTTGGCTTTGATCCCTCATGATTCAAGTAGACTGTGAGTTTGCTGTGATCTGATAGAGCGTTCACAGTCAGTCCACTGACACCCCTAAGATACACTGGGTTGAGGTCAGTGACAAAGTAGTCTACAGAGATGAGCTATAGGTATACCTACCACAGGAGTCCCCTTGGAGGCCTACCATTGACAATAGTAGTTGTGACCCGTTTTTGTTGGTTATGTAGTCTAGTGGTGTGGGGGCTGTGCTTTGGCAAAGTGGGTGGGGTTATATCCTTCCTGTTTGGCCCTGTCTGGGGGTGTCCTCGGATGGGGCCACAGTGTCTCCTGACCGCTCCTGTCTCAGCCTCCAGTATTTATGCTGCAGTAGTTTGTGTCGGGGGGCTAGGGTCAGTTTGTTATATCTGGAGTACTTCTCCTGTCCTATTCGGTGTCCTGTGTGAATCTAAGTGTGCGTTCTCTAATTCTCTCCTTTCTTTCTCTCTCTCGGAGGACCTGAGCCCTAGGACCATGCCCCAGGACTACCTGACATGATGACTCCTTGCTGTCCCCAGTCCACCTGGCCATGCTGCTGCTCCAGTTTCATCTGACCTGAGCCCTAGGACCATGCCCCAGGACTACCTGACATGATGACTCCTTGCTGTCCCCAGTCCACCTGGCCATGCTGCTGCTCCAGTATAACTGTTCTGCCTTACTATTATTTGACCATGCTGGTCATTTATGAACATTTGAACATCTTGGCCATGTTCTGTTATAATCTCCACACTGCACAGCCAGAAGAGGACTGGCCACCCCACATATGCTCTCTCTAATTCTCTCTTTCTCTCTCTCTGAGGACCTGAGCCCAAGGACCGTGCCCCAGGACGACCTGACATGATGACTCCTTGCTGTCACCAGTCCACCTGACTGTGCTGCTGCTCCAGTTTCAACTGTTCTGCCTTGTTATTATTCGACCATGCTGGTCATTTATGAACATTTGAACATCTTGGCCATGTTCTGTTATCTCCACCCGGTACAGCCAGAAGAGGACTGGCCACCCCACATAGCCTGGATCCTCTCTAGGTTTCTTCCTAGGTTTTGGCCTTTCTAGGGAGTTTTTCCTAGCCACCGTGCTTCTACACCTGCATTGCTTGCTGTTTGGGGTTTTAGGCTGGGTTTCTGTACAGCACTTTGAGATATCAGCTGATGTACGAAGGGCTATATAAATACATTTGATGTAGTCATAGTTGTGCCTAGGGGGGAATATGGGGGAGGGGATACGGTCACCTCCAGGCAGGTTTTTGTCCCCCTGTGTGCTGAGGGTGTCAGGTTCTTGTCCGGTTCTGGCATTTAGGTTTCCACAGACTAGTACATGTCCCTGGGCCTGGAAATGATTGATTTCCCCCTCCAGGATGGAGAAGCTGTCTTCATTAAAGTATGGGGATTCTAGTTGGGGGATATTGGTAGCACACAGGAGAACATGTTTCTCTGTTAAGATCATTTCCTGTTGAATTTCTTACCAAATGTAAAATGCTCTTGGTTTGATTCATTTAATGGCGTGAGTTAGGTCTGCTCTATACCAAATTAGCATACCCCGAGTCCCTTCCCTGTTTCACACCTGGTAGTTTGGTGGATGGGACTATCAGCTCTCTGTAACCTAGAGGGCAACCAGTGGATCCATCTCCTCTATACCAGGTTTCTTATATTCCAGGGTGAGATAGTGAAGCCTTTGTGTTCCATAAAGTGTCCAGTGATGTTGGTCGTGTGGTTTGGCCTCAGATCAATAAGAGGGAACAGAGCCTGCTGAGCATCTGGTACATGCCATTGGCTTGGGAGAGTGTAAAGGTGGGGGTTGGGCCTGTTTGCCCGCTCACGGCCTGGGTGTATGTGACTTCCATGTTGAGGCCCTTTTTGCAGGGTGGGGTGCATGGGGTGGGCAGGAGGGGCATAGGTCTGATCTGAGGAGGCCTAAATGGGGTGTGGACATGGTTGACTTGGGGGGTGTTGATCGGTTGGGGTGTGGATGTGGCTGGTGGTGCGTGGGTCCTCTATGTGTAGGTCAGGGGAGGGGGGGGGCTCGCTGGGTGGGGTGTCTATTGATCTGTTGCTCCTGTGTGAAGTGTTATGGCTGCGTTTGAGAGCGATGTCCTTAAGAGTCTGGGCGAAGGTGGGCACTGCTGCCTTGTAGAGGTGGACCTGGTCGTGGAGACTATTCAAGTCCAGGGTGGAGTGGTGGGCCAGGAAAACATTCTGTTTTGAGGCACAGTCACGGGAAATACTTGCGTTTATCCACTGTATGGTAGCAGGGTGGAAGTCTTCATGGTAGCAGGTTGGAGATAACCACTTGTGCGTTGGTGAAAGTAGAAGAAGCTATTCAAATCACTCCCTTTCCTGCTGTGTTCTCAGGTGGTTTGTGCCTGTGTGTATTATTATGTATTATTATTTTACATTTACATTTAAGTCATTTAGCAGACGTTCTTATCCAGAGCGACTTACAAATTGGTGCATTCACCTTATTATGCTGGGTGAGCCTAGTTGGACCTCAGACTGAAGGTCTAGGGCGCGCTGGGTGTTTGGACACCAGAGTTTAGACACACTGTGTTTGGGAAAAAGTTTTTTGTTTTTTAAATATATTTCCCATTTGAGTCCATAAGTAGTACAATCTGTGTCTTGTGTTTGTCCTCAGTGGGTGTGGGGGGATTGTCAGGAGGGCTATCAGGGTGGCTGACAGGGGGGGGGTGCTCAGAGTGGGTGAGAACCCCTGGGCTTGGGGTTCTTCATTTGTCTGTTCTGCTGTGATGTCGAGTCTATGGTCAGGGTCTGGTGTGGACTGTTCTGCTGTGGTGTGGATACATTTGTTGTGAGATGAGGTGGGCTGTTCTGCTGGCCATCTCTCTCCTCCAGTAGTCTGATCCTCTCCTCCATCCCCCTCAACCTCTCCTCCAGCAGTCTGATCCTCTCCTCCATCCCCCTCACCCTCTCCTCCAGCAGTCTGATCCTCTCCTCTATCCCCCTCACCCTCTCCTCCAGCAGTCTGATCCTCTCTTCTAGTGCTCTGTTTTTCTCCTGCTCTTTCTCCTGTTGAAGTTGTCTCACCACTGTCCAGAGTGCAGATGTCTCGCTCTCCACCTCCAGCTCTCCGGGTCTGGTTAAGGGGGGTGTTGTTGTGCTGGACTGTTGTCTGGGTCTCTGCTGACTGGAGTGTAATCACCTGCTGTTCCAGCTCCACCTGCCTTACCTACAGCTGGGCAAATGTATCCTTCATTTCAATGAGGGGGTAGTACTCTGACCTGTGAGGTTGACTCTCCGCTTAGGGTTGCTTGTCTGTGGGGTTAAATAATGATGAGGTCTGGTCTGACCCGCTGGGGGTGGGGGTATCTTTCTCAAGGGAGAGCTTCTCCTGCTGGGCTAATGCTTTGATTAGGTGAAAGTCCATCTGAAACTGTACCAATACTGTACCAATCCCTGTACCACTACTATTCCAGACTTATAGAGACTTAAGTTAGCTGACTCAGTGTCCTCGTTGTCTATTATCCTAGTTTCCACCCCTCGTTAACAGAGGGGTAGTGTGCTAATACAGCACTGTGCCATGCCAGTGGATGGTTTGTGTGGAAGATGAGGTTGCTGATGTTCCCATTTTTTAAATTAAAATTCTGCAAAAAGTGTCTCTTGATTTTCCATAAGGAGCTTCATTTTGTGATCTTTTCTCACCTTATCATTCTTTACATACACAGGGTACTGTATTTTAATTACCACTGAACAGCAGGAGGCAGCTTCCAAGGCCTCGCCATTTGGTTGGAGTAGACTGTGTGACTCTCCTGCCAATGTTGGACTAAAGGGCTTTGACACCTCTCACTTGACACATCAGTGCTCATTGAAGCTGTATCAAGCTTGGCAGCCTTGATTTAGCATTGTCCTTATCAAGTAATGTAATGCATTTTTCTTCTAAAATATTCAGACTAAACATCACTCAATCAGTTCCTGGTTGGATGGTGTTCTCAGGTTTCTGTTGTTTTCCAGTTTTCCATTTGCTGTATAGCTTTGGAATAATAATCTTTGGTAGTTGTAAGCCTTCCAGGTGATGCCGTAATTCCGTCCAAAATCAGGTTGTAGGTTTTGAGTTTTGATTTGGAGTGAAGGTTGTGTTGTAGAGAGTAGCATCCTGTATACGTTCCTGACAGAAAATCCAAGTTTATCTATATTTTTTTAAGAACATGCTGGTCACTGCCAGGCCAGTTTGAGCAACACAGAGGTGCTTGTATTGGACAATGCATTTGTCTTGCACTGTTAACATCTTTGACCCGACAGGACCCAGACAGCTATATCTAAACAGAGCCAGAGAACAATACCCAACAACACAGCTGCTGCTACTACTACTAAGATGACCTGAACTTTGACCTGCAACACATCCTGACTAGTCCAAATGTCCTTCAGTACCCCGGGGAAAGGCTGCGGTTGAGGTTGAAAAAAACTGAAGAGGAAGGGGTAAGAGAGAAGAATGGATGACAACGAGGGAGAGAAGGAGAGGAGAACAACGAGGGAGAGAGAGAAGAGGAGAACAACGAGGGAGAGAGAGAGGAGAACAACGAGGGAGAGAGAGAGGAGAACAACGAGGGAGAGAGAGGACAACGAGGGAGAGAGAGGACAACGAGGGAGGGAGAGAGAGGACAACGAGGGAGAGAGAGGACAACGAGGGAGAGAGAGGACAACGAGGGAGAGAGAGGACAACGAGGGAGAGAGAGGACAACGAGGGAGAGAGAGGACAACGAGGGAGAGGAGAACAACGAGGGAGAGAAGGAGAGGAGAACAACGAGGGAGAGAAGGAGAGGAGAACAACGAGGGAGAGAAGGAGAGGAGAACAACGAGGGAGAGAAGGAGAGGAGAACAACGAGGGAGAGAAGGAGAGGAGAACAACGAGGGAGAGAGGAGAGGAGAACAACGAGGGAGAGAAGGAGAGGAGAACAACGAGGGAGAGAGAGAGGAGAACAACGAGGGAGAGAAGGAGAGGAGAACAACGAGGGAGAGAAGGAGAGGAGAACAACGAGGGAGAGAAGGAGAGGAGAACAACGAGGGAGAGAAGGAGAGGAGAACAACGAGGGAGAGAAGGAGAACAACGAGGGAGAGAAGGAGAACAACGAGGGAGATAGAGGAGAACAACGAGGGAGAGAGGAGAACAACGAGGGAGATAGGGGAGAACAACGAGGGAGATAGGGGAGAACAACGAGGGAGAGAAGGAGAGGAGAACAACGAGGGAGGAGAGGAGAACAACGAGGGAGAGGAGAGGAGAACAACGAGGGAGAGGAGAGGAGAACAACGAGGGAGAGAAGGAGAGGAGAACAAAGAGGGAGAGAAGGAGAGGAGAACAAAGAGGGAGAGAAGGAGAGGAGAACAAAGAGGGAGAGAGAGAGGAGAACAACGAGGGAGAGAAGGAGAGGAGAACAACGAGGGAGAGAAGGAGAGGAGAACAACGAGGGAGAGAAGGAGAGGAGAACAACGAGGGAGAGAAGGAGAGGAGAACAACGAGGGAGAGAAGGAGAGGAGAACAACGAGGGAGAGAAGGAGAGGAGAACAACGAGGGAGAGAAGGAGAGGAGAACAACGAGGGAGAGAAGGAGAGGAGAACAACGAGGGAGAGAAGGAGAGGAGAACAAAGAGGGAGAGAAGGAGAGGAGAACAACGAGGGAGAGAGAGAGGAGAACAACGAGGGAGAGAGGAGAGGAGAACAACGAGGGAGAGAAGGAGAGGAGAACAAAGAGGGAGAGAGAGAGAGAGGAGAACAAAGAGGGAGGGAGAGAGAGAGGAGAACAACGAGGGAGAGAAGGAGGAGAACAACGAGGGAGAGAAGGAGAGGAGAACAACGAGGGAGAGAAGGAGAGGAGAACAACGAGGGAGAGAAGGAGAGGAGAACAACGAGGGAGAGAAGGAGAGGAGAACAACGAGGGAGAGAAGGAGAGGAGAACAACGAGGGAGAGAAGGAGAGGAGAACAACGAGGGAGAGAGAGGAGAACAACGAGGGAGATAGAGGAGAACAACGAGGGAGATAGAGGAGAACAACGAGGGAGATAGAGGAGAACAACGAGGGAGATAGAGGAGAACAACGAGGGAGAGAAGGAGAGGAGAACAACGAGGGAGAGAAGGAGAGGAGAACAACGAGGGAGGAGAGGAGAACAACGAGGGAGAGGAGAGGAGAACAACGAGGGAGAGAAGGAGAGGAGAACAACGAGGGAGAGAAGGAGAGGAGAACAACGAGGGAGAGAAGGAGAGGAGAACAAAGAGGGAGAGAAGGAGAGGAGAACAACGAGGGAGAGAGAGAGGAGAACAACGAGGGAGAGAAGGAGAGGAGAACAACGAGGGAGAGAAGGAGAGGAGAACAACGAGGGAGAGAAGGAGAGGAGAACAACGAGGGAGAGAAGGAGAGGAGAACAACGAGGGAGAGAAGGAGAGGAGAACAACGAGGGAGAGAAGGAGAGGAGAACAACGAGGGAGAGAAGGAGAGGAGAACAACAAGGGAGAGAAGGAGAGGAGAACAACGAGGGAGAGAAGGAGAGGAGAACAACGAGGGAGAGAAGGAGAGGAGAACAACGAGGGAGAGAAGGAGAGGAGAACAACGAGGGAGAGAGAGAGGAGAACAACGAGGGAGAGAGAGAGGAGAACAACTAGGGAGAGAAGGAGAGGAGAACAACTAGGGAGAGAAGGAGAGGAGAACAACGAGGGAGAGAAGGAGAGGAGAACAACGAGGGAGAGAAGGAGAGGAGAACAACGAGGGAGAGAAGGAGAGGAGAACAACGAGGGAGAGAAGGAGAGGAGAATAACGAGGGAGAGAAGGAGAGGAGAACAACGAGGGAGAGAGAGAGGAGAACAACGAGGGAGAGAGAGAGGAGAACAACGAGGGAGAGAGAGAGGAGAACAACGAGGGAGAGAGAGAGGAGAACAACTGAGAGAAGGAGGAGAACAACGAGGGAGAGAAGGAGAGGAAAACAACGAGAGAGAGAAGGAGAGGAAAACAACGAGGGAGAGAAGGAGAGGAGAACAACGAGGGAGAGAAGGAGAGGAGAACAACGAGGGAGAGAGAGAGAGAGGAGAACAACGAGGGAGAGAGAGAGGAGAACAACGAGGGAGAGAGAGAGGAGAACAACGAGCGAGAGAGAGAGGACAACGAGGGAGAGAGAGAGGAGAACAACAAGGAAGAGAGAGAGAGGAGAACAACGAGGGAGAGAGAGAGGAGAACAACGAGGGAGAGAGAGAGGAGAACAACGAGGGAGAGAGAGAGGAGAACAACGAGGGAGAGAGAGGAGAACAACGAGGGAGAGAGAGAAGAACAACGAGAGAGAGAGAGAGGAGAACAACGAGGGAGAGAGAAGGGAGAACAACGAGGGAGAGAAGGAGAGGAGAACAACGAGGGAGAGAAGGAGAGGAGAACAACGAGGGAGAGAAGGAGAGGAGAACAACGAGGGAGAGAAGGAGAGGAGAACAACGAGGGAGAGAAGGAGAGGAGAACAACGAGGGAGAGAGAGGAGAACAACGAGGGAGAGAGAGGAGAACAACGAGGGAGATAGAGGAGAACAACGAGGGAGATAGAGGAGAACAACGAGGGAGGAGAGGAGAACAACGAGGGAGGAGAGGAGAACAACGAGGGAGAGGAGAGGAGAACAACGAGGGAGAGGAGAGGAGAACAACGAGGGAGAGGAGAGGAGAACAACGAGGGAGAGGAGAGGAGAACAACGAGGGAGAGGAGAGGAGAACAACGAGGGAGAGAAGGAGAGGAGAACAACGAGGGAGAGAAGGAGAGGAGAACAACGAGGGAGAGAAGGAGAGGAGAACAACGAGGGAGAGAAGGAGAGGAGAACAACGAGGGAGAGAAGGAGAGGAGAACAACGAGGGAGAGAAGGAGAGGAGAACAACGAGGGAGAGAAGGAGAGGAGAACAACGAGGGAGAGAAGGAGAGGAGAACAACGAGGGAGAGAAGGAGAGGAGAACAACGAGGGAGAGAAGGAGAGGAGAACAACGAGGGAGAGAAGGAGAGGAGAACAACGAGGGAGAGAAGGAGAGGAGAACAACGAGGGAGAGAAGGAGAGGAGAACAACGAGGGAGAGAGAGAGGAGAACAACGAGGGAGAGAGAGAGGAGAACAACGAGGGAGAGAGAGAGGAGAACAACGAGGGAGAGAGAGAGGAGAACAACGAGGGAGAGAAGGAGAGGAGAACAACGAGGGAGAGAAGGAGAGGAGAACAACGAGGGAGAGAAGGAGAGGAGAACAACGAGGGAGAGAGAGAGGAGAACAACGAGGGAGAGAGAGAGGAGAACAACGAGGGAGAGAGAGGAGAACAACGAGGGAGAGAGAGAAGAACAACGAGAGAGAGAGAGAGGAGAACAACGAGGGAGAGAGAAGGGAGAACAACGAGGAAGAGAGAGAGGAGAACAACGAGGGAGAGAGAGAGGAGAACAACGAGGGAGAGAGAGAGGAGAACAACTGAGAGAAGGAGGAGAACAACGTGGGAGAGAAGGAGAGGAAAACAACAAGGAAGAGAAGGAGAGGAGAACAACGAGGGAGAGAGAGAGAGGAGAACAACGAGGGAGAGAGAGAGAGAGGAGAACAACGAGGGAGAGAGAGAGGAGAACAACGAGGGAGAGAGAGAGGAGAACAACGAGCGAGAGAGAGAGGACAACGAGGGAGAGAGAGAGGAGAACAACAAGGAAGAGAGAGAGAGGAGAACAACGAGCGAGAGAGAGAGGAGAACAACGAGGGAGAGAGAGAGAGAACAACGAGGGAGAGAGAGAGAACAACGAGGGAGAGAGAGAGGAGAACAACGAGGGAGAGAGAGAGGAAAACAACGAGCGAGAGAGAGAGGACAACGAGGGAGAGAGAGAGGAGAACAACAAGGAAGAGAGAGAGAGGAGAACAACGAGCGAGAGAGAGAGGAGAACAACGAGGGAGAGAGAGAGGAGAACAACGAGGGAGAGAGAGAGGAGAACAACGAGGGAGAGAGAGAGGAGAACAACGAGGGAGAGAGAAGAGAACAACGAGGGAGAGAGAGAAGAACAACGAGAGAGAGAGAGAGGAGAACAACGAGGGAGAGAGAAGGGAGAACAACGAGGAAGAGAGAGAGGAGAACAACGAGGGAGAGAGAGAGGAGAACAACTAGGGAGAGAAGGAGAGGAGAACAACGAGGGAGAGAAGGAGAGGAGAACAACGAGGGAGAGAAGGAGAGGAGAACAACGAGGGAGAGAAGGGGAGAGGAGAACAACGAGGGAGAGAAGGAGAGGAGAACAACGAGGGAGAGAAGGAGAGGAGAACAACGAGGGAGAGAAGGAGAGGAGAACAACGAGGGAGAGAAGGAGAGGAGAACAACGAGGGAGAGAAGGAGAGGAGAACAACGAGGGAGAGAAGGAGAGGAGAACAACGAGGGAGAGAAGGAGAGGAGAACAACGAGGGAGAGAAGGAGAGAGAGAGAACAACGAGGGAGAGAGAGAGGAGAACAACGAGAGAACAACGAGGGAGAGAAGGAGAGGAGAACAACGAGGGAGAGAAGGAGAGGAGAACAACGAGGGAGAGAGAGAGGAGAACAACGAGGGAGAGAGAGAGGAGAACAACGAGGGAGAGAGAGAACAACGAGAACAACGAGGGAGAGAGAGAGGAGAACAACGAGGGAGAGAGAGAGGAGAACAACGAGGGAGAGAGGGAGAGGAGAACAACGAGGGAGAGAGAGAAGAACAACGAGAGAGAGAGAGAGGAGAACAACGAGGGAGAGAGAAGGGAGAACAACGAGGGAGAGAGAGAGGAGAACAACTGAGAGAAGGAGGAGAACAACGTGGGAGAGAAGGAGAGGAAAACAACGAGGGAGAGAGAAGGAGAGGAAAACAACGAGGGAGAGAAGGAGAGGAGAACAACTAGGGAGAGAAGGAGAGGAGAAACAACGAGGGAGAGAGAACAACGAGAGAGAGAGAGAGAACAACGAGGGAGAGAGAGAGGAGAACAACGAGCGAGAGAGAGAGAGAAACAACGAGGGAGAGAGAAGAGGAGAACAACAAGGAAGAGAGAGAGAGAGAGGACAACGAGGGAGAGAGAGGAGAACAACAAGGAGAACAACAAGGAAGAGAGAGAGAGAGAACAACGAGGAGAGAGAGAGAGAGAACAACGAGGGAGAGAGAGAGAGAACAACGAGGGAGAGAGAGAGAGAACAACGAGGGAGAGAGAAGAGAACAACGAGGGAGAGAGAGAAGAACAACGAGAGAGAGAGAACAACGAGGAGAACAACGAGGGAGAGAGAAGGGAGAACAACGAGGAAGAGAGAGAGAACAACGAGAACAACAAGGGAGAGAGAGAGGAGAACAACGAGGGAGAGAGAGAGGAGAACAACGAGGGAGAGAGAGAGGAGAACAACGAGGGAGAGAGGAGAGGAGAACAACGAGGGAGAGAGAGAGAGGAGAATAACGAGGGAGAGAAGGAGAACAACGGAGAAGAACAACGAGGGAGAGAAGAGGAGAACAACGAGGGAGAGAGAGAGGAGAACAACGAGGGAGAGAGAGAGAGAGAAGAACAACGAGGGAGAGAGAGAGGAGAACAACGAGGGAGAGAGAGGAGACAACGAGGGAGAGAGAGAGGAGAGAACAACAAGGAAGAGAGAGAGAGGAGAACAACGAGGGAGAGAGAGAGGAGAACAACGAGGGAGAGAGAGAGGAGAACAACGAGGGAGAGAGAGAGGAGAACAACGAGGGAGAGAGAGAGGAGAACAACGAGGGAGAGAGAGAGGAGAACAACGAGGGAGAGAGAGGAGAACAACGAGGGAGAGAGAGAAGAACAACGAGAGAGAGAGAGAGGAGAACAACGAGGGAGAGAGAAGGGAGAACAACGAGGAAGAGAGAGAGGAGAACAACGAGGGAGAGAGAGAGGAGAACAACGAGGGAGAGAGAGAGGAGAACAACGAGAGAGAGAGAGAGGAGAACAACGAGGGAGAGAGAGAGGAGAACAACGAGGGAGAGAGAGAGGAGAACAACGAGAGAGAGAGAACAAAGAGAGAGAGAGGAGAACAACGAGGGAGAGAGAGGAGAACAACGAGGGAGAGAGAGGAGAACAACGAGGGAGAGAGAGGAGAACAACGAGGGAGAGAGAGGAGAACAACGAGGGAGAGAGAGGAGAACAACGAGGGAGAGAGAGGAGAACAACGAGGGAGAGAGAGGAGAACAACGAGGGAGTGGGAGAGGAGAACAACAAGGGAGAGAGAGGAGAACAACGAGGGAGAGAGAGGAGAACAACGAGGGAGAGAGAGAGGAGAACAACGAGGGAGAGAGAGAGGAGAACAAAGAGGGAGAGAAGGAGAGAGAGCAGAACGAGGGGGAAGAGTGCAGCACACGACTCGACACCAGCAGGACAGAAAGTCAGACAGAGCTGCCCTTCCTTCCTGTCAACGTTGGGATCCCCGAGACAGGAGGCTATTTACACAGACACATCACACCATACACACAGGCACTACAGTCACACGCATTACCACACAAGCAGAGACATTAACATGCCATAGGCACAGAACAGGGGCTGTGGACAGGATACAGATTAGACAGAAGACAGGCTTCATACAGAAACAGGACACTTGATATTTTCAGACCAGACATGGCACCGGGGAGGGGACACAACAGTCTCTATATAGATAAACCAACATATTATTCTGATAAGGACTCAGTATTTCCTGCCCAGTAATGTGGGTCAACTAACAGGAGATTCCTTGTGTCACAAGAGACTTCTTCCACAGCTCTGAACAGGACATGAGTAATTTCCTTCTCAAGGCCTTATATCTGAACATTTTCAGAAATCTATTCACTGAGGAGGGTCAACAGGAGGTTATCATTATATTATCAACCACCCGAGCCACTGCCTGTTCACCCCGCTATCGTCCAGAAGGCGAGGTCAGTACAGGTGCATCAAAGCAGGGACTGAGAGACTGAAAAACAGCTTCTATCTCAAGGCCATCAGACTGTTAAACAGCCACCACTAACACAGAGGCTGCTGCCTACATGGAGACCCAAACACTGGACACTTTAATACATATATATGTATATATCTTACATTACTCATGTGTGTGTATATATATATATATATACATACACACTGTATGTTATACCATCTACTGCACCTTGCCTATGCCGCTAGGCCATCGCTCGTCCATATACTTATATGGACTAAGTGATTCACCCCTTTAGATTTGTTCGCATAAGGTAGTTGTTAGATTACTCGTTGGTTATTACTGCATTGTTGGAACAAGAAGCACAAGCATTTCGCTACACTCGCATTCACATCTGCTAACCACGTGTATGTGACCAATACAATTTGATTTGAATCATCCAGGCCTTCACTGACGTGAGACTTACATCGTCAGAATTAAGAGACGTATGTTGTTAGAAGTTAAGAGGAAAAATGTATGCGTTTTGTGTTTGTATGGATTCTACAAGGCGTCGTATCAAGGGACCTAAGGTATGCCAGGAAAACATTCCCCACACCAGTACACCACCAGCCTGTACCGTTGACACCAGGCAGGACGGGGCCATGGACTCACGCTGCTCACACCCAATCCTGACTGCCATCAGCATGACGCAACAGGAACCGGGATTCGTCAGACCAGGCACTGGTTTTGCACTCCTCAATTGTCCAGTGTTGGCGATTTCGTGCTCACTGGAGCCGGTTCCGTGACCGCGACCGACGAGTTGTGTTCCGAGATGCCGTTCTGCACACCACTGTTGTACTGCGCCGTTATTAGTCTGTTCGTGGCCCTCCTGTTAGCTCGAACCATTCCTGCCATTCTCCTCCGACTTCTCTCATCAACGAGCTGTTTTCATCCACAGGGCTGGCGCTGACTGGTCTGACTGAGCTGTTTTCATCCACAGGGCTGGCGCTGACTGGTCTGACTTCATCAACGAGCTGTTTTCATCCACAGGGCTGGCGCTGACTGGTCTGACTTCTCTCATCAACGAGCTGTTTTCATCCACAGGACTGGCGCTGACTGGTCTGACTTCTCTCATCAACGAGCTGTTTTCATCCACAGGACTGGCGCTGACTGGTCTGACTTCTCTCATCAACGAGCTGTTTTCATCCACAGGACTGGCGCTGACTGGTCTGACTTCTCTCATCAACGAGCTGTTTTCATCCACAGGGCTGGCGCTGACTGGTCTGACTTCTCTCATCAACGAGCTGTTTTCATCCACAGGACTGGCGCTGACTGGATGTTTTTGTCTGCAGCACTGTTCTCTGTAAACCCTAGATACTGTCGTGTGTGAAAAGTCCAGGTGGCTGGCAGTTTCTGAGATACTGGATCTGGCACGCCTGACACCACCGATCATACTACGCTCAAAGTCCCTTATGTTACTCGTTTTGCCCATTCTAATGTTCAATCTAACAGTGACTGAATGTCTCGACGCCTTTCTGTCTGCTTTAAATAACAAGCCAAGGTCACGTGACAAACTGTCTGTTGGAGCGATCCATTTTCGTGAACTGGGTGGTGTACCTAATAAATTGTCCGTTGAGTGAATATAGTACTAAGATTACCATTGTGTTGGATACAACAGGAGAGTCCCATCATTTCCACTGGCAGCGAAGGGAAGGACAAGCTGGACAATGACTCTCTACATCAACCTACCAGGTCCCCACAACTCCCACCACCAGATGCAGACAAGAGGATAGCTGACTTTCTGATGAATTAGTGGACTCCAATATAGGAGGACAAGAGATTACAACCTAGCGTCTCTCCTGCTGTGGGGAGACACAGACAGACTTATTCCAGCCAATCAAGACTGTGAATAGGGGAATATGCTAATTACTATGTACGTGAAGCGATGATGATAAGGGTAGTGTGTACTACAGTATGTTGAGTGTGTAGTGTACAGGCTATTTCATATACAGCAGTAGCGAGTCTGAGAACATTTTCCCGCTTGGGACATTAAAAGTGAAACCTAGCCAGACCCACATTCTCTAAATAAATAAACTCACACACACACACACACACACACACACACACACACACACACACACACACACACACACACACACACACACACACACACACACACACACACACACACACACACACACAGTTGAAGAAGTCTGCATTTGTCTTTGTAGTTGCTGTCTTCCACGAGGACGTGAATGTAATCTGGGTACAGATACTTTACTAAAAACAGACGTTACATAAACCGCTCTGGAGAAGCTCTGATGATGAACAAGTGAATGTGATACCTCTCTCCTCATCATCCCCCATGTAGCCCAGAGACACGATCATCCCCCATGTAGCCCAGAGACACGATCATCCCCCATGTAACCTAGAGACACGATCATCCCCCATGTAGCCCAGAGACACGATCATCCCCCATGTAACCTAGAGACACGATCATCCCCCATGTAACCTAGAGACACGATCATCCCCTATGTAGCCCAGAGACACGATCATCCCCCATGTAACCTAGAGACACGATCATCCCCCATGTAGCCCAGAGACACGATCATCCCCCATGTAGCCCAGAGACACGATCATCCCCCATGTAGCCCAGAGACACGATCATCCCCCATGTAACCCAGAGACACGATCATCCCCCATGTAACCTAGAGACACGATCATCCCCCATGTAACCTAGAGACACGATCATCCCCCCCATGTAACCTAGAGACACGATCATCCCCCATGTAGCCCAGAGACACGATCATCCCCCATGTAGCCCAGAGACACGATCATCCCCCATGTAGCCCAGAGACACGATCATCCCCCATGTAGCCCAGAGACACGATCATCCCCCATGTAGCCCAGAGACACGATCATCCCCCATGTAGCCCAGAGACACGATCATCCCCCATGTAGCCCAGAGACACGATCATCCCCCATGTAGCCCAGAGACACGATCATCCCCCCCATGTAGCCCAGAGACACGATCATCCCCCATGTAGCCCAGAGACACGATCATCCCCCATGTAGCCCAGAGACACGATCATCCCCCATGTAGCCCAGAGACACGATCATCCCCCATGTAGCCCAGAGACACGATCATCCCCCATGTAGCCCAGAGACATCCCCATGATCATCCCCCATGTAGCCCAGAGACACGATCATCCCCCATGTAGCCCAGAGACACGATCATCCCCCATGTAGCCCAGAGACACGATCATCCCCATGTAGCCCAGAGACACGATCATCCCCCATGTAGCCCAGAGACACGATCATCCCCCATGTAGCCCAGAGACACGATCATCCCCCATGTAGCCCAGAGACATGATCATCCCCCATGCCCAGACCCATCCCCCATGACACGATCATCCCCCATGTAGCCCAGAGACACGATCATCCCCCATGTAGCCCAGACACGATCATCCCCCATGTAGCCCAGAGACACGATCATCCCCCATGTAGCCCAGAGACACGATCATCCCCCAGAGACATGTCAGCCCAGAGACACGATCATCCCCCATGTAGCCCAGACACGATCATCCCCCATGTAACCTAGAGACATCCCCCATGTAGATCATCCCCCATGTAGCCCAGAGACAGTCATCCCCATGTAGCCCAGAGACACGATCATCCCCATGTATCCCAGAGACACGATCATCCTCCATGTAGCCCAGAGACACGATCATCCCCCATGTAACCTAGAGACACGATCATCCCCCATGTAGCCCAGAGACACGATCATCCCCCATGTAACCTAGCCCATCCCCCATGAGCCCAGACACGATCATCCCCACGATCATCCCCCATGTAGCCCAGAGACACGATCATCCCCCATGTAACCTAGAGACACGATCATCCCCCATGTAGCCCAGAGACACGATCATCCCCCATGTAGCCCAGAGACACGATCATCCCCCATGTAGCCCAGAGACACGATCATCCCCCATGTAGCCCAGAGACACGATCATCCCCCATGTAGCCCAGAGACACGATCATCCCCCATGTAGCCCAGAGACACGATCATCCCCCATGTAGCCTAGAGACACGATCATCCCCCATGTAGCCCAGAGACACGATCATCCCCATTGTAACCTAGAGACACGATCATCCCCCATGTAGCCCAGAGACACAATCATCCCCCATGTAGCCCAGAGACACTATCATCCTCACAGTAGGCTCCTAAAAGGTGATGTACACTCACATACTAACTGCACCCTTCACGTAGCAAGAAGCTTATGCCTACATTACACAGTATCTGACCAATGGAACGAGCCCTCAAAATGAACACTTGACTAGTCTCAACTCCGTTGTATAAGCATATTTCCTGTCTGTAAGACAGTTCTGACATGTTATAATGACCGGAAACAGTCATACTCTTCCTGCAGAACATTGAGAGCAAAGACATTACAATATTGTATAACGTTGATGTGACTAATCACGCTCATTGACATGATTGCAAAACAGGAAACGGTCTATTTTCCACACAGTGAAGACTCGTCAGTCACATGGCAGAGCACCTCGGGCTGTTCCGGGCTCACCGTGCCTGCTGCAACACAACAGGAACACATAGTAGAGGGATGAAGACATCACAATGCAGAGGGAAAAGGCAAAGGAGGTCAAAAAATGGAGGGAAAATGAGAGGATGAGAGAGAGGGAAAAAAAGGGGGAAATAAAATGGTAGGA
Organism: Oncorhynchus gorbuscha; assembly: GCF_021184085.1. Lineage (NCBI taxonomy): Eukaryota > Metazoa > Chordata > Actinopteri > Salmoniformes > Salmonidae > Oncorhynchus > Oncorhynchus gorbuscha. The sequence goes on along the minus strand of NC_060185.1, from coordinate 10,643,792 downwards.
AGGGAGGTGGAGAGAGAAGGATGGAGGAGCAGAGAGGTGGATTCAGGACATGTCAGGACATGTCAGAACATGTTAGTCAGAATGCTGAGGGGCGGGCAATGCCAGGGTGGCAGAATGGAGTCACATGACCAAGCAGGCCCCAGGCGGAAGCCACGCAACCTGCAAGGCATGATGGGAAGTCCTCAGACCAGAGCATCCACTAGATGAGTGGAAGGTTTACATTACCCACAGGTTTACATTTACCATCCTTGTAGGGACCAAATAATTGATTCCCACACAAAATCACATTTTCCCCTAACCCTAAACATAACCTCTGAAACTATACGTAACCCTAAACATAACCTCTGAAACTATACCTAACCCTAAACATAACCTCTGAAACTATACGTAACCATGATGTAACAGATACCATTTCCTCACAGACTGGAAACTGATTCCAAACAGACAACTCTCATTCACAGACTTGACATGTAAACACACACACACACACACACACACACACACACACACACACACACACACACACACACACACACACACACACACACACACACACACACACACACACACACACACACACACACACACACACACACACACACACACACACACACACACACACACACACACACAGCAGCTAAAGGCAGGAAGGAGCTTGTTTTGGCAATGTTCTCAACAGCACTCCTTGTTATAAATCTCACAGCAGAGATACTACTCTGTTATTTAAGTGAGAAACCACACCCTGGTTCCCATGACTGCACTTGCAGCCTGCCTACAAGCAGAACAGCAGCAGAAAAGGGATGATTTTCATAAAAGACACATGATTCAGTCCAGTTATCAGATATGTCACCAAGGATTTACCTGATCTGCTCAGTTCTTATAGAAACTGTAATGGCACGATGGAACCACATAGCACGGTAGTCTGTCAGACTATATATCACGAGTTAGATCCAGGGCATACTGTAACTATATATGACTGGGTTAGATCCAGGGCATACTGTAACTATATATGACTGGGTTAGATCCAGGGCATACTGTAACAACTATATATGACTGGGTTAGATCCAGGGCATACTGTAACTATATATGACTGGGTTAGATCCAGGGCATACTGTAACTATACATGACTGGGTTAGATCCAGGGCATACTGTAACTATATATGACTGGGTTAGATCCAGGGCATACTGTAACAACTATATATGACTGGGTTAGATCCAGGGCATACTGTAACAACTATATATGACTGGGTTAGATCCAGGGCGTACTGTAACAACTATATATGACTGAGGTAGATCCAGGGCATACTGTAACTATATATGACTGGGTTAGATCCAGGGCATATTGTAACTATATATGACTGGGTTAGATCCAGGGCATACTGTAACAACTATAGCGCTAGGTTTGTCTCTCTGCCTATAATAATTCATCTTGAGATACTGGGCTACGATAGGGCGGTGTCTCGGTTCTGTTTTGACAAGTCTCTCCATTTCATTGATTCCTGTATCTATGCAACTCCCCCTCCCCTGTCTGGAAAATGCCAGTTTCCAGCTCTCTCTCTCTCTCTCTCTCTCCTTCAAATCAGTCCTTTCTTTATCTACTTGATCACACTCATAATATGCTACTACCTCTCTCCTTCCCTCTCTCTCTCTCAGCAGTAAGTGCAGGCCGTGTGCCTCAGACATGTCTTGACAGTAGAGATGGAGGAATGGAAAAAGTGAGTGATTGTGGGGCATTCCAGCCCAGCAAAGTCCCCCTCCTTTAGGTCTGAACTGGAACACTGATCCCTGGGCAGAACCCGACTGGAACACTGATCCCTGGGCAGAACCCGACTGGAACACTGATCCCCGGGCAGAACCCGATTAGAGTCAAGTTGCTCCTCAGAGGCTGATCCGAAGTCAGTTTTGCAGACCAGCTCCCCGAGGAGAGGAATAACTACAGGCCAGTGCCCCAAGGAGAAGAATAACTACAGCCCGGCGCCCCGAGGAGAAGAATAACTCCAGCCCGGCGCCCGAGGAGAGGAATAACTCCAGCCCGGCGTCCCGAGGAGAGGAATAACTCCAGCCCGGCGTCCCGAGGAGAGGAATAACTCCAGCCCGGCACCCTGAGGAGAGGAATAACTCCAGCCAGGCGTTCCGAGGAGAGGAATAATTACAGCCCTGCGGAATAACTACAGCCCGGCACCCCGAGGAGAGGAATAACTACAGCCCGGCACCCCGAGGAGAGGAATAACTACAGCCCGGCGCCCAGAGGAAAGGAATAACTACAGCCCGGCACCCTGAGGAGAGGAATAACTCCAGCCCGGCGCCCCGAGGAGAGGAATAACTCCAGCCCGGCGCCCCGAGGAGAGGAATAACTGTCTGTGTGTTTGTCTTACTAGAGGGTGGGACTGTGTGCGTTTCACAGAGTGTAAAATAACGATCCTAGTATGTGTGTTCTCACCCCAAGCAAGACTAACAGCAGACGCAGGGGTCAAGCACTGAAATGGATGTCGCTCAGGAAATGAAACACCCCTCTCAACTATACTAAAATCAGAGTAAATAAAAAGCTTAAACATTGAAAGAAGCACACCGTGAAGATAGTCACATTTAATGTATCTTTTCCAATTATGAATGTCAAGTAACTTTCACAGACGGACTGACAGACAGACAGACACAGAAAGAGAGAAAGACCAGTGTGCTGCCTGCACCACTACAAAACAAACCAAGAAGACATCTCACAATAGATGTCCATGTATGTAGGTTTCATTTTAAACGTAGCTACAACCTTGTAATGACAACAGACACATGAACACACACTGCACATTGGCCTCAGCATATTGTCACACACACACACACACACACACACTGCACATTGGCCTCAGCATATTGTCACACACATCCTCAAAACAACCCTGTGACGCGCAGAGACAAACAACAACCTCTACTTCCGTGTAAAACTGGAACTGACAAATACGTCTCTAGACACAGATCTAGGATCAGATTTCCTGCCCCCCCCCCCCCCCCCAGTCATAACGTTGAAAGGGGAAATCTCCTCGAACACTTATCGGTTTCCGGGTCACGGAGGAGAGGACGAATTAAAGGCTATGGAGGACAGACTTTTGCTCAATTGAGGAAAAGGCCTTTGGCTAATCAAAGAGCAAGACAGGACCAGGGGAGGGGAAATACAAACCATACTACCACCATATTGCTGTAAGACAACATGGTTAGGACAATGGCAAGGCCGATACACAACATCTATGTACAGCCTAGAAGAGAGGTTAGGAAGCTAACGCTATCACTAGAGCAGCCTGACCTCCAGCTACAGAACTAGCCCCAGGGTAAGGACACACTAGGCCACTCAAACCCCATGTCCCCCTAACCATGGCAACCACGTCACATGACCAGTAGGCCAATGACAATGCAAGACAGTGTGTAAACCTCATGACCACTTCCTGATGGCTGAAAAGTCTAAACAAACACAGGGTCCATACAGTGGGGAAGGGCGCTCAGGATGTTACAGACAACAACAACAAGTACTGTGTAGAATCTGCTCCACTTCACAGCATGACCGTAGAAGACAATGTAGTGACTTGGTTGTTAAAGGCAGAGTACTTAAGGCTACACACCTTTAAAAGTACGCTACTGTTACATAGCATTTATAACGTCACAGTTGGAAAAACTAAAATACATTTTCTACCCTAGACGGCTCTGAACTGTTCACGTCACTCAACAGAACCCTGTTTGGTAACGATGAGAGGAAGTGACACTTTCACCCTCTCCTTTCTACAGGAAGAGAAGAATGAATAAAGAGAAAACAGGAAGTCTAGACTACACACAGTCTAGCCTTCTCCTCTCTAAAAGGGTACATTCTTCTGCTATCAGATGTTTACACCATAGCAGGGGGTTGTAGTGAGGCAGCGCAGAGGAGGAATACATATCTGGCAAAGACCTTTCTGACCACACACTGTAACGTGGCCATACTGTAGGAGCTTGGGTTTACAGACAGACAGAGACAGACAGAGAGAGATAGAGACAGACACTGTAACGTGGTCATACTGTAGGAGCTTGGGTTTACAGACAGAAAGAGACAGAGAGAGAGATAGAGAGAGACACTAACGTGGTCATACTGTAGGAGGTTGGGTTTACAGACAGACAGAGATACAGACACTGTAACATGGTCATACTGTAGGAGCTTGGGTTTACAGACAGAAAGAGACAGAGAGAGAGATAGAGAGAGACACTAACGTGGTCATACTGTAGGAGCTTGGTTTTACAGACAGAAAGAGACAGAGAGAGAGATAGAGACAGACACTGTAACATGGTCATACTGTAGGAGCTTGGGTTTACAAACAGAAAGAGACAGAGAGATAGAGAGAGACACTAACGTGGTCATACTGTAGGAGCTTGGGTTTACAGACAGAAAGAGACAGAGAGAGAGATAGAGAGAGACACTAACGTGGTCATACTGTAGGAGCTTGGGTTTACAGACAGAAAGAGACAGAGAGAGAGATAGAGAGAGACACTAACGTGGTCATACTGTAGGAGCTTGGGTTTACAGACAGAAAGAGACAGAGAGAGAGATAGAGAGAGACACTAACGTGGTCATACTGTAGGAGCTTGGTTTTACAGACAGAAAGAGACAGAGAGAGAGATAGAGACAGACACTGTAACATGGTCATACTGTAGGAGCTTGGGTTTACAAACAGAAAGAGACAGAGAGATAGAGAGAGACACTAACGTGGTCATACTGTAGGAGCTTGGGTTTACAGACAGAAAGAGACAGAGAGAGAGATAGAGAGAGACACTAACGTGGTCATACTGTAGGAGCTTGGGTTTACAGACAGAAAGAGACAGAGAGAGAGATAGAGAGAGACACTAACGTGGTCATACTGTAGGAGCTTGGGTTTACAGACAGAAAGAGAGACACACAATGTAACGTGGCCATACTGTAGGAGCTTGGGTTTACAGACAGACAGAGAGATCCACCCACAGCGCAGTAGCTCACGGTGACCAGCCTATCTGTCTGTCCATCCGTCTGTCTGTCTATCTATTATTGTATTTTAGCTGACTAAGACCTGAGGCTAGAGGTCTTTCATTAAGCAAGGAGATTCACTCCAGCCCAGCTATAGGTTCCAACATGTAGACTACATGCTAAATGCTAGCCGTGTAGCTAACTGAAACTACCATCGACAAGACTGTTGAGGGGAGCAAGTAACAATGTGACAAAATTGTGCAGTTAATGGGAAAGGAAAAAAAAGACCGAATAATGAATGTAAAATGCCAGGCAAACCAATACTCTCTCAGTCTAGAAGACACACACCAACATCCCAGACCGACAAAACCCACACCAACATCCCAGACCGACAAAACCCACACCAACATCCCAGACCGACAAAACCCACACCACAAAACCCCAGACCGACAAAACCCACACCGACAAAACCCACACCGACATCCCAGACCGACAAAACCCACACCGACATCCCAGACCGACAAAACCCACACCGACATCCCAGACCGACAAAACCCACACCGACATCCCAGACCGACAAAACCCACACCGACAAAACCCACACCGACATCCCAGACCGACAAAACCCACACCGACATCCCAGACCGACAAAACCCACACCAACATCCCAGACCGACAAAACCCACACCAACATCCCAGACCGACAAAACCCACACCAACATCCCAGACCGAGATCCCAAAACCCACACCGACAAAACCGACAAAACCCACACCGACATCCCAGACCGACAAAACCCACACAAAACCCACACCGACATCCCAGACCGACAAAACCCACACCGACATCCCAGACCGACAAAACCCACACCGACATCCCAGACCGACAAAACCCACACCGACAAAACCCACACCGACATCCCAGACCGACAAAACCCACACCGACATCCCAGACCGACAAAACCCACACCGACATCCCAGACCGACAAAACCCACACCGACATCCCAGACCGACAAAACCCACACCGACATCCCAGACCGAGATCCCACACCGACATCCCAGACCGACAAAACCCAGACCGACATCCCAGACCGACAAAACCCACACCGACATCCCAGACCGACAAAACCCACACCGACATCCCAACCCAAAACCCACCGACATCCCAGACCAACAAAACCCACACAGACATCCCAGACCAAAAACCCACACCGACATCCCAGACCAACAAAACCCACACCGACATCCCAGACCGACAAAACCCACACCGACATCCCAGACCAACAAAACCCACACAGACATCCCAGACCGACAAAACCCACACCGACATCCCAGACCAACAAAACCCACACCGACATCCCAGACCAACAAAACCCACACCGACATCCCAGACCGACAAAACCCACACCGACATCCCAGACCGACAAAACCCACACCGACATCCCAGACCAACAAAACCCACACAGACATCCCAGACCAACAAAACCCACACCGATATCACAGACCAACAAAACCCACACCGACGACAAAACATACACCAACATCCCAGACCAACAAAAGGCACAATGTGACAATTAGATTGACAAGGCATATTCACCTCTTGTTTGTAAAGTCTGTTTATATACTATTGGGTCCCAGCCTGTTGGAAAAACACTTTGGCAGGAATGGTGTGGAACTCTGACATTTCTCTCTCACACACACACACACACACACACACACACACACACACACACACACACACACACACACACACACACACACACACACACACACACACACACACACACACACACACACACACAATCCCTCTAGCCTAGGTCACAAGACTGAAGGCAGAACAGGATAAATGACAAGGCCTGTGTCAACTACTAAGCAACCTACAGACCTATATGAAAAGGTTTACACATGCATGGTTATACACACACACACTCGTATCCAGAGGTGCATGCACACTCCCAAATATGTACACACACATGGAAGACCAATTGTCTTGTTGTTTCCCTTGTTCCAGATCATACCGTGCTGCAGTCAGATCACACCGTGCTGCAGTGAGCCAGATCATACCGTGCTGCAGTGAGCCAGATCATACCGTGCTGCAGTGAGCCAGATCATACCGTGCTGCAGTCAGATCACACCGTGCTGCAGTCAGTCAGATCATACCGTGCTGCAGTCAGATCACACCGTGCTGCAGTCAGACAGATCACACCGTGCTGCAGTCAGTCAGATCACACCGTGCTGCAGTCAGACAGATCACACCGTGCTGCAGTCAGACAGATCACACCGTGCTGCAGTCAGTCAGATCACAACCGTGCTGCAGTCAGTCAGATCACACCGTGCTGCAGTCAGTCAGATCACACCGTGCTGCAGTCAGTCAGATCACACCGTGCTGCAGTGAGCCAGATCACACCGTGCTGCAGTGAGCCAGATCATACCGTGCTGCAGTCAGTCAGATCATACCGTGCTGCAGTCAGATCACACCGTGCTGCAGTCAGACAGATCACACCGTGCTGCAGTCAGTCAGATCACACCGTGCTGCAGTCAGACAGATCACACCGTGCTGCAGTCAGACAGATCACACCGTGCTGCAGTCAGTCAGATCACACCGTGCTGCAGTCAGTCAGATCACACCGTGCTGCAGTCAGTCAGATCACACCGTGCTGCAGTCAGTCAGATCACACCGTGCTGCAGTGAGCCAGATCACACCGTGCTGCAGTGAGCCAGATCACACCGTGCTGCAGTGAGCCAGATCACACCGTGCTGCAGTGAGCCAGATCACACCGTGCTGCAGTGAGCCAGATCACACCGTGCTGCAGTGAGCCAGATCACACCGTGCTGCAGTGAGCCAGATCACACTTCAGTGTTACTGCAGTCAGTTCAGATTATATCCTGCTGCAGTCAGTCAGATCACACCGTGCTGCAGTCAGATCACACCGTGCTGCAGTCAGTCAGATCAGGATAATCCCTGTTGGTAAACACCACTCTAGCTCAGCCTCACTGTCCAACACACCTCCATTATTCCCACCTTCACACTACCACTCCCTCTCACTGGACACAACCTTCAGTGTTACCTTTGACCTCATTTCTACATTATATCACTGATGAGAGTATTAAAATGGCACCGTTTACAAACCCATGTATACATTTTAGCTGTGACTGCCCCACTGGTAACCTAGAGAGAGCAGACTGCCCCACTGGTAACCTAGAGAGAGCAGACTGCCCCACTGGTAACCTAGAGAGAGCAGACTGCCCCACTGGTAACCTAGAGAGAGCAGACTGCCCCACTGGTAACCTAGAGAGAGCAGACTGCCCCACTGGTAACCTAGAGAGAGCAGACTGCCCCACTGGTAACCTAGAGAGAGCAGACTGCCCCACTGGTAACCTAGAGAGAGCAGACTGCCCCACTGGTAACCTAGAGAGAGCAGACTGCCCCACTGGTAACCTAGAGAGAGCAGACTGCCCCACTGGTAACCTAGAGAGAGCAGACTGCCCCACTGGTAACCTAGAGAGAGCAGACTGCCCCACTGGTAACCTAGAGAGAGCAGACTGCCCCACTGGTAACCTAGAGAGAGCAGACTGCCCCACTGGTAACCTAGAGAGAGCAGACTGCCAGACTGGTAACCTAGAGAGAGCAGACTGCCCGACTGGTAACCTAGAGAGAGCAGACTGCCCGACTGGTAACCTAGAGCGCAGACTGCCCCACTGGTAACCTGGAGCGCAGACTGCCCCACTGGTAACCTGGAGCGCAGACTGCCCCACTGGTAACCTAGAGAGCAGACTGCCCCACTGGTAACCTAGAGAGCAGACTGCCCCACTGGTAACCTAGAGAGCAGACTGCCCCACTGGTAACCTAGAGAGCAGACTGCCCCACTGGTAACCTAGAGAGCAGACTGCCCCACTGGTAACCTAGAGAGCAGACTGCCCCACTGGTAACCTAGAGAGCAGACTGTCCCACTGGTAACCTGGAGCAGCAGACTGTCCCACTGGTAACCTGTAGAGCAGACTGTCCCACTGGTAACCTGGAGAGCAGACTGCCCCACTGGTAACCTGTAGAGCAGACTGCCCCACTGGTAACCTAGAGAGCAGACTGCCCCACTGGTAACCTAGAGAGCAGACTGCCCCACTGGTAACCTGTAGAGCAGACTGCCCCACTGGTAACCTAGACAGCAGACTGTCTCACTGGTAACCTAGAGAGCAGACTCTCACTGGTAACCTAGAGAGCAGACTGTCCCACTGGTAACCTAGAGAGCAGACTGTCTCACTGGTAACCTGGAGAGCAGACTGTCTCACTGGTAACCTAGAGAGCAGACTGTCTCACTGGTAACCTGGAGAGCAGACTGTCTCACTGGTAACCTGTAGAGCAGACTGCCCCACTGGTAACCTGTAGAGCAGACTGCCCCACTGGTAACCTAGAGAGCAGACTGCCCCACTGGTAACCTGGAGAGCAGACTGTCTCACTGGTAACCTAGAGAGCAGACTGTCTCACTGGTAACCTGGAGAGCAGACTGTCTCACTGGTAACCTAGGTAACCTGCTCAATAGTGGATTTGATTTACCTGATAAAGAACTGAAACAACACGTACAAAGAGAGAAAACAAGAATGTGTCTTAGAAAAATGCAATTTGTATTAAAAGTATTTTGAAAACAAAACAGACAGCTGTTAAAAGGTCTGAAATTAAACTTACAATCGGGTTAGATTTTTCAATGGTACATCACATTTTCTTTTAAAAACAAACATAGAACTCATTTGATTTAAGTGGTCTGGAAGAAGCGTTTGGTGTGGTTAGGTCAAGTGGTTCCAGTACCTGTGTATTTCAATGTACATTTGGCCAAACCCATGAGAGAAATTGCAAAAAAAAAAAAAAAAACGAAACGAAAAAGACAACCACCATTCCTTTTATCAAAAGGCTTTTTGTTTCATTGTTTCTTCTTCTCCCACCCCAAGAGATTATCCAAAGCAGGTGGGTTTCTTGTGGAGACACTCTGGTTGGCACTGAATTTGAAAAGGCACTCGATGCGAGGGCGGTCGGGTCGCCGTCCTCCGTCACTAAAGTAAAGGTCCTCGAACACGTTGAAGGAGAGAAAAAAAAAGGTGAGGGACACTCGTCATAACACTCCACAAAAATGCTGTCCAATTCTTACATCATTGACTTTGAAAAACAGCAACTTTGTGTGTTGTGGCCACAGAACATGACTCCATGAGGGTGGGAGAAATGTCACTCAACCCCCCCCCCAAAAAACAAGTGTGCAGCAATTAATCAAATATACATTTCTAGTCATCTCCACTTTTCAAAAAAGAAATATCCATAGCGTTTCAGGTCCCAGTCTCAAAGTCTTTGCTGTTGGGGATGTGTTACAGTTGAATGTGCAAGAGACCGGGGTTTCTAACTCAGCTGATCTCTAGATCTGACATTTATGTTGACATCAATGGTGTACATTGAGTTTGCTGCAAAGAAACACCAGCAGAGTGGAATTCCTGAAGAGTGGCCCCAGCCCTCCCTGCATGGCCACTCCCCTCCTCCCCTGTGGAATTCCTCCCCTCATTCTGTCCAAGCCCAGGGTGAGCCACGAAGAAGAACTCAACAGTACAGCCTCCCTGCAACACAACCTCAAAACACAAAAAAATATATATGGTGAAATTGAACGTCCGTTTGCGTTGAAAGATTCAGAGAACATCTCAACATTGCACCGGGCAAACTGTTTTCCAAGGATGCAAGTGCCAGTTTGAAATTGTAACTATTTTCCCAGAACATTCAAGTATTCTGCCATGTAAACACTGGTATCGATGAGATTTCTGTATTTTCTAAGCGTGTGCAACACATAGTAAGTAGTACGACACTTTCCAATACTAATGACAGTTAACACCAAAGTATTGCCTGTTTTTATCTTCAAGCTAAACTTGTTAGTTCTCGATTCTTGTTGGTTTAACTTTACATTAATATTAGGAATGGCTAACTCACCATTTGCAAACTTTAAAAAAAAAACGATTTTTTTTTTTTCTCACTCAGATTCCCCTTTTAAATAATAACACAGGACGAGCAGCACTGGTCGTCTCCACCTGGTGCTGAAGCATAGTTCATCTGTCTGACAATCTCTGCAAACAGTTCGTCCACTGAGCCTTTATTTTTGGCTGAAGTTTCCATAAACGGGCAATTCCACTCATCCGCAAGCGCTTTCCCCTCCCCGGACGAGACCTCCCTCTCGCCCTCCAGGTCCACTTTATTCCCGACCAGAATCATCGGCACCCTCTCGTTCCGTTTCACCCGAATGATCTGATCCCTCATTGGTTTGATGTCTTGGAAGCTTTGTTGGTTGACCAAGCTGTAGACTAGGATGAAGCCCTGCCCGTTTTTGATGTACAGGTCTCGCATGGAGGCAAACTGCTCGGTCCCCGCCGTGTCCAGTATCTCCAGAACGGAAGGAGATGAGTCCACCTCGATCTCCTTTCGGTAGAAATCCTCTATCGTGGGATCATATTTCTCTATAAAGGATCCAGTTACGAATTGCACAGTCAATGCGGATTTTCCAACTCCGCCGGATCCGAGCACCACTACTTTGTATTCTCTCATGGTTCTGAAAACAGCCCTCTCTCGTCTCTGATTCCTCTCGAAAGCGCTCCCCGTCCGCTAGTAGTCCCTCTGTATTTCAAACCGAAGGCAGCGACGCCGTTGTGCCTCTGGACGCAGTTTTCAGCCCAAATTCGCAAGTTCAGTGTGAGAGTAAGATGGGTTCCGACCGTGACCCAGCATTAGAAATGTGACATGTTGAGCTCCACCGCTTTTTGAACCTTGTGCAATGTCTGTGTTCGTGGAGTGGCCACCGCGCGCTCTCTTCCTGCCCGCACTCCACAGAACGTAGCCAACGTGTTCACGTCACAAGCTGAAGAGTTTGCGCTCTGTTTTCTTAAAGGCGCAGACACACACCCTGGCCGCTGTCAAAAAGCAGGAGTTGGCCACAGGAAACTGCCACACCTTTGGCATGCTTGCATGAATAAAGCTTGAGTCACAATGTTTGACTCATTGCATTTTCGGCCTAGGTTGCACACCTCAAACCGACATAGATGTCTGCTTAGCGTTGTTTTATTTCTTAAAGAATAAACAATGCTGAGTTGGTAAGTTCTGTGGTAGGCTCTGACATATTGCTTTCAGGTGATATAGCCTAGGCCCTATAGTGGATATAAAAAAGGACCAGGGACTATGTGTTCGCCTGGGACTAAATTACTGTTACCGTAAATATAATATGTATCGGAGAATGTTGATATTAGTGAGTTACGTATTCACACCACTTCACTTCCCGACAGGCACAGTCTCACACCCACCCACATGAAACATTCTGCCACTGATAGATAGTACAGTCCAGTGGACAACCATGTCACGAAACATAGCAGCACTGCATCATAATATGTGAGACTATTGATTGTTTTCCAGCCTCATCTATCATTTGAAAAATATGTTATACAATAAAACCCTTTATTTATCCCTCTGTGCAAGTTATTTTAGTTCTGACCTGGTGTTACCTATGGGGCTGGGAAAGTCTTAAGGTTTGTCCCACCTCTCTGTGGGTGTCTGTGACATGTTACCATTGAGCTGACTGGAACCAGCCTTGTGCTATTGGTTGAGTCATCACAGGTGACTGCTATTGGTTTAGTTATCACAGGTGACTGGAACCAGCCTTGTGCTATTGGCTGAGTCATCACAGGTGACTGCTAGGGGTCATGGAGCACAGAGAGATCACAACAGAACCAGAATTGTTGGCACATAGCTGTG
>NC_060185.1:10611081-10626081 GCF_021184085.1 Oncorhynchus gorbuscha | reverse complement strand
GGATAGTCCCCAGGGAAAGAAGGAAGGATAATTGCATATTTAGTGTTATACAAATTCAAATTGAATTAATTATTGTATTTATAGGCTACTGTTAGGTAGCCCACTAAATAGATCAAATCAAGTCAATCAAATCAAATGTTATATGTCACATGCTTTGTAGACAACAGGTGTAGACTAACAGTGAAATGATTGGTAAACAACAGGTGTAGACTAACAGTGAAATGATTGGTAAACAACAGGTGTAGACTAACAGTGAAATGTTTTGTAGACAACAGATGTAGACTAACGGTGAAATGCTTTGTAGACAACAGGTGTAGACTAACAGTGAAATGTTTTGTAGACAACAGGTGTAGACTAACGGTGAAATGCTTTGTAGACAACAGGTGTAGACTAACAGTGAAATGCTTTGTAGACAACAGGTGTAGACTAACGGTGAAATGCTTTGTAGACAACAGGTGTAGACTAACAGTGAAATGCTTTGTAGACAACAGGTGTAGACTAACAGTGAAATGCTTACTTACGGGTCCTTTTACAACAAGGCAGAGTTAAAAATAAGATGACTTAAAAAAAAAAAAAACAGTCACATGAGGAATAAATACACAGTTAATATCAAATAAATAAGAGTAGAAAATAACATGGTTATATACAGGGAGTAGACAATAACATGGCTATATATGTAACGGATGTGAAACGACTAGCTTAGTTAGCGGTGCGCGCTAAATAGCGTTTCAATCGGTTACGTCACTTGCTCTGAGACCTTGAAGTAGTAGTTCCCCTTGCTCTGCAAGGGCCGCCGCGGCTTTTGTGGAGTGATGGGTAACAATGCTTCGAGGGTGACTGTTGTCGATGTGTGCAGAGGGTCCCTGGTTCGCGCCCGGGTATGGGCGAGGGGACGGACGTAAAGTTATTCTGTTACATTGGTGCCGTGACCCGGATTACTGGTTGCTGCGGAAAAAGGAGGAAGGTCAAAAGGGGGGTGAGTGTAACGGATGTGAAACGGCTAGCTTAGTTAGCGGTGCGCGCTAAATAGCGTTTCAATCGGTTACGTCACTTGCTCTGAGACCTTGAAGTAGTAGTTCCCCTTGCTCTGCAAGGGCCGCAGCTTTTGTGGAGCGATGGGTAACGATGCTTCAAGGGTGACTGTTGTCGATGTGTGCAGAGGGTCCCTGGTTCGCACCCGGGTATGGGCGAGGGGACGGATGTAAAGTTATTCTGTTACATATACAGGGAGTAGACAATAACATGGCTATATACAGGGAGTAGAAAATAACATGGCTATAAACAGGGAGTAGAAAATAACATGGCTATATACAGTGAGTAGACAATAACATGGCTATATACAGGGAGTAGAAAATAACATGGCTATATACAGGGAGTAGACAATAACATGGCTATATACAGGGAGTAGACAATAACATGGCTATATACAGTGAGTAGACAATGACATGGCTATATACAGGGAGTAGACAATAACATGGCTATATACAGGGAGTAGACAATAACATGGCTATATACAGGGAGTAGAAAATAACATGGCTATATACAGGGAGTAGAAAATAACATGGCTATATACAGTGAGTAGACAATAACATGGCTATATACAGGGAGTATAAAATAACATGGTTATATACAGGAAGTAGAAAATAACATGGCTATATACAGGGAGTAGACAATAACATGGCTATATACAGGGAGTAGACAATAACATGGCTATATACAGGGAGTAGAAAATAATAAGGCTATATACAGGAAGTAGAAAATAATAAGGCTATATACAGGAAGTAGAAAATAACATGGCTATATACAGGAAGTAAAAAATAACATGGCTATATACAGGAAGTAGAAAATAACATGGCTATATACAGGGAGTAGAAAATAACATGGCTATATACAGTGAGTAGACAATAACATGGCTATATACAGGAAGTATAAAATAACATGGTTATATACAGGAAGTAGAAAATAACATGGCTATATACAGGGAGTAGACAATAACATGGCTATATACAGGGAGTAGACAATAACATGGCTATATACAGGGAGTAGAAAATAATAAGGCTATATACAGGAAGTAGAAAATAATAAGGCTATATACAGGAAGTAGAAAATAACATGGCTATATACAGGAAGTAAAAAATAACATGGCTATATACAGGAAGTAGAGAATAACATGGCTATATACAGGGAGTAGACAATAACATGGCTATATACAGGGAGTAGAAAATAATAAGGCTATATACAGGAAGTAGAAAATAACATGGCTATATACAGGAAGTAGAAAATAACATGGCTATATACAGGAAGTAGAAAAAAGTATACTATTTATACTGTAGGTAGGGGTAAAGTGACTAACAGCAACAGGATATATGTCACGTTCTGACCATAGTTCTTGTGTGTTTTCCTTGTTTTAGTGTTGGTCAGGACGTGAGCTGGGTGGGCATTCTATGTTATGTGTCTAGTTTGTCTATTTCTATTTCTTGGCCTGATATGGTTCTCAATCAGAGGCTGGTGTTAGTCATTGTCTCTGATTGAGAACCATATTTAGGTAGCCTGTTTTGTGTTGGGTTTTGTGGGTGGTTGCTTCCTGTCCTTGTGTTTTCTGTTAAGACTGTTTCACCACGTTTATTGTATTGTTTTCTGTTCATGTTTAGTTTTCTTATTAAAAAACATGAACTCTGATCACGCTGCGTTTTGGTCTCTCCTTCCCAGGAAGAAAGCCGTTACAATAGATAATAGACAGTAACAGCAGTATACTGTAGGAAGGGGTATAGTGACTAGGCAACAGGATAGATAATAGACAGTAACAGCAGTGTACTGTAGGTAGAGGTAAAGGATAGATAATAGACAGTAACAGCAGTATACTGTAGGTAGGGGTACAGGATAGATAATAGACAGTAACAGCAGTATATTGTAGGTAGGGGGAACAGGATAGATAATAGACAGTAATAGCAGTATACTGTAGGTAGGGGTAAAGGATAGATAATAGACAGTAACAGCAGTATACTGTAGGTAGGGGTACAGGATAGATAATAGACTGTAACAACAGTATACTGTAGGTAGGGGTACAGGATAGATAATAGACAGTAACAGCAGTATACTGTAGGTGGGGGTAAAGTGACTAGACAACAGGATAGTTAATAGACAGTAACAGCAGTATACTGTAGGTGGGGGTAAAGTGACTAGACAACAGGATAGTTAATAGACAGTAACAGCAGTGTACTGTAGGTAGGGGGAACAGGATAGATAATAGACAGTAACAGCAGTATACTGTAGGTAGGGGTAAAGGATAGATAATAGACAGTAACAGCAGTATACTGTAGTTAGGGGTAAAGGATAGATAATAGACAGTAATAGCAGTATACTGTAGGTAGGGGTACAGGATAGATAATAGACAGTAATAGCAGTATACTGTAGGTAGGGGTAAAGGATAGATACTAGACAGTAACAGCAGTATACTGTAGTTAGGGGTAAAGGATAGATAATAGACAGTAATAGCAGTATACTGTAGGTAGGGGTACAGGATAGATAATAGACAGTAATAGCAGTATACTGTAGGTAGGGGTAAAGGATAGATAATAGACAGTAACAGCAGTGTACTGTAGGTAGGGGTAAAGGATAGATAATAGACAGTAACAGCAGTGTACTGTAGGTAGGGGTAAAGGATAGATAATAGACAGTAACAGCAGTATACTGTAGGTAGGGGTAAAGGATAGATAATAGACACTAACAGCAGTATACTGTAAGTGGGGGTAAAGGATAGATAATAGACAGTAACAGCAGTATACTGTAGGTAGGGGTAAAGTGACTAGACAACAGGATAGATAATAGACAGTAACAGCAGTATACTGTAGGTAGGGGTAAATGATAGATAATAGACAGTAACAGCAGTATACTGTAGGTAGGGGTAAAGTGACTAGACAACAGGATAGATAATAGACAGTAACAGCAGTATACTGTAGGTAGGGGTAAAGTGACTAGACAACAGGATAGATAATAGACAGTAACAGCAGTATACTGTAGGTAGGGGTAAAGTGACTAGACAACAGGATAGATAATAGACAGTAACAGCAGTATACTGTAGGTAGGGGTACAGGATAGATAATAGACAGTAACAGCAGTATACTGTAGGTAGGGGTACAGGATAGATAATAGACAGTAACAGCAGTATACTGTAGGTAGGGGTAAAGGATAGATAATAGACTGTAAAAGCAGTATACTGTAGGAAGGGGTAAAGTGACAAGAGAAAAGGATAGATAATAGACTGTAACAGCAGTATACTGTAGGTAGGGGTAGAGGATAGATAATAGACTGTAACAGCAGTATACTGTAGGTAGGGGTACAGGATAGATAATAGACAGTAACATCAGTATACTGTAGGAAGGGGTAAAGTGACAAGAGAAAAGGATAGATAATAGACAGTAACAGCAGTATACTGTAGGTAGGGGTACAGGATAGATAATAGACAGTAACAGCAGTATACTGTAGGTAGGGGTAAAGGATAGATAATAGACAGTAACAGCAGTATACTGTAGGTAGGGGTACAGGATAGATAATAGTGTAACGGCGTTCGTCTGTTGAATGAAGAGAGTCGGACCGAAATGCAGCGTGTTGGTTACTCATGCCTTTAATGAATGAAAACGCGGTACATGAAATAACTGAATCTAAATACAAAAACAACAGAACGGAACGTGAAACTAATTACAGCCTATCTGGTGACTACAACACAGAGACAGGTACAAACACCCACGAAATACAAAGCGAACTCAGGCTACCTAAATACGGTTCCCAATCAGAGACAACGAAAAGCACCTGACTCTAATTGAGAATCGCCTCAGGCAGCCAAGGCTAACTAGACACACCCCTAATCATACACAATCCCAATGCTAATAAAACCCCAATACGAAACACAACATATAAACCCATGTCACACCCTGGCCTACCCAAACATATAACAAAAACACAAAATACAATGACCAAGGCGTGACAAATAGACAGTAACAGCAGTATACTGTAGGTAGGGGTAAAGGATAGATAATAGACAGTAACAGCAGTATACTGTAGGTAGGGGTAAAGGATAGATAATAGACTGTAAAAGCAGTATACTGTAGGAAGGGGTAAAGTGACTAGACAAAAGGATAGATAATAGACAGTAATAGCAGTATACTGCAGGTGAGGGTAAAGGATAAATAATAGACAGTAACAGCAGTATACTGTAGGTAGGGGTAAAGGATAGATAATAGACAGTAATAGCAGTATACTGTAGGTAGGGGTAAAGGATAGATACTAGACAGTAATAGCAGTATACTGTAGGTAGGGGTAAAGGATAGATAATAGACAGTAACAGCAGTATACTGTAGGTAGGGGTAAAGGATAGATAATAGACAGTAACAGCAGTATACTGTAGGTAGGGGTAAAGGATAGATAATAGACTGTAAAAGCAGTATACTGTAGGAAGGGGTAAAGTGACTAGACAAAAGGATAGATAATAGACAGTAATAGCAGTATACTGCAGGTGAGGGTAAAGGATAAATAATAGACAGTAACAGCAGTATACTGTAGGTAGGGGTAAAGGATAGATAATAGACAGTAATAGCAGTATACTGTAGGTAGGGGTAAAGGATAGATACTAGACAGTAATAGCAGTATACTGTAGGTAGGGGTAAAGGATAGATAATAGACAGTAACAGCAGTATACTGTATGTACATTTACATTACATTACATTTAAGTCATTTAGTAGACACTCTTATCCAGAGCGACTTACAAATTGGTGCATTCACCTTATGACATCCAGTGGAACAGTCACTTTACAATAGTGCATCTAAATCTTAAAGGGGGGGGGTGAGAGGGATTACTTATCCTATCCTAGGTATTCCTTAAAGAGGTGGGGTTTCAGGTGTCTCCGGAAGGTGGTGATTGACTCCGCTGTCCTGGCGTCGTGAGGGAGTTTGTTCCACCATTGGGGGGCCAGAGCAGCGAACAGTTTTGACTGGGCTGAGCGGGCGCTGTACTTCCTCAGTGGTAGGGAGGCGAGCAGGCCAGAGGTGGATGAACGCAGTGCCCTTGTTTGGGTGTAGGGCCTGATCAGAGCCTGGAGGTACTGAGGTGCCGTTCCCCTCACAGCTCCGTAGGCAAGCACCATGGTCTTGTAGCGGATGCGAGCTTCAACTGGAAGCCAGTGGAGAGAGCGGAGGAGCGGGGTGACGTGAGAGAACTTGGGAAGGTTGAACACCAGACGGGCTGCGGCGTTCTGGATGAGTTGTAGGGGTTTAATGGCACAGGCAGGGAGCCCAGCCAACAGCAAGTTGCAGTAATCCAGACGGGAGATGACAAGTGCCTGGATTAGGACCTGTGCCGCTTCCTGTGTGAGGCAGGGTCGTACTCTGTGGATGTTGTAGAGCATGAACCTACAGGAACGGGCCACCGCCTTGATGTTAGTTGAGAACGACAGGGTGTTGTCCAGGATCACGCCAAGGTTCTTAGCGCTCTGGGAAGAGGACACAATGGAGTTGTCAACCGTGATGGCGAGATCATGGAACGGGCAGTCCTTCCCCGGGAGGAAAAGCAGCTCCGTCTTGCCGAGGTTCAGCTTGAGGTGGTGATCCGTCATCCACACTGATATGTCTGCTAGACATGCAGAGATGCGATTCGCCACCTGGTCATCAGAAGGGGGAAAGGAGAAGATTAATTGTGTGTCGTCTGCATAGCAATGATAGGAGAGACCATGTGAGGTTATGACAGAGCCAAGTGACTTGGTGTATAGCGAGAATAGGAGAGGGCCTAGAACAGAGCCCTGGGGGACACCAGTGGTGAGAGCGCATGGTGAGAAGACAGATTCTCGCCACGCCACCTGGTAGGAGCGACCTGTCAGGTAGGACGCAATCCAAGCGTGGGCCGCGCCGGAGATGCCCAACTCGGAGAGGGTGGAGAGGAGGATCTGATGGTTCACAGTATCGAAGGCAGCCGATAGATCTAGAAGGATGAGAGCAGAGGAGAGAGAGTTAGCTTTAGCAGTGCGGAGCGCCTCCGTGATACAGAGGAGAGCAGTCTCAGTTGAATGACTAGTCTTGAAACCTGACTGATTTGGATCAAGAAGGTCATTCAGAGAGAGATAGCGGGAGAGCTGGCCAAGGATGGCACGTTCAAGAGTTTTGGAGAGAAAAGAAAGAAGGGATACTGGTCTGTAGTTGTTGACATCGGAGGGATCGAGTGTAGGTTTTTTCAGAAGGGGTGCAACTCTCGCTCTCTTGAAGACGGAAGGGACGTAGCCAGTGGTCAGGGATGAGTTGATGAGCGAGGTGAGGTAAGGAGAAGGTCTCCGGAAATGGTCTGGAGAAGAGAGGAGGGGATAGGGTCAAGCGGGCAGGTTGTTGGGCGGCCGGCCGTCACAAGACGCGAGATTTCATCTGGAGAGAGAGGGGAAAGAGGTCAGAGCACAGGGTAGGGCAGTGTGAGCAGAACCAGCGGTGTCGTTTGACTTAGCAAACGAGGATCGGATGTCGTCGACCTTCTTTTCAAAATGGTTGACGAAGTCATCTGCAGAGAGGGAGGAGGGGGGGAGGGGGAGGAGGATTCAGGAGGGAGGAGAAGGTGGCAAAGAGCTTCCTAGGGTTAGAGGCAGATGCTTGGAATTTAGAGTGGTAGAAAGTGGCTTTAGCAGCAGAGACAGAGGAGGAAAATGTAGAGAGGAGGGAGTGAAAGGATGCCAGGTCCACAGGGAGGCGAGTTTTCCTCCATTTCCGCTCGGCTGCCCGGAGCCCTGTTCTGTGAGCTCGCAATGAGTCATCGAGCCACGGAGCGGGAGGGGAGGACCGAGCCGGCCTAGAGGATAGGGGACATAGAGAGTCAAAGGATGCAGAGAGGGAGGAGAGGAGGGTTGAGGAGGCAGAATCAGGAGATAGGTTGGAGAAGGTTTGAGCAGAGGGAAGAGATGATAGGATGGAAGAGGAGAGAGTAGCGGGGGAGAGAGAGCGAAGGTTGGGACGGCGCGATACCATCCGAGTAGGGGCAGTGTGGGAGGTGTTGGATGAGAGCGAGAGGGAAAAGGATACAAGGTAGTGGTCGGAGACTTGGAGGGGAGTTGCAATGAGGTTAGTGGAAGAACAGCATCTAGTAAAGATGAGGTCGGGTAAAGGATAGATAATAGACAGTAATAGCAGTATACTGTAGGTAGGGGTAGAGGATAGATAATAGACAGTAACAGCAGTATACTGTAGGTAGGGGTAAAGGATAGATAATAGACAGTAATAGCAGTATACTGTAGGTAGGGGTAGAGGATAGATAATAGACAGTAACAGCAGTATACTGTAGGTAGGGGTAAAGGATAGATAATAGACAGTAATAACAGTATACTGTAGGTAGGGGTACAGTTACTAGACAACAGGATAGATAATAGACAGTAACAGCAGTATACTGTAGGTAGGGGTAAAGTGACTAGACAACAGGATAGATAATAGACAGTAACAGCAGTATACTGTAGGTAGGGGTAAAGTGACTAGACAACAGGATAGATAATAGACAGTAATAGCAGTATACTGTAGGTAGGGGTAGAGTATAGATAATAGACAGTAACAGCAGTGTACTGTAGGTAGGGTTAAAGGATAGATAATAGACTGTAACAGCAGTATACTGTAGGTAGGGGTACAGTTACTAGACAACAGGATAGATAATAGACAGTAACAGCAGTATACTGTAGGTAGGGGTAAAGTGACTAGACAACAGGATAGATAATAGACAGTAACAGCAGTATACTGTAGGTAGGGGTACAGGATAGATAATAGACAGTAACAGCAGTATACTGTAGGTAGGATAGATAATAGACAGTAACAGCAGTATACTGTAGGTAGGGGTAAAGTGACTAGACAACAGGATAGATAATAGACAGTAATAGCAGTATACTGTAGGTAGGGGTAGAGTATAGATAATAGACAGTAACAGCAGTGTACTGTAGGTAGGGTTAAAGGATAGATAATAGACTGTAATAGCAGTATACTGTAGGTAGGGGTAAAGGATAGATACTAGACAGTAATAGCAGTATACTGTAGGTAGGGGTAAAGGATAGATAATAGTCAGTAACAGCAGTGTACTGTAGGTAGGGTTAAAGGATAGATAATAGACTGTAACAGCAGTATACTGTAGGTAGGGGTAAAGTGACTAGACAACAGGATAGATAATAGACAGTAATAGCAGTATACTGTAGGTAGGGGTAGAGGATAGATAATAGACAGTAACAGCAGTGTACTGTAGGTAGGGTTAAAGGATAGATAATAGACTGTAACAGCAGTATACTGTAGGTAGGGGTAAAGTGACTAGACAACATGATAGATAATAGACAGTAACAGCAGTATACTGTAGGTAGGGGTAAACTGACTAGACAACAGGATAGATAATAGACAGTAACAGCAGTATACTGTAGGTAGGGGTAAAGTGACTAGATAACAGGATAGATAATAGACAGTAAAAGCAGTGTACTGTAGGTAGGGTTAAAGGATAGATAATAGACTGTAACAGCAGTATACTGTAGGTAGGGGTAAAGTGACTAGACAACATGATAGATAATAGACTGTAACAGCAGTATACTGTAGGTAGGGGTACAGTTACTAGACAACAGGATAGATAATAGACAGTAACAGCAGTATACTGTAGGTAGGGGTAAAGTGACTAGACAACATGATAGATAATAGACTGTAACAGCAGTATACTGTAGGTAGGGGTACAGTTACTAGACAACAGGATAGATAATAGACAGTAACAGCAGTATACTGTAGGTAGGGGTAAAGTGACTAGACAACAGGATAGATAATAGACAGTAAAAGCAGTGTACTGTAGGTAGGGTTAAAGGATAGATAATAGACTGTAACAGCAGTATACTGTAGGTAGGGGTACAGTTACTAGACAACAGGATAGATAATAGACAGTAACAGCAGTATACTGTAGGTAGGGGTAAAGTGACTAGACAACAGGATAGATAATAGACAGTAACAGCAGTATACTGTAGGTAGAGGTACAGTTACTAGACAACAGGATAGATAATAGACAGTAACAGCAGTATACTGTAGGTAGGGTACAGTTACTAGGTTACTACTAGACAACAGGATAGATAATAGACAGTAACAGCAGTATACTGTAGGTAGGGGTACTAACAACAGTGACTAGACAACATGATAGATAATAGACTGTAACAGCAGTATACTGTAGGTAGGGGTACAGTTACTAGACAACAGGATAGATAATAGACAGTAACAGCAGTATACTGTAGGTAGGGGTAAAGTTACTAGACAACAGGATAGATAATAGACAGTAACAGCAGTATACTGTAGGTAGGGGTAAAGTGACTAGACAACAGGATAGATAATAGACAGTAACAGCAGTATACTGTAGGTAGGGGTAAAGTGACTAGACAACAGGATAGATAATAGAATAGACTGTAACAGCAGTATACTGTAGGTAGGGGTAAAGTTACTAGACAACAGGATAGATAATAGACAGTAACAGCAGTATACTGTAGGTAGGGGTA
Source organism: Oncorhynchus gorbuscha (assembly GCF_021184085.1). Taxonomy (NCBI): domain Eukaryota; kingdom Metazoa; phylum Chordata; class Actinopteri; order Salmoniformes; family Salmonidae; genus Oncorhynchus; species Oncorhynchus gorbuscha. The sequence goes on along the minus strand of NC_060185.1, from coordinate 10,615,567 downwards.
AAGTGACTAGACAACAGGATAGATAATAGACAGTAACAGCAGTATACTGTAGGTAGGGGTAAAGTGACTAGACAACAGGATAGGATAGATAATAGACAGTAACAGCAGTATACTGTAGGTAGGGACACAGGATAGATAATAGACAGAACAGCAGTATACAACAGGATAGATAATAGACAGTAACAGCAGTATACTGTAGGTAGGGTTAGTGAAAAGACACAGGATAGATAATAGACAGTAACAGCAGTATACTGTAGGTAGATAATGTACAGTATACTAGACAACAGGATAGATAATAGACAGTAACAGCAGTATACTGTAGGTAGGGGTAAAGTGACTAGACAACAGGATAGATAATAGACAGTAACAGCAGTATACTGTAGGTAGGGGTAAAGTGATAGATAATAGACAATAACAGCAGTATACTGTAGGTAGGGGTATAGATAATAGACAGTAACAGAGTATACAGGGGTAGATAGACACAGGATAGATAATAGACAGTAACAGCAGTATACTGTAGGTAGGGGTATAGTGACTAGACACAGGATAGATAATAGACAGTAACAGCAGTATACTGTAGGTAGGGGTATAGTGACTAGACACAGGATAGATAATAGACAGTAACAGCAGTATACTGTAGGTAGGGGTATAGTGACTAGACACAGGATAGATAGATAATAGACAGTAACAGCAGTATACTGTAGGTAGGGGTATAGATAATAGACTAGACACAGGATAGATAATAGACACAGGATAACAGCAGTATACTGTAGGTAGGGGTATAGTGACTAGACACAGGATAGATAATAGACAGTAACAGCAGTATACTGTAGGTAGGGTATAGTGACTAGACACAGGATAGATAATAGACAGTAACAGCAGTATACTGTAGGTAGGGGTATAGTGACTAGACACAGGATAGATAATAGACAGTAACAGCAGTATACTGTAGGTAGGGGTATAGTGACTAGACACAGGATAGACAGCAGATACTGATAATAGACAGAACAGGAGTATACTGTAGGTAGGGGTATAGTGACTAGGATAGATAATAGACAGTAACAGCAGTACAGGATAGATAATAGACAGTAACAGCAGTATACTGTAGGTAGGGTATAGTGACTAGACACAGGATAGATAATAGACAGTAACAGCAGTATACTGTAGGTAGGGGTAAAGTGACTAGACACAGGATAGATAATAGACAGGATAAACAGCAGTATACTGTAGGTAGGGGTATAGTGACTAGACACAGGATAGATAATAGACAGTAACAGCAGTATACTGTAGGTAGGGGTATAGTGACTAGACACAGGATAGATAATAGACAGTAACAGCAGTATACTGTAGGTAGGGGTATAGTGACTAGACACAGGATAGATAATAGACAGTAACAGCAGTATACTGTAGGTAGGGGTATAGTGACTAGACACAGGATAGATAATAGAACAGTAACAGCAGTATACTGTAGGTAGGGGTGACTAGACACAGGATAGATAATAGACACTAACAGCAGTATACTGTAGGTAGGGGTATAGTGACTAGACACAGGATAGATAATAGACAGTAACAGCAGTATACTGTAGGTAGGGGTAGAGGACTGTAGGTAGGGTATAGTGACAGGATAGATAATAGACAGTAACAGCAGTATACTGTAGGTAGGGGTATAGTGACTAGACACAGGATAGATAATAGACAGTAACAGCAGTATACTGTAGGTAGGGTGACTAGACAACAGGATAGATAATAGACACTAACAGCAGTATACTGTAGGTAGGGTATAGTGACTAGACACAGGATAGATAATAGACAGTAACAGCAGTATACTGTAGGTAGGGGTAGAGGATAGATAATAGACACTAACAGCAGTATACTGTAGGTAGGGGTATAGTGACTAGACACAGGATAGATAATAGACACTAACAGCAGTATACTGTAGGTAGGGGTATAGTGACTAGACACAGGATAGATAATAGACAGTAACAGCAGTATACTGTAGGTAGGGGTATAGTGACTAGACACAGGATAGATAATAGACACTAACAGCAGTATACTGTAGGTAGGGGTAAAGTTACTAGACAACAGGATAGATAATAGACACTAACAGCAGTATACTGTAGGTAGGGGTATAGTGACTAGACAACAGGATAGATAATAGACACTAACAGCAGTATACTGTAGGTAGGGGTATAGTGACTAGACACAGGATAGATAATAGACAGTAACAGCAGTATACTGTAGGTAGGGGTAATAGACTAGACACAGGATAGATAATAGACACAGCAGTAACAGCAGTATACTGTAGGTAGGGGTATAGTGACTAGACACAGGATAGATAATAGACAGTAACAGCAGTATACTGTAGGTAGGGGATAGATAATAGACAGTAACAGCAGAGGATAGATAATAGACACTAACAGCAGTATACTGTAGGTAGGGTATAGTGACTAGACACAGGATAGATAATAGACAGTAACAGCAGTATACTGTAGGTAGGGGTAAGTTACTAGACAACAGGATAGATAATAGACAGTAACAGCAGTATACTGTAGGTAGGGGTATAGTGACTAGACAACAGGATAGATAATAGACACTAACAGCAGTATACTGTAGGTAGGGGTATAGTGACTAGACACAGGATAGATAATAGACAGTAACAGCAGTATACTGTAGGTAGGGGTAGAGGATAGATAATAGACACTAACAGCAGTATACTGTAGGTAGGGGTATAGTGACTAGACACAGGATAGATAATAGACAGTAACAGCAGTATACTGTAGGTAGGGGTATAGTGACTAGACACAGGATAGATAATAGACAGTAACAGCAGTATACTGTAGGTAGGGGTATAGTGACTAGACACAGGATAGATAATAGACAGTAACAGCAGTATACTGTAGGTAGGGTATAGTGACTAGACACAGGATAGATAATAGACAGTAGGATAGATAATAGACAGTAACAGCAGTATACTGTAGGTAGGGGTATAGTGACTAGACACAGGATAGATAATAGACAGTAACAGCAGTATACTGTAGGTAGGGGTATAGTGACTAGACACAGGATAGATAATAGACAGTAACAGCAGTATACTGTAGGTAGAGGTATAGTGACTAGACACAGGATAGATAATAGACAGTAACAGCAGTATACTGTAGGTAGGGGTATAGTGACTAGACACAGGATAGATAATAGACAGTAACAGCAGTATACTGTAGGTAGGGGTAAAGTGACTAGACACAGGATAGATAATAGACAGTAACAGCAGTATACTGTAGGTAGGGGTATAGTGACTAGACACAGGATAGATAATAGACAGTAACAGCAGTATACTGTAGGTAGGGTATAGTGACTAGACACAGGATAGATAATAGACAGTAACAGCAGTATACTGTAGGTAGGGTATAGTGACTAGACACAGGATAGATAATAGACAGTAACAGCAGTATACTGTAGGTAGGGTATAGTGACTAGACACAGGATAGATAATAGACAGTAACAGCAGTATACTGTAGGTAGGGGTATAGACACAGGATGATAATAGACAGTAACAGATACACAGGATAGATAATAGACAGTAACAGCAGTATACTGTAGGTAGGGGTATAGTGACTAGACACAGGATAGATAATAGACAGTAACAGCAGTATACTGTAGGTAGGGGTATAGTGACTAGACACAGGATAGATAATAGACAGTAACAGCAGTATACTGTAGGTAGGGGTATAGTGACTAGACACAGGATAGATAATAGACAGTAACAGCAGTATACTGTAGGTAGGACACAGGATAGATAATAGACAGTAACAGCAGTATACTGTAGGTAGGGGTAGACACAGGATAGATAATAGACAGTAACAGCAGTATACTGTAGGTAGGGGTATAGTGACTAGACACAGGATAGATAATAGACAGTAACAGCAGTATAGTATATGTAGACACAGTAGATAATAGACAGTAACAGCAGTATACTGTAGGTAGACACAGGATAGATAATAGACACTAACAGCAGTATACTGTAGGTAGGGGTATAGTGACTAGACACAGGATAGATAATAGACAGTAACAGCAGTATACTGTAGGTAGGGGTATAGATAATAGACACTAACAGACACAGGATAGATAACTAGACAGGATAATAATAGACAGTATACTGTAGGTAGGGGTATAGTGACTAGACACAGGATAGATAATAGACAGTAACAGCAGTATACTGTAGGTAGGGGTATAGTGACTAGACACAGGATAGATAATAGACAGTAACAGCAGTATACTGTAGGTAGGGGTATAGTGACTAGACAGGATAGATAATAGACACTAACAGCAGTATACTGTAGGTAGGGGTATAGTGACTAGACACAGGATAGATAATAGACAGTAACAGCAGTATACTGTAGGTAGGGGTATAGTGACTAGACACAGGATAGATAATAGACAGTAACAGCAGTATACTGTAGGTAGGGTGTATAGTGACTAGACACAGGAT
>NC_060185.1:10596701-10610581 GCF_021184085.1 Oncorhynchus gorbuscha | reverse complement strand
GGCATGCCGTTGAGACCCTGGCCGCTCAGGTCTCCGACCTCTCAGGACAGTATCAGAGTCTTCGTCTCGTGCCACCAGCTACTTCCGGGTCTTCCGAGCCTCCGGAACCTAGGGTTAATAACCCACCATGTTATTCTGGGCAGCCCACTGAGTGCCGCTCCTTTCTCACCCAGTGTGATATAGTGTTCTCTCTCCAACCCAACACATACTCAAGAGAGAGCTCGGATTGCCTACGTCATATCACTCCTTACTGGTCGGGCTCGGCAGTGGGGCACAGCTATCTGGGAGGCAAGCGCTGAGTGTACTAACAATTATCTGAACTTTAAAGAGGAGATGATAAGGGTTTTTGATCGCTCAGTTTTTGGGAAAGAAGCTTCCTGGTCCCTGTCTTCCCTATGTCAAGGTAATCGATCCATAACGGATTACTCTATAGAGTTTCGCACTCTTGCTGCCTCCAGTAACTGGAACGAGCAGGCGTTGCTCGCTCGTTTTCTGGAGGGACTCCACGCTAAGGTTAAGGATGAGATTCTCTCTCGGGAGGTTCCATCCAGCGTGGATTCTTTGATTGAACTCGCTATTCGCATTGAACGACGGGTAGATCTTCGTCACCGAGCTCATAGAAGAGAGCTCGCGTTAACTGTGTCTCCCCTCTCTCCGACACTACCATCTTTCCCCACTGACTCAGGTGTTGAGCCCATGCAGCTGGGGGTATTCGCATTTCGACTAAGGAGAGGAACGGAGAATCACCAACCGCCTCTGTCTCTATTGCGGTTCCGCTGGTCATTTTGTCATTTCATGTCCAGTTAAAGGCCAGAGCTCATCAGTAAGCGGAGGGCGACTGATAAGCGCTACTAGACGGTCCTCTCCGTCAAGTACCTGTACTACCTTACCGGTCCATCTACGCTGGACCGGATCGGCAGCTTCCTGCAGTGCATTAATAGACTCTGGGGCGGAGGGCTGTTTTATGGACGAAGCCTGGGCTCGGGAACATGACATTCCTCTCAGACAGTTAGGGAGCCCACGGTCATGTTTGCCTTGGATGGTAGTCCTCTCCCCAGTATATTATATGAAACACTACCTTTAACCCTCACTGTATCTGGTAACCATAGTGAGACCATTTCTTTTTTGATTTTTTGTTCACCTTTTACACCTGTTGTTTTGGGTCATCCCTGGCTAGTGTGTCATAATCCTTCTTTTGATTGGTCTAGTAATTCTATCCTTTCCTGGAACGTTTCTTGTCATGTGAAGTGTTTAATGTCTGCTATTTCTCCTGTTTGTTCTGTCCCCTCTTCTCAGGAGGAACCTGGTGATTTGACAGGAGTGCCGGAGGAGTATCATGGTCTGCGCACGGTCTTCAGTCGGTCCAGAACCAACTCCCTTCCTCCTCACCGGTCGTATGATTGTTGTCCTGATCTCTTCAAGAAGCGTTTTGCATCCGCTCCTATCCTTGTTGCACCTGACGTCACTAAACCGTTTATTGTTGAGGTTGACGCGTCGGGGGTGGGCGTGGGAGCCATTCTGTCCCAGCGCTCCGATACTGACGATGGGGTCCACCCTTGTGCGTATTTTTCTCATCGCCTGTCACCGTCGGAACGTAACTATGATGTGGCTAACCGCGAACTGCTCGCCATCCGTTTAGCCCTAGGCAAATGGCGACAGTGGTTGGAGGGGGCGACCGTTCCTTTTGTCATTTGGACTGACCAAAAGAACCTTGAGTACATCCGTTCTGCCAAACGACTGAATGCGCGTCATGCTCGTTGGGCGTTGTTTTTCGCTCGTTTCGAATTCGTTATTTCTTATTGCCCGGGTACTAAGAACACCAAGCCTCATGCTTTATCCCGTCTCTTTAGTTCTTCTGTGGCTTCTACCGATCCCGAGGGGATCCTTCCTGTTGGGCGTGTTGTCGGGTTGACTGTCTGGGGAATTGAGAGACAGGTTAAGCAAGCACTCACGCACACTGCGTCGCCGCGCGCTTGCCCTAGTAACCTTCTTTTCGTTCCTGTTTCTACTCGTCTGGCTGTTCTTCAGTGGGCTCACTCTGCCAAGTTAGCTGGCCATCCCGGCGTTCGGGGTACGCTTGCTTCTATTCGCCAGCGGTTTTGGTGGCCTACTCAGGAGCGTGACACGCGCCGTTTCGTGGCTGCGTGTTCGGACTGCGCGCAGAAGAAGTCTGGTAATTTTTTTTCTGCTTCTGCTCCTGGTCTTGCTGGGTCTCAGTCTGTTCCCTGCCATCGCATCTCTCCTGTTCTTGTTCCTGCCCTTGCTGTGTCTCAGTCTGTCCCTAGTTGTTACTCTCCTGGCCTGTTTGGTCCTGTTTGCTCTAAAGCTTTCAGTTCTCTACCCGTTTCTCATTTTTTTTTTTTAGAGTAGTACCCTAGTTTCCCTTTTTTTTCGTTTTTCCGTTACGGTCCTGAGGAGAGGAGTTGAGTTCTTTCTCGGGACGTGCTGGACCGTTTGTGATCTATGATTTCCTCCGTTGCCGCCAGTGTTCCTCCTCGAGAGCGCCAGGAGGCGCTCGGTGAGTGGGGGGGTACTGTCATGTATTGTCTTATATTGTCTTGTCATTTTGCTTTTCCCTCTGTTCGCTTTCCCCCTGCTGGTCTTTTTAGGTTCGTTCCCCTTTTTCTCTCTCCCTTCCTCTCTCTCTTCTCTCTATCGTTCCGTTCCTGCTCCCAGCTGTTCCTATTCCCCTAATCAATCATTTAGTCTTCCCACACCTGTTCCCTATCTTTTTCCCTGATTAGAGTCCCTATTTCTCCCCTTGTTTTCCGTTCCTGCCCTGTCGGATCCTTGTCTATTGTTCACCGTGCTGTGTCTGTGTATCGCCCTGTCGTGTCGTGTTTCCCTCAGATGCTGCGTGGTGAGCAGGTGTCTGAGTCTGCTACGTTCAAGTGCCTTCCCGAGGCAACCTGCAGTTCATGATCGAGACTCCAGTCTGTTCTCGTCATTAAGAGTGGAATTGTGCTTTATGTTTGTATATTTACTTTACTGGATTAAAGACTCTGTTTTCGCCAAGTCGCTTTTGGGTCCTCATTCACCTGCATAACAGAGAGAAGACTGGAGAGAGGAAGAGAGAAGGGGAGGAGAGAGGAGGAGAGAGGGGAGGAGAGAGGGGAGAGGAGGAGAGAGGGGAGAGGATGAGAGGATGAGAGGACAGGAGAGAGGAAGAGAGAGGAGAGGAGAGAGGAGAGGACGAAATAAAAACATAAAAAAATAAAATGTATTTGAATCCTTGCGCAGTCAGCTGGATTCAGGGAGACTGACTGCGCAAGGATTCAAATACATTTTATTTTTTTATGTTTTATTTCGTCCTCTCCTCTCTCTTCCTCTCTCCTGTCCTCTCATCCTCTCCCCTCTCTCCTCCCCTCTCTCCTCCCCTTCTCTCTTCCTCTCTCCAGTCTTCTCTCGTCCTCTCATCCCACCTCTCTCCTCCTCCTCTCTCCTGTCTTCTCAACTCCTCCCCTCTCTCCCCTCTCTCTCCTCTCTCATCCTCTCATCCTTCTCCCCCTCTCCTCTGGTCTCTGTGTAGTTTCTATCATGCCCTTGCAGCTGTTGGCAAGAATCAGCTCCTGTACTCTTCTCATTCTGCTAATGGATAAAGGAAAGGATTTTTACTGTGTGTGTGTGCATACAGTTGAAGTTTACATTCACCTTAGCCAAATACATTTAAACTCAGTTTTTCACAATTCCTGACATTTAATCCTAGTAACAATTCCCTGTCTTAGGTCAGTTAGGATCACCATCCTATTTTAAGAATGTATTTTTTTTATTTAACTAGGGAAGTCAGTTAAGAACAAATTCTATGACAGCCTAGGAACAGTGGGTTAACTGCCTGTTCAGGGGCAGAACGACCTTGTCAGCTCGGGGGGTTTGAACTTGCAACCTTCCAGTCACCTTCCAGTCACTAGTCCAACGCTCTAACCACTAGGCTACCCTGCCGCCCCAGAATAATAGTTGGGAGAGTGATTTATTTCAGCTTAATTTCTTTCATCACATTCCCAGTGGGTCAGAAGTTTACATACACTCAATTAGTATTTGGTAGCATTGCCTTTAAATTGTTTAACTTGTTTAACCAGGAATTATTTGACCACGCTCTCGGGATCTTCACCCTCATCCTCTTTCATTACCTTTTAACAGGGCACACCTCATAAAGCTGGTTGAGAGAATGCCAAGACTGTGCAAAGCTGTCGTCAAGGCAACGGGTGGCTACTATGAAGAATCTCAAGCACTTTTGGGGACTACATGTTTTCACATGTGTTTTTTCATAGTGTTCATAGTCTTCACTATTATTCTACAATGTGAAAATATGTCGCCGATTGGATGGAAACCGAGCTAGTGCCTCTGAGGGATCTGTATAGTCAGTTTCAAAAGGAAACATGTTTTCACTCTGTCTTTCCTGTATTAGACCAGAGTGACACAGATACTGTATCTGAACATGTCTTTCACATATCCTCTACTACGGTCATTCCAGAGCTGCTCAAGATCTCCCATGGTTCATTGCTGCTTCCTGTCTGTTAAGGCTTCACACCGTAAGAATGAGGGGATTGTCTTAGATTTGGCTCACTCCTCGTTCCCACATGAACTATTGCTTTCATTCTCTCTTTCCTTCTATTTTTCTTTCTTTCCTTCTATCTTTCTTTCTTTCTTTCTTCACTACTCTCCCTTTACTACTCTCTCTTTACTACTCTCCCTTTACTACTCTCTCTTTACTACTCTCTCTTTACTACTCTCCCTTTACTACTCTCCCTGTACTTCTCTCTCTTTACAACTCTCCTTTTACTACTCTCTCTTTACTACTCTCCCTTTACTACTCTCCCTGTACTACTCTCTCTTTACAACTCTCCTTTTACTACTCTCCCTTTACTACTCTCCCTTTACTACTCTCCCTTTACTACTCTCTCTTTACTGCTCTCTCTTTACTACTCTCTCTTTACTACTCTCCTTTTACTACTCTCTCTTTACTACTCTCTTTTTACTACTCTCCTTTTACTACTCTCTCTTTACTACTCTCTCTTTACTACTCTCCCTTTACTACTCTCCCTTTACTACTCTCCCTTTACTACTCTCCTTTTACTACTCTCTCTTTACTACTCTCCCTTTACTACTCTCTCTTTACTACTCTCTCTTTACTACTCTCTCTTTACTACTCTCATTTTACTACTCTCTCTTTACTACTCTCTCTTTACTACTCTCTCTTTACTACTCTCCCTTTACTACTCTCTCTTTACTACTCTCGCTTTACTACTCTCCTTTTACTACTCTCTCTTTACAACTCTCCTTTTACTACTCTCTCTTTTACTACTCTCCCTTTACTACTCTGTCTTTACTAATCTCTGTTTACTACTCTCCCTTTACTACTCTCCCTTCACTGCTCTCCCTTCACTGCTCTCTCTGCTGATATTGTGTGTGTTTGTGCGTTTGGGTGTGTGCACTTGTGCCTGCGCTTGTGTATGTGTGTGTGAGCTACCTTACCATTTCCAAATGTGTCTCTGAGAAGAGATTGCTGCTCGGATGTCTTCCTCCATTTTCATCTGATAGACTACCTGTACTTCCTGTACTGTGACTCAGGAGGAGTCGTCCTGAATCCATTTTGTGAGATTAATTTCATCATTTTGTTTTGATTATCAGTTTTCCCATCTAGTAGTGTCATATGCTTTGCCAGTGATGTCTTCATCAAGAATTCAACCTGCCTCAGCCAGTGATACTCCAGTCCTCTGTGCTTGTCTCCCATGGTCATGCCACTTAACTCTCAACAAAATACAGACAAAAATTCACCAAATTTTCAAATATTATGTGATAACTCAATGTTTGAGTGTGTTGTAACAGTTTTTCCTGCCTGTTGCATCATGTCTGTCGTCCTACTGTACTCCTGTCAACACAGGAGAGTTTAGTACTGTGGCTACCCTCTCTCTGAAAGGGTTGCCAAACATGCCTTACCACAGTTCAGCATGTTTAGACAGGTGTTTGTAGACACAATATACAGTGGGGCAAAAAAGTATTTAGTCAGCCACCAATTGTGCAAGTTCTCCCACTTAAAAAGAAGAGGGAGGCCTGTAATTTCCACCATAATTTGCAAATAAATACATTTAAAATCCTACAATGTGATATTCTGGATTTTTTTTCTCATTTTTTCTGTCATAGTTGAAGTGTACCTATGATGAAAATTACAGGCCTCTCTCATCTTTTTAAGTGGGAGAACTTGCACAATTGGTGGCTGACCAAATACTTTTTTGCCCCACTGTATATATATCACACTGCGTTACCTGAACTGCTCACCTACAGGGGCCCAACTCTACAAGTAGACCTGATTTCAGTCCACAAAAGTTGGTCCTTGGCCATTTTCTCTTAGACAATAGCAAGCTCTACTGCTCTACTGCTAGCTCTACTGCTAGCTCTGCTAGCTCTACTGCTAGCTCTACTGCTCTACTGCTAGCTCTACTGCTCTACTGCTAGCTCTACTGCTAGCTCTACTGCTCTACTGCTCTACTGCTAGCTCTACTGCTCTAGCTCTACTGCTCTACTGCTCTACTGCTCTACTGCTCTACTGCTAGCTCTACTGCTCTACTGCTCTACTGCTCTACTGCTCTACTGCTCTACTGCTAGCTCTACTGCTAGCTCTACTGCTCTACTGCTCTACTGCTCTACTGCTAGCTCTACTGCTCTACTGCTCTACTGCTCTCTACTGCTCTACTGCTAGCTCTACTGCTCTACTGCTCTACTGCTAGCTCTACTGCTCTACTGCTCTACTGCTAGCTCTACTGCCCCTTTCAAAAAGGTGATCTACTGTCCCAAGGTCTGTTTAGCATACATGGAAACCAGCCAGGAAGTATTGAATTAAACACAGAATATAAACGGTGAGGTTGTGGAAGAGAGGGGATCGATGCAGGACAATCCTGGAAAGAGCTGTCGTGGGAAGTGCCCTTAATGTACTTCCTGTTTTGAGCCCTGTTCCTGTACAATTTAGCATTTCCCCCCACGTACTGTAGTGCTCAGTAAAGAGCTTTCATGTCAACCATTAATCCCTCTCTTCTCCAGCGCCTCTCTCCATTCATCCGTCCATCCATCCACCCAGTCACTATAATTTCCAGTCCTTTGAGCAACTTTAAACCTGGGTAAATTCATCCATCCACTCCAGCCCTGTGCCACCACTAAAATACTGAAAACCCCTTACATTAACCCCTCTTTCAAAAAAGCTCCACTATCCATCCATCCATCCGTCCTTCCATCCATCCATCCATCCATCCATCCATCCATCCATCCATCCATCCATCCATCCATCCATCCATCCTTCCTTCCTTCCATCCATCCATCCATCCATCCATCCATCCATCCATCCATCCATCCATCCATCCATCCATCATCCATCCGTCCTCCTCCATCCATCCATCCATCCATCCATCCATCCTTCCGTCCGTCCGTCCGTCCGTCCGTCCGTCCATCCATCCATCCATCCATCCATCCATCCATCCGTCCATCCATACATCCATCCACCAACCTCTCAGCTCTGAGCTACAGGAGGCTGAACCCTCTTCTGGTAAATCTACATCTTACACTCCAATTGACTGCATAATATGTTGGCTCGACGGTATGATAAATACCAGATAGAGTGTGTTGGCTGTTTGATGATTCTGTGTCAATTAAAAGTCATACTATGTCTGAGGGCTGGGGTTATGGGCTAATGGTATGATGGGCTAATGGTATGGGCGGGGGTATGGGCTAATGGTTATGGGCTAATGGTATGATGTCTGAGGGCTGGGGTTATGGGCTAATGCTATGATGTCTGAGGGCTGGGGTTATGGGCTAATGCTATGATGTCTGAGGGCTGGGGTTATGGGCTAATGCTATGATGTCTGAGGGCTGGGGTTATGGGCTAATGCTATGATGTCTGAGGTCTGGGGTTATGGGCTAATGCTATGATGTCTGAGGGCTGGGGTTATGGGCTAATGCTATGATGTCTGAGGGCTGGGGTTATGGGCTAATGCTATGATGTCTGAGGGAGGGCTGGTGTTATGGGCTAATGCTATGCTATGGGGTTATGGGCTGTATGCTGTCTGAGGGCTGAGGTTATGGGCTAATGCTATGATGTTATGGGCTAATGATGCTGTCTGAGGGCTGGGGTTATGGGCTAATGCTATGCTGTTGAGGGCTGGGGTTATGGGCTAATGCTATGGTCTGAGGGCTGGGGTTATGGGCTAATGCTATGCTGTCTGAGGGCTGGGGTTATGGGCTAATGCTATGCTGTCTGAGGGCTGGTTATGCTGGGGTTATGGGCTAATGTTATGCTGTCTGAGGGCTGGGGTTATGGGCTAATGCTATGCTGTCTGAGGGCTAGGGGTGATGGGCTAATGCTATGATGTTGAGGGCTGGGGTTATGGGCTAATACTATGATGTTGAGGGCTGGGGATGCTGTTGATGGGATAATGCTATGCTGTCTGAGGGCTGGGGTTATGGGCTAATGCTAAGATTTTGAGGGCTGGTGTTATGGGCTAATGCTATGATGTCGGAGGGCTGGGGTTATGGGCTAATACTATGATGTTGAGGGCTGGGGATATGGGATAATGCTATGCTGTCTGAGGGCTGGGGTTATGGGCTAATGCTAAGATTTTGAGGGCTGGTGTTATGGGCTAATGCTATGATGTCGGAGGGCTGGTGTTATGGGCTAATGCTATGCTGTTGAGGGCTGGGGTTATGGGCTAATGCTATGCTGTCTGAGGGCTGGGGTTATGGGATAATGCTATGATGTTGATGGCTGGGGTTATGGGCTAATGCTATGATGTTGAGGGCCTGGGTTATGGGCTAATGCTATGATGTTGAGGGCCTGGGTTATGGGATAATGCTATGATGTTGATGGCTGGGGTTATGGGCTAATGCACAACCCTTGTGTGTGTGTGTGTGTGTGTGTGTGTGTGTGTGTGTGTGTGTGTGTGTGTGTGTGTGTGTGTGTGTGTGTGTGTGTGTGTGTGTGTGTGTGTGTGTGTGTGTGTGTGTGTGTGTGTGTGTGCGTGCGTAAGATCTCACCACAGATTGCTGAATGAAATAAACATTAGGGTCTATCATCTCCCTGTGATGTCTTTGAGGTACATTTGGTTCCCATTTCACAGGACAGTGATGAGGAGGTGGTGGAAAGGAGGGAGAGGAGGCAGAGAGGGAGAGGAGGAAGAGAGGGAGAGGAGGGAGAGGAGGAAGAGAGGGAGAGGAGGAAGAGAGGGAGAGGAGAAAGGGAGGGAGAGGAGGAAAAGAGGGAGAGGAGGAAAGGAGGGAAGGAGGAGGAAGGGGAGGAGAAAGGGAGGGAGAGGAGAAAGGGAGGAGGGAGGGAGAGGGAGGAAAGAGGGAGAGGAGGAAGAGAGGAGGAGAGAGGAAGAGAGGAGAGAGGAAGAAGGAAGGAGAGGAGGAAAGGATGGAGAGAAGGAAGAGATGGAGAGGAAGAGAGGGAGAGGAGGAGGGGAGAGGAAGGAAGAGAGGGAGAGGAGAAAAAGGAGGGAGAGGAGGAAAGGAGTGACAGGAGGAAGAGAGGGAGAGGAAGAATGGAGGGAGAGGAGGAAGAGAGGGAGAGGAGAAAAGGAGGGAGAGGAGGAAAGGAGGACAGGAGGAAGAGAGGAGGAGAAGAAAAGGAGGGAGATGAGGAAAGGAGGGAGAGGAGGAAAGGAGGGAGGGAGGAAGAGAGGGAGAGGAGAAAAGGAGGGAGATGAGGAAAGGAGGGAGAGGAGGAAAGGAGGGAGAGGAGGAAGAGAGGGAGAGGAGAAAAGGAGGGAGATGAGGAAAGGAGGGAGAGGAGGAAAGGAGGGAGAGGAGGAAGAGAGGGAGAGGAGAAAAGGAGGGAGAGGAGGAAAGGAGTGACAGGAGGAAGAGAGGGAGAGGAGAAAAGGAGGGAGATGAGGAAAGGAGGGAGAGGAGGAAAGGAGGGAGAGGAGGAAGAGAGGGAGAGGAGAAAAGGAGGGAGAGGAACACATACAAGAGAACCAAACTGAAATACACAAATCCTTTGAGCAGAAAGGATCGGTCTCTGTGATGCATGATGGGATAGAGTCCCACTGACGGTTTGAGACAAAGTAAAACACAGACCAGCATTGTGTTGTGTAGGCCGGCTACAGAAACAGGATGAAACTATGACAATATGAAGTATTCAGTACATAGGCCTCTGCTTGTCTTCTGTAAAGCCATATGATTTCTCCTAACCCCATACAGGATACTTCCATCCAGACTGGTTCAACTAAGCAGGGCCTGATTATTTCATCCTCCCCAGAAGTGTGCATTGTGTTGTTTGGATGGTCTCGGTTTGTGTCGTTACAAGTTGTGATTGATCATCTGTACAGCTCATTTGTGGTGGGAGAACCATTGCACCATCTCTGTCGACTGTTTACATGCCTTTTCCACGATGTCAGTGTTGCTGTAATCATTGTCTTTATCTAATCACAATAGAAAGGGCATCTATCTGTCTCTCTTTCTCTCCCTCTGTCTCTCTCTGCTCTCTCTCTCTCTGCTCTCTCTCCCTCTCTCTGTCTCTCTCTCTCTCTCTCTCTCTCTCTCTCTCTCTCTCTCTGTCTCTCTCTCTCTCTCCCTCTGTCTCTTTCTCTCTGTCTCTCTCTCTCTGTCTCTCTCTCTCTGTCTCCCTCTGTCTCTCTCTCTCTCTCTCTGTCTCTCTCTGTCTCTCTCTGTCTCTCTCTGTCTCTCTCTCTCTGTCTCTCTCTCTCTGTCTCTCTCTCTCTGTCTCTCTCTCTCTCTCTCTCTCTCTCTCTCTCTCTCTCTTTCTCTCTGTCTCTCTCCTCTCTCTCTCTCTCTCTCTCTCCTCTCTCTCTCTCTCTCTCTCTCTCTCTCTCTCTCTCTCTCTCTCTCTCTCTCTCTCTCTCTTAATTCAAGGGCTTTATTGGCATGGGAAACGTGTTAACATTGCCAAGTGTTAACAACTTCACATTGCCCTTTTCTTGTGCTGTAATGGCACACTGTGGTATTTCACCCAGTAGATATGAGAGTTTATCAAAATTGGGTTTGTTTTCGAGTTCTTTGTGGATCTGTGTAATCAGAGGGAAATATGTGTCTCTAATATGGTCATACATCGGGCAGGAGGTTAGGAAGTGCAGCTTAGTTTCCACCTCATCTTGTGGGCAGTGAGCACATAGCCTGTCTTCTCTAGAGAGCCATGTCTGCCTACGGTGGCCTTTCTCAATAGCAAGGCTATGCTCACTGAGTCTCTCTCTCTCTCTCTCTCTCTAGTCTACAAGTGTTAAAATCCGGCTTGTCTTACAATTGTATTCTATCCAAGAGTGACACTTTACAAATCCACTTTGCTCTTTGGGCCAGTTTTAAAAGTTGCAACTGTGGCGGAGAAGAAAGACTGGAGTGATCTTTAAGCTGAGCAGTCATATTTATTTTCTCTCCTGTAGAAACTAGCCTTAGTGTCATTCAGGGGCATGAACACGCTCTGCCATGTGGGGACCAGGGAACACCGGTACATTATTATTTTTTGATTAAGGAGGAGAGAGAGCAGGGAGAGAACAGGTGACAGACTAAAATAAAGCAGTGTATTGTGTTCCTCCCTAATGGACAGTGAGGAGAGATGTGTTCAGGTTGGTGTGAGGAGTTTAGCCCAGTGATTGTAGTCCTTGGCAATGGATGCCATATCACCTGACCTTTATGCCCCAGAGGCCTGTCAATGTGTGAGTGTGTGTGTGTCTCTGTGTAAGTGTGTAATTGTGTGTATGTGTAATTTTGTGTGTGTGTGTGTACACACTTGTGTAACTGTACATGTGTGGTTGTGTATTGTTCAGAGACTGACGTCACTGACCTTCACATGAAGGAAAAGTCAAAGTCCAAAGCTAATCCATGTGATGTGACGTGTGTGTGTGTGTGTGTGTGTGTGTGTGTGTGTGTGTGTGTGTGTGTGTGTGTGTGTGTGTGTGTGTGTGTGTGTGTGTGTGTGTGTGTGTGTGTGTGTGTGTGTGTGTGAACACAGGTTTGTGTATTTGGACACCTTCAGCTCTTTCCTCTTATCACAGTTTCCCATCTTTGATTAGTTTGACTAAATCAGACCCATGTCTATCACTGTTACATAAACCTGCCCGTGGCTGCAGGCTGTACTACTGAGCATTTCATAGCACATCACCACTATGACATCACTATGACATCACTATGAGATCACTATGGCATTACTATGACATCACTATGACATCACTATGAGATCACTATGACATCACTATGACATCACTATGCCATCACTATGAGCATCACTATGACATCACTATGAGATCACATCATTACTATGGCATCACTATGCCATCACTATGAGATCACTATGGCATTACTATGACATCACTATGCAATCACTATGAGATCACTATGGCATTACTATGACATCACTATGACATCATCACTATGAGATCACTATGGCATTACTATGACATCACTATGAGATCACTATGGCATCACTATGACATCACTATGCCATCACTATGAGATCACTATGGCATTACTATGACATCACTATGACATCACTATGAGATCACTATGGCATTACTATGACATCACTATGACATCACTATGAGATCATCACTATGGCATCACTATGAGATCACTATGGCATCACTATGACATCACTATGCCATCACTATGAGATCACTATGGCATTACTATGACATCACTATGACATCACTATGAGATCACTATGACATCACTATGCCATCACTATGAGATCACTATGGCATTACTATGACATCACTATGAGATCACTAGGGCATTACTATGACATCACTATGCCATCACTATGGCATCATTACTATGACATCACTATGCCATCACTATGAGATCACTAGGGCATTACTATGACATCACTATGCCATCACTATGAGATCACTATGGCATCACTATGACATCACTATGAGATCACTAGGGCATTACTATGAAATCACTATGCCATCACTATGAGATCACTAGGGTAAACATCACTAAGAATCACAGAGATCACTATTTTTAAACATTGCCATCACTACATCAGAGATCACTATCTGCATCACTATGACAATCACTAGATGAGATCACTTTATTTGAAAGTAAATAATCACTGTGGACATTGAAATCACTATGACAGGAATCAACTCAGTTCAGTGGAAGTTCCAAGTCCCATGTGGGTCACTCAGTCTCCCAGGTCTGCAGTGAGTTATACTGAGTAACCCCAATCTGTTTTTAAATAATATTTACAGATAACCAGGGGCACACTGCAACAATCAGACATCATTTACAGATAGCCAGGGGCACACTCCAACAATCAGACATCATTTACAGATAACCAGGGGCACACTCCAACAATCAGACATCATTTACAGATAGCCAGGGCTAATCAGAATCATTTACAGATAGCCCCACTCCAACAATCAGACATCATTTACAGATCAGGGTAGGCACACTCCAACAATCAGACATCATTTACAGATAGCCAGGGCACACTCCAACAATCAGACATCCAGATGCTTCAGACATCATTTTTAAAATCATTGATAGACACACTCCAACAATCAGACATCATGATGACATCAGAATCAGTGATCCAATTAAGAGTCTACAATCTCATTTACAGATAGCCAGGGACAGAAAATCTCATTTAAGAGGAATACAACAATCAGACATCATTTACAGATAGCCAGGGCACATTCAGATGACAGAGAAAATGTTTTACAGATCCATTCAGACATCATTTACAGATAGTTTCATTTGAAAGTAAATAATCATTTACAGATAGCTGTGGACATTCAGACATCATTTACAGATAAAACATGTTGTTTCTCATTTACAGATAGCCACAACTCCAACAATCAGACATCATTTACAGATAGCCAGTTCAACAATCAGACATCATTTACAGATACGGTTCAGACATCAACAGATAGCCA
>NC_060185.1:10586701-10591701 GCF_021184085.1 Oncorhynchus gorbuscha | reverse complement strand
GGTAAAGTAACATGTATGAATCATGGTTACTAAGGTCAGAACAGAAATACTGGGTAAAGTAACATGTATGAATCATGGTTACTAAGGCCAGAACAGAACTACTGGGTAAAGTAACATGTATGAATCATGGTTACTAAGGTCAGAACAGAAATACTGGGTAAAGTAACATGTATGAATCATGGTTACTAAGGTCAGAACAGAAATACTGGGTAAAGTAACATGTATGAATCATGGTTACTAAGGTCAGAACAGAACTGCTGGGCAAAGCGATGTGTGTGAATGGCGTATGATCTGTCCCTCTCCTCCAGCAGGACCTTGTGTTTTGTACAGTCACGTCACATAGCGAGATTTTATCCTGTATTTTAAGCCTCATTCAGAACTGAGAGATACACAAAACAATGAAAGCAATTTTCTGAGAAGGCTGCTGGTTAAAATCAATGGCACATGATTGCGCAAAACATCAGGGCCTTAGCTATAAGTAATGGGAAGAAAGGTGAGATCAGGCTGGCAGAGTATCCCCCCTGTATGAGATGGTGTGTGAGGCCAACTAGGACAGAGTGCTCGGCAGTGAGGAGGGACAGCTGCAGAGGCCATTTCTGGGCTTTGTTTTTAGAAAACCAGTCCTCTATTAGAACCAGTACTTCCTTGTTAATCACAGCTGTATACCTGTGGTGTAATACATATAGACACACACACACACATGTACACACACACACACATTCTCACACATACACACACGCATGCACACACACATGTACACACACACGAACGCTCGCACAAACACATGTACACATACACACACACACACAAACATGCACGCACGCACACACACACACATACATACACACACACACACACACACTTTTCCATTCTTACCTCACGGTGTGCATATAGAACTGCCATATTACAGTGATACGTCTCAGGAAGTGGTCATCATTGTGATGGATAGGACAGGATGACAACAGGACTACCAACACATAGGATGGATTAGGATAAATACAATACTTATATTATAATATGGGCCTTGTGTTGTTTTCGGTATTCCCTCAACACTAAGATCACAAGAGAACCTAATACCTTTTTTTTAAAATTAAAAATCGCACTGTTAGTTTTGGCCAACAGTTTCACGGTAACTTCTACACCTGTTGTATCCCGATCATGCGACAAAAACGTGATTTGATTGAATCTACCATGGGACACAGGCAATCGATTTGATTTAAGAACGATATAACTGTCTTGTCCTAGCACAAACTTTAAAGGAATAAAAAAGCATTAGAATCCTTTTTGACATACACCTCTTGAACAATATTAATGATCTCTTTCCAACATGCCAGCATGGTTCAACATTCACACTCTCCTCTTCCTGCTGTTCTGTAATGAACTCGCGTATGATATTCAGTAGCTGCCAAGAATCCAGATACCCACATCAGTCTGCCAGTCACCTCGACGGACTGTAGTTTGTAAACGGGCTTGTCAGAAGAGGAGTTGGTAGGCAGAAAGAGAGAGCGCGTGCGAGGAGCTTCGCAGTTTTGTTGGTGGCACCCCTCCCCTCAGCGCGCGGTGAGCGTTTCACCCTATCCGGTGACGGTGCTCGTTTGTAATTCCTGTGCTCTTTCGCTAGAGACTTCTCGCAGTCGCAGTTGTCTTCCCTTGTGCTCTGTCGCCGTTCGCTGTCGTCGAGCGCGACGAACGGTGGTTGACGTTTATCGTGACAGCGAACGAACAAGACGGAATATAATTTAGCCAAGCCGGAGAGCTTTGCTTTGTTGGCGACGGAGGAACAAGGACATCTGACGCGACAGTCTCAACCGCTCTGAGTTCGGGTGTGTGTAGGCTGTAGGAATGCGGGATAGAAGTCAATGGTGAGTAGGCTAGTGTATGATCAACTTTTATGGGTTTCCCTCTGTAACTGGGATGGTTATGCAATGTGTAGCCTAGGCTATTTATGTGCGTCTTTTGGCTTCCATAGATTGGCTATTGACGGAGAGATGGGCTATTCCCTCTCCTTTGAGTGGTTAATGCTAGACCAGAAACCATATACATATTACAGAACATTATGTATAAACTACTGGGATTAAAGCTTTATTATAATGGGCTGCTTAAAATACCCATTATGTAGATACATGTCTCCCTAAACTTTTCTCTTTCGATTTATTTAACTTTGAATGTTCTTTTGCTTTCCCTCTATACAGTAAAAACACCTGTGTTTCCCTGACAACATGACAACAACAGATCTGAACCTGACATCCCTCCTGAACGTGTCTGATCTCCACAAGGCAACACAGGGGGGATGTTCCCTGACCGGGACAGGCTTCCAGTTCTACTATCTGCCCACCGTGTACATCCTGGTGTTCGTCACCGGCCTGGTGGGGAACAGTCTGTCCATCTGGATGTTTGTCTGCCACATGAGACCCTGGAGCAGCATCTCCGTGTACATGTTTAACCTGGCTCTGGCCGACTTCTGCTACGTCCTCTCCCTGCCCTTCCTCATCTTCTACTACTTTAATAAGACCGACTGGATATTCGGGGACGTTCTCTGCCGACTGCAGAGGTTTATATTCCACGTCAATCTGTACGGCAGCATCCTGTTCCTGACCTGTATCAGTGTCCACAGGTACACAGGAGTGGTCCACCCGCTCAAGTCTCTGGGAAGGCTCAAGAAGAAGAACGCCGTGCTGACCAGCGCCCTGGTCTGGGTCGTGGTCATAGCGAGTATCTCTCCCATCCTCTACTACTCTAGGACGGGGCAGAAACGGAACGCCACCACGTGCTACGACACGACCACGGAGGATGAGCTGCCGGGTTACTTCATCTACAGCATGTGTTTGACCGTGTTCGGCTTCTGTATCCCCTTCCTCATAATCCTGGGTTGCTATGGGATGATCGTCAAGGCGCTGATCTGTAACGACATGAACAACGGCCCGCTGCGGCGTAAGTCCATCCACCTGGTGATTATCGTGCTGGCCGTGTTCGCTGTGTCCTACCTGCCCTTTCACGTGATGAAGAACCTGAACATGCGAGCCCGGCTGTACTTCCAGGTCCCGGACATGTGTGACTTCAATAACCGGGTGTACGCCACCTACCAGGTGACGCGGGGCTGGCCAGCCTCAACAGCTGTGTGGACCCGGTCCTCTACTTCCTGGCTGGGGACACGTTCAGGAGGAAGTTGTCCAGAGCTACTATAAAACAATCCAAGAAGGGGGAGCTCCCACTGCAGTCTAGGAGTGAAGAGACGGCGCTCAACAGCCTGCCGGACTATGTCAAGAAGGGGGAGCTCCCACTGCAGTCTAGGAGTGAAGAGACGGCGCTCAACAGCCTGCCGGACTATGTCAAGAAGGGGGAGCTCCCACTGCAGTCTAGGAGTGAAGAGACGGCGCTCAACAGCCTGCCGGACTATGTCAAGAAGGGGGAGCTCCCACTGCAGTCTAGGAGTGAAGAGACGGCGCTCAACAGCCTGCCGGACTATGTCAAGAAGGGGAGCTCCCACTGCAGTCTAGGAGTGAAGAGACGGCGCTCAACAGCCTGCCGGACTATGTCAAGAAGGGGGAGCTCCCACTGCAGTCTAGGAGTGAAGAGACGGCGCTCAACAGCCTGCCGGACTATGTCAAGAACAGAGATGGATAGTTCTGAGAGAGATCTCCTTCCTGGTCTTGGTCTCTGGTCCGCGTGGTCCGTCTGAACCTCGTACAGGGGTTTTGTGTGAAAACGTACTGTGTATTGGTGCTGTGGACTTCGCAGACTGTGTGCACTGTGGATAGAACAGTCCGGGCGGGAATGTGACAAAGCTGACGATAAAAGTTTGTGTCTCTGTAATGCTTATCACTAGCTAGGTATTTTCTGAATGTGAACCATGTGCTCATCCATCCATAACCAGACATAAAGAGAAGGTCAATAGCTTGATCTCCTGTTAACAACTGCCCCCTTGTTCCTCTATCGAACCAATGCTAATGTGTTTGTAATGGAGAGAGAGGGCTCTGCTAGCCACTCAGTGGATGCTTCATAATCACTACCTCTTAGCAGGTAGACAGTGGTGGCTGAGGCTAGGTGAGACACCAGGGATGACTGAGATCTATTACCAAGAGCCTGGGCCTTATGCCTGCTCTGTGGAGGTTGACATACAGAGATTATAATGCACTATGAATGCTCTGAGTGGCTTTTCTCAGACTGCTACAAATGAAATGAACACCAGTACAGTCAGTATATCACTATGGCGTGCGCTGTGTGTCCATGGTCTATCTATTCTACATAATATGAAGGGACTATACTAGTCTCATGTGAATATGACACTATACAGTAATATACTGTAATATACTGTAAATACAGTAATATACTGTTATATACAGTAATATACTGATATATACAGTAATATACTGTAATATACTGTAAATACAGTAATATACTGTTATATACAGTAATATACTGTAATATACTGTAAATACAGTAATATACTGATATATACAGTAATATACTGTAATGTACTGTAAATACAGTAATATACTGTTATATACAGTAATATACTGTAATGTACTGTAAATACAGTAATATACTGTTATATACAGTACTATACTGTAATATACTGTAAATACAGTAATATACTGATATATACAGTAATATACTGTAATGTACTGTAAATACAGTAACATACTGATATATACAGTAATATACTGTAATGTACTGAATGTGTGTTGTAGTTGTACTGTACAGTTTATGTTGTTATTGTTTTTTGTTTTTGTTATTGCATGAGTCCAGTGTAATTATCGGAAGGCAATTTACCAATGAAAAATCACGGCAGACGTTTTCTATGAAGTGTTGAACTGTTTATGTGCAGGTGACCATATGATTTAAATCAAACGCTACTTGATGTGTGAAACAGCCATATTGAGTTTTTTTGGGGGGGGGTTGTTAAACCCAATGAAATGTTTTTCACCTCTCAGTGTTCTGTACACATAAAATTAATACTTCAATCTCTTTAGCCACCTTAGTAGGTAGAGAAAATCAAC
>NC_060185.1:10521701-10581701 GCF_021184085.1 Oncorhynchus gorbuscha | reverse complement strand
CCGATTATTGGAGGACCAAAAAAGCCGATACTGTTTAATCGGCCGATTTTTATTTATTTATTTGTAATAATGACAATTACAACAATACCGGATGAACACTTATTTTAACTTAATATAATACATCAATAATATCAATTTAGCCTCAAGTAAATAATGAAACATGTTCAATTTGGTTTAAATAATGCAAAAAGAAAGTGCTGGCAAAACGCCCGAAAGTGCTGTTTAATCAATGTTTACTCACCTGCTTCTGCCTACCACCGCTCAGTCAGATACTTAGATACTTGTAATGCTCAGTCAGATTATATGCAACGCAGGACACGCTCGATAATATCTAGTAATATCATCAACCATGTGTAGTTAACTAGTGATTATGACTGATTGCTTTTTATAAGATAAGTTTAATGCTAGCAATTTACCTTGGCTTACTGCATTCGCGTAACAGACAGTCTCCTTGTGGAGTGCAACGAGAGAGAGGCAGGTGGTTATTGCGTTGGACTAGTTAACTGTAAGGTTGCAAGATTGGATCCCCCGAGCTGACAAGGTGAAAATCTGTCGTTCTGCCCCTGAACAAGGCAGTTAACCCACCGTTCCTAGGCCATCATTGAAAAAAAAAAAAGTTCTTAACTGACTTGACTAGTTAAATAAAGGTATAATTTTTTTTTAATCGGCAAATCGGCACCCAAAAATACAGATTTCCGATTGTTATGAAAACAACCTAATTAATCGGCCAATCCGATTAATCGGTCGACCTCTACTATATATACAATATGTGGAATGTGGAAACCCCCTACAAATTGGTGGATCCGGCTATTTCAACCAGGTGTATACAATCGAGCAGCCAGCCATGCAATCTCCATAGACAAACATTGGCAGTAGAATGGCCTTACTGAAGAGCTCAGTGACTTTCAACATGGCACCGTCAAAGGATGTCACCTTTCCAACATGTCAGTTCGTTAAGTTTTTGTTTTGCTAGAGCTGCACCGGTCAACTGTAAGTGCTCTAATTGTGAAGTGGAATCGTCTAGGAGCAACAACGGCTCAACTGTGAAGTGGTAGGCCACACAAGCTCACAGAATAGGACTGCCGAGTGCTAAAGTATTTCAGCACGTAAAACTCTCCTGTCCTGGTTTTTCACACTCACTACCAAGTTCCAAACTGCCTCTGGAAGCAGTCAGCACAAGAACTGTTCATCGGAAGCTTTGTGAAATGGGTTTTCCATGGCCAAGCAGCCACACACAAGCCTAAGATCACCATGCGCAATGCCAAGCGTCGGCTGGAGTTGTGTAAAGCTCGCTGCCATTGGACTTTGGAGCAGTGGAAACACATTCTCTGGTGTGATGAATCACGCTGCACCTTCTGGCAGTCTGACAGCCAAATCTGGGTTTGGTGATGCAAGGAGAATGCTACCTTCCCCAATGCATAGTGCCAACTGTAAAGTTTGGTGGAGGAGGAATAATGGCCTGGGGCTGTTTTTCATGATTTGGGCTAGGCCCCTTCATTTCAGTGAAGGGAAATCTTAACGCTACAGCATACAATGACATTCTAGACACTTCTGTGGTTTCAAATTTGTGGCAAAAGTTTGGAGAAGGTCCTTTCCTGTTTCAGCATGGCCGTGTCCCTGTGCACAAAGCGAGGTCAATACAGAAATTGTTTGTCGAGATTGTTGTGGAAGAACTTGACTGCCCTGACCCCACCCCATTGAATACCTTTGGGATGAATTGGAATGCCGACTGTGATCCAGGACTAATCGCCCAACATCAGTGCCCGACCTCACTAATACTCTTGTGGCTAAATGGAAGCAGTCCATTCAGCCAGCAGCAGCAATGTCCCAGTGGCAATTTTCCAACATCTAGTGGAAAGCCTTCCTCAGAAGAGTGGAGGCTGTTATAGCAGCAAAGGGGGGGGGGGGCAACTCCATATTAATGCCCATGATTCTGGAATGAGATGTTGGACGAGCAGGTGTCCACATACTTCTTTCACCTTTTAAACCCGTTGTCCTCATGGATCAATACAAGGCACCCGGTTATTAGCCAAATAAAATGGGTTTTTGATTTAAAGCATGACACTGTCAGTAAATCACGCATTAGGAGAGCTCTAGTAAAAAGCTGACTCATATAGGAGATAATGGTCTGTTACATCATTACTCATAATGTAACATTCCTAACCTCAGGAATGGCTTCAACCCAGTTACTTTATTTCAGACATCCTGGCTACGTTTACACTGGAAGCCTTATTCTGATCTTTTGCCCAATAATTGGCAAAAGATCTGATCTGATTTGTCAAAAGACAAATAATTAGGCAAAAGATCAGAATTGGACTGCCTGTGTAAACACAGCCTATGTATGCTGCTGGCATACCACCTCCAGTGTCAGTTCAGTTGGTTCAGTGTGTCTGGCTGCCAACGACTGAGAGCTCTTTTGATTGGACCTTTTTTTCTTTTTATAGAATAGATATCCTGTTTCCTGACCAGCTCACGGAAACACTTTTGTTTACTCTCTCACCGGTCTTCTGTTTGATTTACTATTGCTGTGTGTGTGTGTGTGTGTGTGTGTGTGTGTGTGTGTGTGTGTGTGTGTGTGTGTGTGTGTGTGTGTGTGTGTGTGTGTGTGTGTGTGTGTGTGTGTGTGTGTGTGTGTGTGTGTGCGCATGCATGCATTTTGGGAAGTGATGCCATTGTATTTTAGTTTGATATATTTGCTCAGTGTGTTAGCTATTGTCCAATGTTTAAATTTGGTATGCAGTATCTTACACACTATATATACACTTGTCATATAACTGGCTTGAAGCCACGTAGCTTGATCTGTCACCTAACTGGCTAGAAGCCACAGAGCTAGAAGCCACGTAGCTTGATCTGTCACCTAACTGGCTTGAAGCCACAGAGCTAGAAGCCACGTAGCTTGATCTGTCACCTAACTGGCTAGAAGCCACAGAGCTAGAAGCCACGTAGCTTGATCTGTCACCTAACTGGCTAGAAGCCACAGAGCTAGAAGCCACGTAGCTTGATCTGTCACCTAACTGGCTAGAAGCCACAGAGCTAGAAGCCACGTAGCTTGATCTGTCACCTAACTGGCTAGAAGCCACAGAGCTAGAAGCCACGTAGCTTGATCTGTCACCTAACTGGCTAGAAGCCACAGAGCTAGAAGCCACAGAGCTAGAAGCCACAGAGCTAAAAGCCACAGAGTTTGATCTGTCACCTAACTGGCTAGAAGCCACAGAGCTAGAAGCCACAGAGCTAAAAGCCACAGAGCTTGATCTCAAATCAAATCAAAGTTTATTTGTCACATGCACCGAATACAACAGGTGTAGGTAGACCTTACAGTGAAATGCTTACTTACAAGCCCTAACCAACAGTGCAGTTTTAAGAAAATACCCACAAAAAAGTAAGAAATAAAAGTAACAAATAATTAAAGAACAGCAGTAAAATAACAATGTGGAGGCTATATACAGGGTATTACGGTACAGAGTCAATGTGGAGGCTATATACAGGGTATTACGGTACAGAGTCAATGTGGAGGCTATATACAGGGTATTACGGTACAGAGTCAATGTGGAGGCTATATACAGGGTATTACGGTACAGAGTCAATGTGGAGGCTATATACAGGGTATTACGGTACAGAGGCAATGTGGAGGCTATATACAGGGTATTACGGTACAGAGTCAATGTGGAGGCTATATACAGGGTATTACGGTACAGAGTCAATGTGGAGGCTATATACAGGGGTACCAGTACAGAGTCAATGTGAGGCTATATACAGGGGGTACCAGTACAGAGTCAATGTGAGGCTATATACAGGGGTACCAGTACAGAGTCTATGTGGAGACTATATACAGGGGGTACCAGTGCAGAGTCTATGTGGAGGCTATATACAGGGGGTACCAGTGCAGAGTCAATGTAGAGGCTATATACAGGGGGTAACAGTACAGAGTCTATGTGGAACAGGGCTCCGAGCGGAAATGGAGGAAAACTCGCCTCCCTGCGGACCTGGCATCCTTTCACTCCCTCCTCTCTACATTTTCCTCCTCTGTCTCTGCTGCTAAAGCCATTTTCTACCACTCTAAATTCCAAGCATCTGCCTCTAACCCTAGGAAGCTCTTTGCCACCTTCTCCTCCCTCCTGAATCCCTCTCCTATTCTCGCTATACACCAAGTCACTTGGCTCTGTCATAACCTCACATGGTCTCTCCTATCATTGCTATGCAGACGACACACAATTAATCTTCTCCTTTCCCCCTTCTGATGACCAGGTGACGAATCGCATCTCTGCATGTCTGGCAGACATATCAGTGTGGATGACGGATCACCACCTCAAGCCGAACCTCGGCAAGACGGAGCTGCTCTTCCTCCCGGGGAAGGACTGCCCGTTCCATGATCTCGCCATCACGGTTGACAACTCCATTGTGTCCTCCTCCCAGAGCGCTAAGAACCTTGGCGTGATCCTGGACAACACCCTGTCGTTCTCAACTAACATCAAGGCGGTGGCCCGTTCCTGTAGGTTCATGCTCTACAACATCCGCAGAGTACGACCCTGCCTCACACAGGAAGCGGCACAGGTCCTAATCCAGGCACTTGTCATCTCCCGTCTGGATTACTGCAACTCGCTGTTGGCTGGGCTCCCTGCCTGTGCCATTAAACCCCTACAACTCATCCAGAACGCCGCAGCCCGTCTGGTGTTCAACCTTCCCAAGTTCTCTCACGTCACCCCGCTCCTCCGCTCTCTCCACTGGCTTCCAGTTGAAGCTCGCATCCGCTACAAGACCATGGTGCTTGCCTACGGAGCTGTGAGGGGAACGGCACCTCAGTACCTCCAGGCTCTGATCAGGCCCTACACCCAAACAAGGGCACTGCGTTCATCCACCTCTGGCCTGCTCGCCTCCCTACCACTGAGGAAGTACAGTTTCCGCTCAGCCCAGTCAAAACTGTTCGCTGCTCTGGCCCCCCAATGGTGGAACAAACTCCCTCACGACGCCAGGACAGCGGAGTCAATCACCACCTTCTGGAGACACCTGAAACCCCACCTCTTTAAGGAATACCTAGGATAGGATAAGTAATCCTTCTCACCCCCCCCCCCTTAAGATTTAGATGCACTATTGTAAAGTGACTGTTCTACTGGATGTCATAAGGTGAATGCACCAATTTGTAAGTCACTCTGGATAAGAGCGTCTGCTAAATGACTTAAATGTAAATGTAATGTAAATGGAGGCTATTTACAGGAGGTACCAGTACAGAGTCAATGTGCGAGGGCACCTGTTTAGTCGAGGTAATTGAGGTAATATGTACATGTTGGTAGAGTTATTAAAGTGACTATGCAAACATAGTACAGAGAGTAGCAGCAGCGTAGAAGGGGGTGGGGCAATGCACATAGTCTGAGTAGCCATTTGTTTAGATGTTCCGGAGTCTCATGGCTTGAGCAGAGAAGCTGTTTAGAATCTTCTTCGACCTTGACTTGGTAATCCGGTACCTCTTGCCGTGCAATAGAAGAGAGAACAGTCTATGACTAGGGTGGCTGGAGTCCTTAACAATTTTTAGGGCCTTCCTCTGACACCGCCTGGTATACAGGTCCTGGATGGCAGGAAGCTTGGCCCCAGTGAAGTACTGGACCGTACACAATACCCTCTGTTGTGCCTTGCGGTCGAAGGCCGAGCATTGCCATACAAGGCAGTGATGCAACCCGTGAGGATGCTTTCAATGGTGCAGCTGTAGAACCTTTTGAGGATCTGAGGACCCATGCCAAATCTTTTCAGTATCCTGAGGGGAAATAGGTTTGTCGTGCCCTCTTCACGACTGCATCGATGAGAATGGGAGCATGCTCGGTGCTCCTTTTCCTGTAGTCCACAATCATCTCCTTTGTCTTGATCACGTTGAGGGAGAGGTTGTTATCCTTGCACCACACAGTCAGGTCTCTGACCTCCTCCCTATCTGCTGTCTCATTATTGTCGGTGATGAGGCCTACAACTGTTGTGTCATCGGCAAACTTAATGATGGTGTTGGAGACGTACCTGGCCGTGCAGTCATGAGTGAGCAGGGATTAAAGTAGGGGACTGAGCATGCACCCCTAAGGGGCCCCCGTGTTGAGGATCAGCGTGGCAGATGTGTTGTTACCTACCCTTACCACCTGGGGGCTTCCCGTCAGGATGTCCAGGATCTAGTTGCAGAGGGAGGTGTTTAGTCCCAGGTTCCTTAGCTTAGTGATGAGCTTTGAGGGCACTGTGGTGTTGAACGCTGAGATGTAGTCAATGAATAGCATTCTCACATAGGTGTTCCTTTTATCCAGGTGTCAACAGAGATTGCGTCATCTGTGGATGTGCTGGGGCGGAATGCAAATTGGAATGAGTCTATGGTTTCTTGGATAATGGTGTTGATGTGAGCCATGACCAGCCTTTCAAAGCACTTCATGGCTACATACATGAGTGCCATGGGTCGGAAGTCCTTTAGGCAGGTGACCTTAGTGTTATTGGGCACAGGGACCATGGTGGTCCGCTTGAAACATGTTGGTATTATAGACTCAGACAAGGAGAGTTTGAAAATGTCAGTGAAGACACTTGCCAATTGGTCAGTGCATGCTCTGAGTACACATCCTGGTAATCTGTCTGGCCCCACGACCTCATGAATGTTGACCTGTTTAACCATTTTGGGATAGGGAGCAGCATTTGGCAGAGTGTCTCAGGCTCGTGACGCGCGCTCCCGACAGAGTTAGCTCTCGTTCCAGTGCTTTTCTTCAGAAATAGGAATTCTCCGGTTGGAACATTATTGATCTTTTATGTTAAAAACATCCTAAAGATTGATTCCATACATCGTTTGACTTGTTTCAACGACCTGTAACGTAACATTTTGAGTTTTTGTCTGGACGAAGTGCGCACGCCTCATGAATATAGATTATTGGGCTGAACACGCTAACACCAAGTGGCTATAAGGACATAAATGATGGACTTTATGGAATTTTATGGAACAAATCAGTCATTTATCGTCCAAATGGGATTCCTGGGAGTGCCTTCTGATGAAGCTCATCAAAGGTAAGTGAATATTTATAGTGTTATGTCTCATTTCTGATGACTCCAGAATGGCACATATTTCGCTGGCTGGATTGTGCTCTGAGCACCGTCCTCAGATTATGCTTTTTCCGTAAAGTTTTTTTGAAATCTGACATAGCGGTTGCATTAAGGAGAAGTCTATCTTTAATTCTGTGAATAACCCTAGTATATTTTATTAATGTTTACTATGAGTATTTCTGCAAAATTACTGGATGTTTTGGAATCAAAACATTACTGCACGTAACGCGCCAATGTAAACTGAGATTTTTCGATAGAAATATTCACATTATCGAACAAAACATACATGTATTGTGTAACATGATGTCCTATGAGTGTCATCTCATGAAGATCATCAAAGGTTAGTGATTAATTTGATCTATATTTCTGCTTTTTGTGACTCCTATCTTTGGCTGGAAAAATGGTTGTGTTTTTTAAAAATTGGCTATGACCTAACATAATCATCTATTGTGCTTTCACTGTAAAGCATTTTTGAAATCGGACATGGTGGGTAGATTAACAAGATTTGTGTCTTTCATTTGCTGTATTGGACTTGTTAATAATGTGTGAAAGTTACATACTTTTAATAAATATTTTTGAATTTCGCGCACTGCCTTTTCAGCAGAATGTTGTCGAGGGGTTCCGCTTGCGGGAACGCCTGCCCTAGAAAGGTCTTACACACATCGGTTGCAGAGTGTGTGATCACACAGTCGTCCGGAACAGCTGATGCTCTCATGCATGTTTCAGTGTTACTTGCCTCGAAGCGAGCATAGAAGTTTTTTTAGCTCATCTGGTAGGCTTGTGTCACTGGCCAGCTCTCGACTGTACTGCCCTTTGTAGTGTGTCATAGTTTGCAAGCCCTGCCACAGCTTATCATGAGATACTCTACCTCAGGTGAACAAAACCTTGAGACTTTCTTAGATATCGTGCACCAGCTGTTGTTTGCAAATATACATAGACCTGTACCCCTTGTATTACCAGAGGCTGCTGTTCTATCCTGCTGATAGAGTGTATAACCCGCCAGCTGTATTTTAAAAATGTGGTCGTTCAGCGAAACATAAGATATTACAGTTTTTAATGTCCCGTTGGAAGGATATACAGTTGAAGTCGGAAGTTTACATACACTTAGGTTGGAGTTATTAAAACTTGTTTTTCAACCATTCCACACATTGTTAACAAACTATAGTTTTGGCAAGTCGGTTAGGACATCTACTTTGTGCATGACACAAGTCATTTTTCCAACAATTGTTAACAGATTATTTCACTTATAATTCACCGTATCACAGTTCCAGTGGGTCAGATGTTTTCATACACTAAGTTGACTGTGCCTTGAAACAGCTTGGAACATTCCAGAAAATTATGTCATGGCTTTAGAAGCTTCTGATAGCCTATTTTACATCATTTGAGTCACTTGTAGGCGCACATGTGGATGTATTTCAAGGCCTACCTTCAAACTCAGTGCCTCTTTGCTTGACATCATGGGAAAATCAAAAGAAATCAGCCAAGACCTCGGAAAAACAATTGTAGACCTCCACAAGTCTGGTTCATCCTTGGGAGCATCCTTGGGAGCAAATGCCTGAAGGTACAAAGTTTATCTCTACAAACAATAGTACACAAGTATAAACACTATGGGACCACTCAGCCGTCATACTGCTCAGGAAGAAGACGCGTTATGTTTCCTAGAGATTAACGTACTCTGGTGCGAAAAGTGCAATTCAATTTCAGAACAACAGCAAAGGACCTTGTGAAGATGCTGGAGGAAACAGGTACAAAAGTATCTAGATCCACAGTAAAACGAGTCCTATATCGACATAACCTGAAAGGCAACTCAGCAAGGAAGAAGCAACTGCTCCAAAACCGGCATAAAAAAGCCAGTCTACAGGTTGCAACTGGAGGACAAAGATCGTACTTTTTGGAGAAATGTCCTCTGGTCTGATGAAACAAAAATAGAACCATTTGGCCATAATGACCATCGTTATGGGGGAAACGGTGGAGGCTTGCAAGCTAAAGAACACCATCCCAACCGTGAAGCACGGGGGTTGCAGCATCATGTTGTGGGGTTGCTTTGGATCGACTGGGGAACTTCACAAAATAGATGGCTTCATGTGGAATGAAAATCACATGGATATT
Organism: Oncorhynchus gorbuscha; assembly: GCF_021184085.1. Lineage (NCBI taxonomy): Eukaryota > Metazoa > Chordata > Actinopteri > Salmoniformes > Salmonidae > Oncorhynchus > Oncorhynchus gorbuscha. The sequence goes on along the minus strand of NC_060185.1, from coordinate 10,572,545 downwards.
TTGAAGCAACATCTCAAGACATCAGTCAGGAAGTTAAAGCTTGGTCACAAATGGGTCTTCCAAATGGACAATGACCCAAGCCTACTTGACCCAAGCCTACTTTCAAAGTTGTGGCAAAATGGCTTAAGGACAACAAAGTCAAGGTATTGGAGTTGCCATCACAAAGCCCTGACCTCAATCCTATAGAAAAATTGTGGGCAGAACTGGAAAAGCGTGTGCAAGTGAAGAGACCTACAAACCTGACTCAGTTACACCAGCTCTGTCAGGAGGAATTGTGGGAAACTTGTGGAAGGCTACCCCAAACGTTTGACCCAAGTTTAAACAATTTAAAGGCGATGCTACCAAATACTAATTGAGTTTATGTAAACTTCTGACCCACTGGGAATGTGATGAAAGAAATAAAATGCTGAATTAAATCATTCTCTCTACTATTACTCTGACATTTCACATTCTTAAAATAAGTGGTGATCCTAACTGACCTAAGACAGGGAATTTTTACTGTGATTACATGTCAGGAATAGTGAAAACGGAGTTTAAATGTATTTTGCTAAGGTGTATGTAGACTTCTGACTTCAACTGTACATGCTTTTAGTTCGTCCCATTTATTTTCCAGATGGCAAAGGCAGATTAGCCACTCGTCACCTTGATCCCCTCATGGCACGCTGATCTCTGTCTCTTTCTCCTGCAAATGTTGGAGATGAGGGCCTGTTCTAGTGTCTGGAGTAAATGCCTCTTGTCCGACTCATTAAAGAAAAATTATTTGTCCAATTCAAAGTGAATAATTGCTGTTCTGATATCCAGAAGCTCTTTTCGGTCATAGGAGATGGTATTAGCAACATTATGTACAAAATAAATTACAAACAATGTGAAAAAAACAAACAAAAAAGTTGGTTAAAAGAGCTAATAAAATGGCAGCCATCCTCTCCGGCACCATCATATGATATGTCTCCTGACTGGCTTGAAGCCACAGAACTGGATCTGTCACCTGACTGGCTAGAAGCCACAGAACTGGATCTGTCACCTGACTGGCTAGAAGCCACAGAACTTGATCTGTCACCTGACTGGCTAGAAGCCATAGAACTTGATCTGTCACCTGACTGGCTAGAAGCCATAGAACTTGATCTGTCACCTGACTGGCTTGAAGCCACAGAACTTGATCTGTCACCTGACTGGCTAGAAGCCACAGAACTTGATCTGTCACCTGACTGGCTAGAAGCCACAGAACTGGATCTGTCACCTGACTGGCTAGAAGCCACAGAACTGGATCTGTCACCTGACTGGCTAGAAGCCACAGAACTTGATCTGTCACCTGACTGGCTAGACGCCATAGAACTTGATCTGTCACCTGACTGGCTAGAAGCCACAGAACTTGATCTGTCACCTGACTGGCTAGAAGCCATAGAACTTGATCTGTCACCTGACTGGCTAGAAGCCATAGAACTTGATCTGTCACCTGACTGGCTTGAAGCCACAGAACTTGATCTGTCACCTGACTGGCTAGAAGCCACAGAACTTGAACTGTCACCTGACTGGCTAGAAGTCACAGAACTGGATCTGTCACCTGACTGGCTAGAAGCCACAGAACTTGATCTGTCACCTGACTGGCTTGAAGCCACAGAACTTGATCTGTCACCTGACTGGCTTGAAGCCACAGAACTTGATCTGTCACCTGACTGGCTTGAAGCCACAGAACTTGATCTGTCTCCTGACTGGCTTGAAGCCACAGAACTGGATCTGTCACCTGACTGGCTAGAAGCCATAGAGCTCGAAGCCACAGAGCTCAATCTTTATCCTAACTGGCTTGAAGCCACAGAATTTGATCTGTCACCTGACTGGCTAGAAGCCATAGAGCTCGAAGCCACAGAGCTCAATCTTTATTCTAACTGGCTTGAAGCCACAGAACTTGATCTGTCACCTGACTGGCTAGAAGCCACAGAACTTGATCTGTCACCTGACTGGCTAGAAGCCATAGAGCTCGAAGCCACAGAGCTCAATCTTTATCCTAACTGGCTTGAAGCCGCAAGGGTTGATCTGTCTCATAACTTCCATGAAGCCACAGAGATTGATCTGTCACCTAACTGGCTTGAAGCCACAGAACTGGAAGCCACAGAGCCAGAAGCCACAGAGCCAGAAGCCACAGAGCCAGAAGCCACAGAGCCAGAAGCCATAGAGCCAGAAGCCACAGAGTCAGAAGCCACAGAGTTTGCCTCCTTTCTCTAAGCATACAGCAACTGTTGTTTTCCCATCGTGTATAGACACTAGACAGCAATATAACCCATTCTCAACCTGTTGTAGTATGACAAACATGCCAAGACACAGAGCACCCCATCTGTCCTGCTGTGTGTGGTACAGTCTGTCTGTGTAATGACAAGCCAGAGAGTGGTCAGCTGTCATGGCTCTAGTAACTCCCTGCTTTGACCCAACCTTCCCAGATTGACTGACAGGTTGAGATTCTGTTCAGACGTGTCCTCTGACTGTTAACATAGACATATACTGGCCTTGTTCCAACACACACACACACACACACACACACACACACACACACACACACACACACACACACACACACACACACACACACACACACACACACACACACACACACACACACACACCCAGTTCCAACACACACACACACAAGCCCTATGCCAACACACACACACACACACGCCCCGTTCCAACACACACACACGTTCCAACACACACACACACACACACACACACACACACACACACACACACACACACACACACACACACACACACACACACACACACACACACACACACACACACACACACCAGTTCCAACACACACACACACACACACACACAAGCCCTGTTCCAACACACACACACACATGCCCCGTTCCAACACACACACACACACACAAGCCCTGTTCCAACACACACACACACACACACACGCCACGTTCCAACACACACACACACGCCCCGTTCCAACACACACACACACACACAAGCCCTGTTCCAACACACACACACACACACACACGCCACACACACACACACACAACACACACACACACACACACACACACACACACACACACACACACTGTTCCAACACACACACACACCCACCAACACACACACACACACCACCACACACACACACACACAAGCCCTGTTCACACACACACACACACACACGCCCCGTTCCAACACACACACACACACACCCAGTTCCAACACACACACACACACACACACACACACACACACACACACACACACACACACACACACACACACACACACACACACACACACACACACACACACACACACACACACACACACACACGCCCAGTTCCAACACACACACACACACACAAGCCCTGTTCCAACACACACACACACACACACACACACACACACACACACACACACACACACACACACACACACACACACACACACACACACACACACACACACACCCAGTTCAACACACACACACACAAGCCCTGTTCCAACACACACACACACACACTGTTCCAACACACACACACACACACACACACACACACACACACACACACACACACACACACACACACACACACACACACACACACACACACACACACACACACACACACACGCCCCGTTCCAACACACACACACACACGCCCCGTTCTAACACACACACACACGCCCCGTTCCAACACACACACACACGCCCAGTTCCAACACACAAAAAACACTTTTAACATGCAGCACTTTACCTTCTTCCTGAAGTAATCATTAATCTAACGTTAATGGATTGTGAGGCCATATAGTTGGAACACTTGGATTCAATGGTATTAGATCCGAGATCAGTAATTATAGTTAGCTCTATGATGTGTGGTAAAGCCACACCCTCTTCTTCAGCCATTTAGGCTGTGTCTCCTACAAAACGTGGGCTGAATCTCAGTAGTTGAATATCTCTCTCTGTCTCTCTTCTCCCTCTCTTTATTCTCTCTCTCAATTCAATTCAAGGGCTTTATTGGCAAGGGAAACATATGTTAACATTGGCAAAACATGTCAAATGAATAATAAACAATAAAAATTAACAGTAAACATTACACTCACAGACGTTCCAAAATATTAAAGACATTTCAAATGCCATATGTCTATATACAGTGTTGTAGCGATGTGCTCTCTCTCCCCTCTCTCTCTCTCTCTCTCTCTCTCTCTCTCTCTCTCTCTCTGTACATTTTAAGGAAAGTGGGGGGGGGGGGTCTATTGTAAACTATTGAAATACAACTCTCTAACTCTAAGTACAGGATATGTAACAGCAGCTGTGGACCACAGCTAACGATAATACACATCCATCAGCCATGTAAACTGGCTTGACTAGGAAATAAACCCCTCACTGTCTAGCAGGAAGATGGTGCTGTAGAACGCCTCATGAGAAATTGTAATATTCAATATCACTAAATCTGGCTAAATAGAAGCAATACACTGATCTGTTTACTCAATAACAGTCAAGCTGGATAATAACCCCACAAAACATACAGTGCCTTGCGAAAGTATTCGGCCCCCTTGAACTTTGCGACCTTTTGCCACATTTCAGGCTTCAAACATAAAGATATAAAACTTTTTTGTGAAGAATTTTCTTTTTTGTGAAGAATCAACAACAAGTGGGACACAATCATGAAGTGGAATGACATTTATTGGATATTTCAAACTTTTTTAACAAATCAAAAACTGAAAAATTGGGCGTGCAAAATTATTCAGCCCCTTAAGTTAATACTTTGTAGCGCCACCTTTTGCTGCGATTACAGCTGTAAGTCGCTTGGGGTATGTCTCTATCAGTTTTGCACATCGAGAGACACATTTTTTCCCATTCCTCCTTGCAAAACAGCTCGAGCTCAGTAAGGTTTGATGGAGAGCATTTGTGAACAGCAGTTTTCAGTTCTTTCCACAGATTCTTGATTGGATTCAGGTCTGGACTTTGACTTGGCCATTCTAACACCTGGATATTTTTATTTTTGAACCATTCCATTGTAGATTTTGCTTTATGTTTTGGATCATTGTCTTGTTGGAAGACGAATCTCCGTCCCAGTCTCGGGTCTTTTGCAGACTCCATCAGGTTTTCTTCCAGAATGGTCCTGTATTTGGCTCCATCCATCTTCCCATCAATTTTAACCATCTTCCCTGTCGCTGCTGAAGAAAAGCAGGCCCAAACCATGATGCTGCCACCACCATGTTTGACAGTGGGGATGGTGTGTTCAGGGTGATGAGCTGTGTTGCTTTTACGCCAAACATAACGTTTTGCATTGTTGCCAAAAAGTTCCATTTTGGTTTCATCTGACCAGAGCACCTTCTTCCACATGTTTGGTGTGTCTCCCAGGTGGCTTGTGGAAAACTTTAAACAACACTTTTTATGGATATCTTTAAGAAATGGCTTTCTTCTTGCCACTCTTCCATAAAGGCCAGATTTGTGCAATATACGACTGATTGTTGTCCTATGGACAGAGTCTCCCACCTCAGCTGTAGATCTCTGCAGTTCAACCAGAGTGATCATGGGCCTCTTGGCTGCATCTCTGATCAGTCTTCTCCTTGTATGAGCTGAAAGTTTAGAGGGACGGCCAGGTCTTGGTAGATTTGCAATGGTCTGATACTCCTTCCATTTCAATAGTATCACTTGCACAGTGCTCCTTGGGATGTTTAAAGCTTTGGAATCTTTTTGTATCCAAATCCAGCTTTAAAATTCTTCACAACAGTATCTCGGACCTGCCTGGTGTGTTCCTTGTTCTTCATGATGCTCTCTGCACTTTTAACGGACCTCTGAGACTATCACAGTGCAGGTGCATTTATACGGAGACTTGATTACACACAGGTGGATTGTATTTATCATCATTAGTCATTTAGGTCAACATTGGATCATTCAGAGATCCTCACTGAACTTCTGGAGAGAGTTTGCTGCACTGAAAGTAAAGGGGCTGAATAATTTTGCACGCCCAATTTTTCAGTTTTTGATTTGTTAAAGAAGTTTGAAATATCCAATAAATGTCGTTCCACTTCATGATTGTGTCCCACTTGTTGTTGATTCTTCACAAAAAAATACAGTTTTATATCTTTATGTTTGAAGCCTGAAATGTGGCAAAAGGTCGCAAAGTTCAAGGGGGCCGAATACTTTCGCAAGGCACTGTATAAGGCTACAGAAGTTTATTGATAAATATTACTACCTCAGTCAATGCCAAAACATGTCGGAGAGGAACCGAGGAAGAATTGGAGAGCCAAACCCCAAGAGAAAACGATGAGATTCCTCGACAGGTACCGATGATTTATGCTTTTCACCACCTGGTACGGTACGGGTGGAAACTCACCTGCTAAAATCCATAAATGATCAATTGCGTATTAGAACTTGTCAGTAAAGAAGTAAAGGAGAGGAAGGTGAGCCTTGAAATGAGTGATGAGAAAACTGTGACAGCGGAGAAAGAAACTAAAAAGCAAAAACAAAGCTGTAAATATTGAAATTGACATTAATGTACTGAAAAAAAAGAAAAGCCTTATTTGATATACAGACCAGATATTTAAAAATCTGGTGCTTACAGGAATGAACCTCTACGGGATGGGTGTCCCTAAACCGGGACAGTTGTTGCTAACGTGCGCTAATGTGCCACAATTCCAGTGGGTCAGAAGTTCACATTCACTGAGTTGACAGTGCCTTGAAATAGCTTGGAACATTCCAGAAAATGACTTTAGAAGCTTCTGATAGGATATTTTACATAATTTGAGTCAATTGGAGGTGTACCTGTGAATATATTTCAAGGCCTACCTTCAAACTCAGTGCCTCTTTGCTTGACATCATGGGAAAACCAAAAGAAATGAGCTAAGACCTCAGAAAAACAATTGTAGACATCCAAAAGTCTGGTTCATCCCTGGAAGCAATTTCCAAACACCTGAAGGTACCACATTCATCTGTACAAACAATAGTACACAAGTATAAACACCATGGGACCACTCAGCCGTCAAACCGCTCAGGAAGGAGACGCATTCTGTCTCCTAGAGATGAATGTACTTCGGTGTGAAAAGTGTAAATAGATCCAGAACAACAGCAAAGGACCTTGTGAAGATGCTGGAGGAAACAGGTACAAAAGTATCTATATGCACAGTAAAATGAGTCCTATATCGACATAACCTGAAAGGCCACTCAGCAAGAAAGAAGCCACTGCTCCTAAACCTCCATAAAATAGCCAGACTATTGTTTGCAACAGCACATGGGGACAAAGATCATACTTTTTGGACAAATGTCCTCTGGTCTGATGAAACAAAAATAGAACTGCTTGGCCATAATGACCACCGTTATGTTTGGTAGAAAAAGTGGGAGGCTTGCAAGCCAAAGTAAACCATCCCAACCGTGAAGCACGGGGGTGGCAGCATCATGTTGTGGGGGTGCTTTGCTGCAGGAGGGACTGGTGCACTTCACAAACTAGATGGCTTCACGAGGAAGGAAAATTATGTGGATATATTGAAGCAACATCTCAAGACATCAGTTAAAGCTTGGTCGCAAATGGGTCTTCCAAATGGACAATGACCCAAAGCATACTTCCAAAGTTGTGGCAAAATGGCTTAAGGACAACAAAGTCAAGGTATTGGACTGGCCATCACAAAGCCCTGACCTCAACCCTGTAGAACATTTGTGGGCAGCACTGAAAAAGTGTGTGCAAGCAAGAGGCCTACAAACCTGACTCAGTTACACCAGCTCCATCAGGAGGAATGGGCCAAAATCCACCCAATTTATTGTGGGAAGCTTGTGGAAAGCTACCTGAAACTTGTGACCAAATTTCTTCTGACCCACTGGGAATGTGATGAAAGCAATGAAAGCTGTCCTCTCTACCATTATTCTGAAATTTCACATTCTTAAAATAAGTGGTGATCCTAACTGACCTAGACAGGGATTTTTACTAGGATTAAATATCAGGAATTGTGAAATCTGAGTTTAAATGTATTTGGCTAAGATGTATGAAAACTTCTGACTTCCACTGTACATGATTCCATATGTGTTATTTCATAGTTTTGATGTCTTCACTATTATTCTACAATGTAGAAAATAGTACAAATAAAGCAAACCTTTGAATGAGTAGGTGTTTCCAAACTTCCATTGGTCCTGTGTGTGTGTGTGTATATACTGTATATATATCTGTTACATATTTTTCCTTTATTGTTTTCTTCTGACCCTACCGCCCCTCACCTAATTGAAGTAAACTAATGGACAACAATACTTGGGCTGATGCTTCCAGCTTATACATACTATATACACATATATACACATATACCACAGAGCCTTCAGAAAGTATTCTGACCCCTTGATATTTTCTACATTTTGTTACTTTACAGCCTTATTCTAAAATGGATAAAACAAAGTAAAAAATAATTAGCAACCGACACATAAAACCCCATAAAAGGAAAACATTTTATTTTTATTTTTGTGTGCAAATACCTATTATTTACTTAAGTATTCAGACCCTTTGCTATGAGACTCGAAATTGAGCTCAGGTGCATTTTGTTTCCATTGATCACCCTTGAGATGTTTCTAAAAACATGTCCAATAATTTCAATTGATTGGACATGATTTGTAAAGGCACACACCTGTGTGTGCAGTTGGTCCCACAGTTGACAGTGCACGTCAGAGCAAAAACCAAGCCATGAAGTCGAAGGAATTGTCCGTAGAGCTCCGAGAGAGGATTGTGTTGAAACACGGTCTGGGGAAGGGTTCCAAAAAATGTCTGCAGCATTGGAGGTCCCCAAGAACACAGTGGCCTCCAACATTCTGCAGCATTGGAGGTCCCCAAGAACACAGTGGCCTCCATCATTCTGCAGCATTGGAGGTCCCCAAGAACACAGTGGCCTCCATCATTCTGCAGCATTGGAGGTCTCCAAGAACACAGTGGCCTCCATCAATCTGCAGCATTGAAGGTCCCCAAGAACACAGTGGCCTCCATCAATCTGCAGCATTGAAGGTCCCCAAGAACACAGTGGCCTCCATCAATCTGCAGCATTGAAGGTCCCCAAGAACACAGTGGCCTCCATCAATCTGCAGCATTGGAGGTCCCCAAGAACACAGTGGCCTCCAATATTCTTAAATGGAAGAAGTTTGGAACCACCAAGACTCGTCCTAGAGCTGGCAGCAATCGGGGAGGTGACCAAGGACCTGATGGTCACTCTGACAGAGCTCTAGAGTTATACTGTGGAGATGGTAGAACCTTCCAGAAGGACAACCTTCTCTGCAGCAGTCCACCAATCAGGCCTGTATGGTAGAGTGGCCAGATGGAAGCCACTCCTCAGTAAAAGGCACATGACATCCTGCTTGGAGTTTGCCAAAAGGAACCTTTAGACTCTCAGACCTGATGAAACCAAATTCAACTCTTTGGCCTGAAGGAAAACACACACATACACACACACACGCACGCACGCACGCACGCACGCACACACACACACACACACACACACACACACACACACACACACACACACACACAAATTTACTCTGGGTAAATTTACTCAGAGAGTATATGTATGGGATAGTTCTATAGTATAGAGGCCAAGACAGGAAATATCGGACACACACAGGCAAACAGTATACACACACACACACACACACACACACACACACACACACACACACACACACACACACACACACACACACACACACACACACACACACACACACACACACACACACACACACACACACACACACACAAACAGTACACACACACACACACACACACACACACACACACACACACACACACACACACACACACACACACACACACACACACACACACACACACACACACACACACACACACACACACACACACACACACACACACACACACACAAGAAATCCCATTCACTTCACCACCCCTGCTCTATCGTTCCATCTCTTCCCTCCTTCCCCTCTCGTAAGGCATCCAGTAAGACATTTGTGATTTAACGAGCGCCAGCTGTAACAACACCCTATTTCACTCTTCCTCTTCCTGTGTGATCGACTACAACAGCGTCTCTAAAGTCAGTCCAACTTTCTGTCCTCCTCCACTCTCCATTTCCATTCGTATTGAAATAGAAACAGAGGCCAATGGGTAAATGAGTGAATAGAAAAGCATCAGTAATGATGTTTCATTGATAGATGAAATCCCCCCACCCCTGTCATCTGGCTCCCAGCTCCTAGCACCCGTCCACCAGCTCCCAGTGCCCAGGGGCATCCTGTGACCATCTGAATGGCAGCCCTTCTTCTCAGGTCACAGCTGCGCCCAAGAACAATGACCCATGCTCCTTCAATATAGCAAATGCCTAATACCATCCTCTGCCCGATTACCCCCCTTTTCCCAATACCCACTCTGCTCAATACTCCCCCCTTTCCCAATACCCCCTCTGCCAATTACCCCCTCTGCCCGTTGCCCCCCCATTCCCATTACCCCCTCTGCCCAATACCAACCACCCCCCTCCCCCCCAGCCCCTCCTCTCTCTGCCCTGGTTCTCATGTTAACTCTAACCAACCACCCCTCCTCCCCCTGCTCTGGTTCTCCTGTTAACTATAACCAACCACCCCCTCCTCTCCCTGCCCTGGTTCTCATGTTAACTCTAACCAACCACCCCTCCTCTCCCTGCCCTGGTTCTCCTGTTAACTCTAACCAACCACCCTCTCCTCTCCCTGCCCTGGTTCTCATGTTAACTCTAACCAACCACCCCCTCCTCTCCCTGCCCTGGTTCTCCTGTTAACCAACCACCCCTCCTCTCCCTGCCCTGGTTCTCCTGTTAACTCTAACCAAACACCCTCTCCTCTCCCTGCCCTGCTTCTCCTGTTAACTCTAACCAACCACCCCCTCCTCTCCCTGCCCTGGTTCTCCTGTTAACTCTAACCAACCATCCCCTCCTCTCCCTGCCCTGGTTCTCCTGTTAACTCTAACCAACCACCCCCTCCTCTCCCTTCCCTGGTTCTCCTGTTAACCAAACACCCCCTCCTCTCCCTGCCCTGGTTCTCCTGTTAACTCTAACCAACCACCCCTCCTCTCCCTTCCCTGGTTCTCCTGTTAACCAACCACCCCCTCCTCTCCCTGCCCTGGTTCTCCTGTTAACTCTAACCAACCACCCCTCCTCTCCCTGCCCTGGTTCTCCTGTTAACTCTAACCAACCACCCCCTCTCCCTCCCTGGTTCCCTTCCCTGGTTCTCCTGTTAACCAAACACCCCTCCTCTCCCTGCCCTGGTTCTCCTGTTAACTCTAACCAACCACCCTCCTCTCCCTTCCCTGGTTCTCCTGTTAACCAACCACCCCCCTCTCCTCTCCCTGCCCTGGTTCTCCAGTTAACTCTAACCAACCACCCCTCCTCTCCCTGCCCTGGTTCTCCTGTTAACTCTAACCAACCACCCTCTCCTCTCCCTGTCCTGGTTCTCCTGTTAACTCTAACCAACCACCCTCTCCTCTCCCTGCCCTGGTTCTCCTGTTAACTATAACCAACCACCCCCTCCTCTCCCTGCCCTGGTTCTCATATTAACTCTAACCAACCATCCCCTCCTCTCCCTGCCCTGGTTCTCCTGTTAACCAACCACCCTCTCCTCTCCCTGCCCTGCTTCTCCTGTTAACTCTAACCAAACACCCTCTCCTCTCCTATAACCAACCACCCCTGCCCTGCTTCTCCTGTTAACTCTAACCAACCACCCCCTCTTCCTGCCCTGGTTATCCTGTTAACCTAACCAACAATCCCCTCCCTGCCCTGGTTCTCCTGTTAACTCTAACCAACCACCCCTCCTCTCCCTTCCCTGGTTCTCCTGTTAATCAACCACCCCTTCTCTCCCTTCCCTGGTTCTCCTGTTAACCAACCACCCCTCCTCTCCCTGCCCTGGTTCTCCTGTTAACTCTAACCAACCACCCCCTCCTCTCCCTGCCCTGGTTCTCCTGTTAACTCTAACCAACCACCCCCTCTCCCTGCCCTGGTTCTCCTGTTAACTCTAACCTGGTTCTCATATTAACTCTCCCTCCCTCCTGCCCCTGGTTCCTCCTCTCCCTGCCCTGGTTCTCCTGTTAACTCTAACCAACCACCCCCTCCTCTCCCTGCCCTGGTTCTCCTGTTAACTCTAACCAACCACCCCTCCTCTCCCTGCCCTGGTTCTCCTGTTAACTCTAACCAACCATCCCCTCCTCTCCCTGCCCTGGTTCTCCTGTTAACTATAACCAACCACCCCTCCTCTCCCTGCCCTGGTTATCCTGTTAACTCTAACCAGCCACCCCCTCCTCTCCCTGCCCTGGTTATCCTGTTAACTCTAACCAACCACCCCCTCCTCTCCCTGCCCTGGTTATCCTGTTAACTCTAACCAACCATCCCCTCCTCTCCCTGCCCTGTTTCTCCTGTTAACTATAACCAACCACCCCTCCTCTCCCTGCCCTGGTTATCCTGTTAACTCTAACCAACCATCCCCTCCTCTCCCTGCCCTGGTTCTCCTGTTAACTCTAACCAACCACCCCCAGCCCCTCCTCTCCCTGCCCTGGTTCTCCTGTTAACTCTAACCAACCACCCCTCGTCTCCCTTCCCTGGTTCTCTTGTTAACCAACCACCCCCTCCTCTCCCTGCCCTGGTTCTCCTGTTAACTCTAACCAACCACCCCCTCCTCTCGCTGCCCTGGTTCTCCTGTTAACTCTAACCAACCACCCCCAGCCCCTCCTCCCCCTGCCCTGGTTCTCCTGTTAACTCTAACCAACCACCCCTCCTCTCCCTGCCCTGGTTCTCCTGTTAACTCTAACCAACCACCCCTCGTCTCCCTTCCCTGGTTCTCCTGTTAACCAACCACCCCCTCCTCTCCCTGCCCTGGTTCTCCTGTTAACTCTAACCAACCACCCCCCCTCTCCCTGCCCTGGTTCTCCTGTTAACTCTAACCAACCACCCCCAGCCCCTCCTCTCCCTGCCCTGGTTCTCCTGTTAACTCTAACCAACCACCCCCTCCTCTCCCTGCCCTGGTTCTCCTGTTAACTCTAACCAACCACCCCCAGCCCCTCCTCTCCCTGCCCTGGTTCTCCTGTTAACTCTAACCAACCACCCCCTCCTCTCCCTGCCCTGGTTCTCCTGATAACTCTAACCAACCACCCCCAGCCCCTCCTCTCCCTGCCCTGGTTCTCCTGTTAACTCTAACCAACCACCCCCTCCTCTCCCTGCCCTGGTTCTCCTGTTAACTCTAACCAACCACCCCCTCCTCTCCCTGCCCTGGTTCTCCTGTTAACTCTAACCACCCCCTCCTCTCCCTGCCCTGGTTGTCATTTTAACTCTTAACTCTTAGGGTAGTGACTGGTGGTGTAAAACTATGTGATGGAGTTCAGTTTCCACATCTCTCTCTCTCTCTCTCTCTCTCTATTTGTCTCCCCCCCTCTCTCTGTCTGTCTGTCTGTCTGTCTGTCTGTCTGTCTGTCTGTCTGTCTGTCTGTCTGTCTGTCTGTCTGTCTGTCTGTCTGTCTGTCTGTCTGTCTGTCTGTCTGTCTGTCTGTCTGTCTGTCTGTCTGTCTGTCTGTCTGTCTGTCTGTCTCTCTCTCTCTCTCTCTCTCTCTCTCTCTCTCTCTCTGCATGCTGGGAGTGTTTGATGCATGCTGGGAATTGTTTGAGTGAAGGAGTGCATGTTGTGGAGAGTTAGATATTCACAACTTTCTTTCGGTTTTCTATTTCTTGGTGGCTTTTTTTTGGTTTTCTTCTGTGCATGATCAAAGTTATTATTTTTGTTGTGGTAGAATTAAGTATTTTGTTTTTCGTATCGAAATTACACTGATTTTGGCGGGGATGGCAGCCCGAATGGGGATGCCGTCCCTGTCACTTCGGCACGGCTTTAGATGTGTTTGTCACGCCTTGGTCATTGTATTTTGTGTTTTTGTCATATGTTTGGGTAGGCCAGGGTGTGACATGGGTTTATATGTTGTGATTCGTATTGGGGTTTGTATTATTTGGGATCGCGGCTGATTAGGGGTGTGGTATAGGCTTGGCTGCCTGAGGCGATTCTCAATTAGAGTCACGTGCCTATCGTTGTCTCTGATTGGGAACCGTATTTAGGCAGCCTGATTTCGCTTTGTATTTCGTGGGTGTTTGTTCCTGTCTCTGTGTTGTACTCACCAGATAGGCTGTAATTAGTTTCACGTTCCGTTCAGTTATTTCATGTACCGCGTTCTTTCATTAAAGTCATTAGTAACCAACATGCTGCATTTCGGTCCGACTCTCTTCTTTCAACAGACGAACGCCGTTACAGAAACACCCACCTCTCACGGACCGAGCAGCGTGTCAACTGGCAACGACGTAGACAGCTGGAGCAGAAAAAGGAGGACGAATTATTCGGAGAATGGACATGGGAAGACGTGTTGGATGGTAAAGGTTGTTACACTTGGGAGGAGATATTGGCCGGAAGAGATCGCCTCCCATGGGAACAGGTGGAGGCACTAAGGAGAGCAGAGGCAGCCGGAGATAGGAGCCGACGATACGAGGGAACACGGTTGGCAAGGAAACCTGAAAAGCAGCCCAAAAAAATTATTGGGGGGGGCCTAGAAGGGAGAATAGTTATGCCAGGTAGGAGACCTGCGCAAACTCCCTGTGCTCACCGTTGGGCTAGAGAGACCGGGCAGGCACCGTGTTATGCTATGGAGCGCACTGTGTTTTCAGTGCGGGAGCATAGCCCGGTGCGGCACATACCAGCACTTCCCATTGGCCGGGCTAGAGTGGGCATCGAGCCAGGTAAGCTTGGGCAGGCTCGGTGCTCAAGAGCTCCAGTGCGCCTGCACGGTCCGGTCTATCCAGAGCCACCTCTACAAACCAGTCCTCCGGTAGCAGCTCCCCGCACCAGTCTTCCTGTGCGTGTCCTCGATCCAGTACCACCAGTTCCAGCACCACGCACCAGGCCTCCAGTGCGCCTCGCCTGTTCAGCACAGCCAGCGCTTTTCTCCTCTCCTGCGCTGTCGGAGTCTCACGCCTATTTAGCGCAGCCAGAGCCTTTCTCCTCTCCTGCGCTGTCGGAGTCTCCCGCCTGTTTAGCGCAGCCAGAGCCTTTCTCCTCTCCTGCGTCGCCAGTGCTCCCAGTCTGCCCAGCGCCGCCAGTGCTCCCAGTCTGCCCAGCGCCGCCAGTGCTCCCAGTCTGCCCAGCGCCGCCAGTGCTCCCAGTCTGCCCAGCGCCGCCAGTGCTCCTAGTCTGTCCAGCGCCGCCAGTGCTCCCAGTCTGCCCAGCGCCGCCAGTGCTCCCAGTCTTCCCAGCGCCGCCAGTGCTCTCAGTCTGCCCAGCGCCGCCAGTGCTCCCAGTCTGCCCAGCGCCGCCAGTGCTCCCAGTCTGTCCAGCGCCGCCAGTGCTCCCAGTCTTCCCAGCGCCGCCAGTGCTCCCAGTCTGCCCAGCGCCGCTAGTGCTCCCAGTCTGCCCAGCGCCGTCAGTGCCGCCAGTCAACCCAGCGCCGCCAGACAACCAGTCTCTTCCAGATCTGCCTGACAACCAGTCTCTTCCAGATCTGCTTGCTGAATCTTCCAGTTCCGCCAGCCAGCCAGGATTTACCGCCTACTACCTGCCTGGGCTTCCTCTCAGTACTGGGCTTCCTCTCAGTACTGGGCTTCCTCTCAGTCCCGGGCTGCCCCTCAGTCCCGGGCTGCCCCTGTCCCGAGCTGCCCCTCTGTCCCGAGCTGCCCCTCTGTCCCGAGCTGCCCCTCTGTCACGAGCTGCCCCTCTGTCCCGAGCTGCCCCTCTGTCCCGAGATGCCCCTCTGTCCTGAGATGCCCCTCTGTCCTGAGATGCCCCTCTGTCACGAGCTGCTCCTCAGTTATGTGGGGATCTGGGTGAGGACTATTAGGCCATGGTCGGCGGAGAGGGTGGATAATCCCAGGACGCGAAGGGGAGGAACTAGGACATTAATGGAGTGGGGTCCACGTCCCGAGCCAGAACCGCCACCATGGACAGACGCCCACCCGGACCCTCCCTATGCTCTTGAGGTGCGTCCGGGAGTCCGCACCTTAGGGGGGGGGGTTCTGTCACGCCTTGGTCATTGTATTTTGTGTTTTTGTTATATGTTTGGGTAGGCCAGGGTGTGACATGGGTTTATATGTTGTGTTTCGTATTGGGGTTTGTATTATTTGGGATCGCAGCTGATTAGGGGTGTGGTATAGGCTTGGCTGCCTGAGGCGATTCTCAATTAGAGTCAGGTGCTTATCGTTGTCTCTGATTGGGAACCGTATTTAGGCAGCCTGAGTTCGCTTTGTATTTCGTGGGTGTTTGTTCCTGTCTCTGTGTTGTAGTCACCAGATAGGCTGTAATTAGTTTCACGTTCCGTTCTGTTGTTTTTGTAGTTAGTATCAGTTATTTCATGTACCGCGTTCTTTCATTAAAGTCATGAGTAACCAACACGCTGCATTTCGGTCCGACTCTCTTCTTTCAACAGACGAACGCCGTTACAGTGTTACTGAAGCTACTGTCACAGTGGAGGGGTTTCTGGTAGCCGTAGGAGAGAAGGTAGGCTATGAGAACGTTGCTTATGCATCCCGGATGAATAAAGCGGTGGAGGTATTTCTTAAAGAAGAGTGTCTTGTTGATCGGATGGTTGAGCATGGTGTACTTCTTAAGAAGTTGGAGCTCTTCTCTGTCTGCATTAACAAGGACAACACACAGGTATTTCCATCATTGTATGATTTTTGAGTGCAAATTAACTCAATCTTAGGGACAATGTCAAATGTGATATAGCGAAGCACCTGAGTGAGTTGGGTGCGCAATTACTCAGGTACTTTCCCGAAACGGATGACACAATCAACTGGATTTGTTATCACTTTCATGCCAAGCCTCCAGTCCACTTACCGATATCTGAACAAGAGAGCCTCATCAAAATTGCAACAAACCGTTCTGTGAAAACTGAGTTAAATCAGAAGCCACTGCCAGATTTCTGGATTGGGCTGCGCTCAGAGTATCCTGCCTTGGCAAATTGGGCTGTTAGACACTGATGCCCTTTGCAACCACGTACCAATGTGAGACTGGATTCTCGGCCCTAACTAGCATGAAAACTAAATACAGGCGCAGACTGTGTGTGGAAAGTGATTTAAGACTGAGACTCTCTCCAAAAGAAACCCAACATTGCAGAGTAATGTGCATCCTTTCAAACACACCCTTCTCTTTAACCTGTGGTGAGTTATTCACCATTTTTATGTGTAAATGGCTAAATAAAGAGCAAAATGATTGATTATTATTATATTATTATTTGTTCCCTGGTCCTATAAGAGCTCTTTGTCACTTCCATCGAGTGGGGTTGTGACAAAACTCAAATGTATCTTGTGTTGCAGGTGTACAATGATGGCAAAAAACAACATTTGAGAGTACGCTAACCCTGGTGCTAGAGGTGGTATGCAGCTGGAGGTTGAATGTTTTAAGGGGTACGGGACTATACAAAGTTTGGGAACCACTGGTCTACACCAAATGTGTGCACAATAGAATGTGAACAAGATCAGGACAACCAACATATGTTAGAACCATGTGTAAACGGGCATAGAGAAAGAGAAAAATGGGACAGAGTGCTATTAACAGAGTGCTATTAACAGAGTGCTATTAACAGAGTGCTATAGACCAAGTGTGAGAAAGAGTCTGTTGGTTCACTTCTTGTAGAGGATGGGACAGTGGCGAGAAGGGAGACTAGGGGGTACTTCTTAAAACAACACTTCCATTAACAATCACACCAGTGTGTTAGTAACCTGGGTAACGTGTATATGTGCGGTCATGAGGTGGGACAACTCAGAATCTTTGCTGAATCTCTGATTGGTGGAAATGTCCATCCATCATCTCTCTTCCTCCACTCTGGTGACAGATGGAGCTATCTGTGACGTGAACCGGTTTAACTTATAATGGTCTGAGTAGAGATGGACAGGTGCTATAGGATAGATGAAGTGCAGGTGTGGTGAATACATACAGATTTCTGATAATAATATTATCTGTTTGGGATTGAATCTGTGATTTGGGAGAGCATCTAATGAGAAGTTTTTATTAAGCCCGATGTTTGAATGGACGTGAGACAGATTGTGGGTCAGGGCCCGTATTCATGAAGCGTCTCAGAGTAAAAGTGCTGATCTAAGATCAGTCTTTCATTTTAGATCATAATGGAAAAGAATACATGGACACTGGGGACCCTGATCCAAGATCAGAACTCCTACTCTGATGTTTTAGGAAAATAGGCCCTGGACATCTCTGGCTCAACAGCTACTGGTGGGTTGATAAAGGTGAGGTCTCCATCTTGTGGCAATACTGTGAAGAACCTTATTTTGTTACTGAAGTCAGCTAAGGTATCACATCTGTTTTATTTTGTTATTAAAGTCATCTAAGGTAGCACATCCGTTTGTTTTGCTACTAAAGTCAGCTAAGGTATCACATTGTTTTTGTGTAACATTAAAGTAAGGGAACACTCCCCTGACATTGATGAATGGGATCATATTGGCATCGTACAAAACATATACACGATGTACAATACCACTCAATTGGATGTAATTTAATTCAAAACTGATTGCAAATGCCATATGGCAAATGCCAAGTGTAACACTGCAAAGATCCAACAGATGGCGAGCAGGCTCCACCATAAATGTTTATTTATTGCAAATGTAACACAGGTCAAGACCCAAGAGTAAAATTTTGAAAATGTGATTTTTTTTACCCCCACAAATTAGCACCGTTTTTTGAAAACTCTTAAATTTTTTTGTCAATTACACATGTAATTGTAACTGTATTACACTGCTCAAATGCACTGCTCACAATGTAACTCCAGGTCAATCACACTTCTGTGAAATCAAACTGTCCACTTAGGAAACAACACTGATTGACAATAAATTTCACATGCTGTTGTGCAAATGGAATAGACAACAAGTGGAAATTATAGGCAATTAGCAAGACACCCCCAATAAAGGAGTGGTTCTGCAGGTGGTGACCACAGACCACTTCTCAGTTCCTATGCTTCCTGGCTGATGTTTTGGTCACTTTTGAATGCTGGCGGTGCATTCACTCTAGTGGTAGCATGAGACGGAGTCTACAACCCACACAAGTGGCTCAGGATGGCACATCAATGCGAGCTGTGGCAAGAAGGTTTGCTGTGTCTGTCAGCATAGTGTCCAGAACACGGAGGCGCTACCAGGAGACAGGCCAGTACATCAGGAGATGTGGAGGAGGCCGTAGGAGGGCAACAACCCAGCAGCAGGACCGCTACCTCCGCCTTTGTGCAAGGAGGAGCAGGAGGAGCACTGCCAGAGCCCTGCAAAATGACCTCCAGCAGGCCACAAATGTGCATGTGTCTGCTCAAACGGTGGGGGTTGTACGTACAGCCCATCATGCCAGAGGCGCCAGAGCCCCTCATTCCAGAGGCACCAGTGCTCCTCAGTCCAGCGCTATCAGAGCCTTTTTCTCCTGTTTGCCCAGCGCCGCCAGTGCCGCCAGTCTGCCCAGCGCCGTCTGAGCTACCCGTCTGCCCAGCGCCGTCTGAGCTACCAGTCTGCCCAGCGCCGTCTGAGCTACCAGTCTGCCTAGCGCCGTCTGAGCTACCAGTCTGCCCAGCGCCGCCAGTGCCGCCAGTCTGCCAGCGCCGCCAGTGCCGCCAGTCTGCCCAGTGCCGCAAGTGCCGCCAGTCTGCCCAGCGCCGCCAGTGCCGCCAGTCAGCCAGGATCCGCCAGTCTGCCAGGGTCCGCCAGTCTGCCAGGATCCGCCAGTCTGCCAGGATCGGCCAGGATCTGCCAGTCTGCCAGGATCCGCCAGTCTGCCAGGATCAGTTAGATCCGACATTCAGCCAGGATCCGCCAGTGTGCCAGGATCCGCCAGTGTGCCAGGATCCGCCAGTGTGCCAGGATCCGCCAGTGTGCCAGGGTCCGCCAGTCTGCCAGGATCCACCAGTCTGCCAGGATCCGCCAGTCGGCCAGGATCCGCCAGTCGGCCAGGATCCGCCAGTCGGCCAGGATCCGCCAGAACTGCCAGTCAGCCAGGATCCGCCAGTCAGCCAGGATCCGCCAGTCAGCCAGGATCCGCCAGTCAGCCAGTCAGCCAGGATCCGCCAGAACTGCCAGTCGGCCAGGATCTGCCAGTCAGCCAGGATCCGCCAGTCGGCCAGGATCTGCCAGTCAGCCAGGATCAGTTAGATCCGCCAGTCTGCCAGGATCTGCCAGAACTGCCAGTCGGCCAGGATCTGCTAGTCAGCCAGGATCTGCTAGTCAGCCAGGATCCGCCAGTCAGCCAGGATCTGCCAGTCAGCCAGGATCAGTTAGATCCGCCATTCAGCCAGGATCCGCCAGAAGTGCCAGTCGGCCAGGATCCGCCAGTCGGCCAGGATCCGCCAGTCTGCCAGGATCCGCCAGTCTGCCAGGATCCGCCAGTCTGCCAGGATCAGTTAGATCTGACATTCAGCCAGGATCCGCCAGTGTGCCAGGATCCGCCAGTGTGCCAGGATCCGCCAGTGTGCCAGGATCCGCCAGTGTGCCAGGGTCCGCCAGTCTGCCAGGATCCGCCAGTCAGCCAGGATCCGCCAGAACTGCCAGTCAGCCAGGATCCGCCAGAACTCCCAGTCAGCCAGGATCCGCCAGTCAGCCAGGTTCCGCCAGTCAGCCAGGATCCGCCAGAACTGCCAGTCGGCCAGGATCCACCAGTCGGCCAGGATCCGCCAGTCGGCCAGGATCCGCCAGTCGGCCAGGATCCGCCAGTCGGCCAGGATCCGCCAGTCGGTCAGGATCCGCCAGTCGGCCAGGATCCACCAGAACTGCCAGTCAGCCAGGATCCGCCAGTCAGCCAGGATCCGCCAGTCAGCCAGGATCCGCCAGTCAGCCAGTCAGCCAGGATCCGCCATAACTGCCAGTCGGCCAGGATCTGCCAGTCAGCCAGGATCCGCCAGTCGGCCAGGATCTGCCAGTCAGCCAGGATCTGCCAGTCAGCCAGGATCAGTTAGATCCGCCATTCAGCCAGGATCCGCCAGAAGTGCCAGTCGGCCAGGATCCGCCAGTCGGCCAGGATCCGCCAGTCTGCCAGGATCCGCCAGTCTGCCAGGATCTGCCAGATCTGCCAGTTGGCCAGGATCAGTTAGATCCGCCATTCAGCCAGGACCCGCCAGTCAGCCAGGATCCGCCAGAACTGCCAGTCAGCCAGGATCCGCCAGAACTGCCAGTCAGCCAGGATCCGCCAGTCAGCCAGGATCCGCCAGGATCAGCCAGTCGGCCAGGATCCGCCAGTCGGCCAGGATCGGCCAGTCGGCCAGGATCCGCCAATCGGCCAGGATCCGCCCGTCGGCCAGGATCCGCCCGTCGGCCAGGATCCGCCCGTCGGCCAGGATCCGCCAGTCGGCCAGGATCCGCCAGTCGGCCAGGATCAGTTAGATCCGCCATTCAGCCAGGTTCCGCCAGTCTGCCAGGATCCACCAGTCAGCCAGGATCTGCCCGATCTGCCAGTCGGCCAGGATCTGCCAGTCTGCCAGGATCCGCCAGTCTGCCAGGATCTGCCCGATCTGCCAGCCAGTCAGGGTCCGCCAGTCTGCCAGGATCCTCCAGTCAGCCAGGATCTGCCAGAACTACCAGTCAGCCAGGTTCCGCCAGAACTGCCAGTCAGCCAGGATCCACCAGTCAGCCAGGATCCGCCAGAACTGCCAGTCAGCCAGGATCCGCCAGTCAGCCAGGATCCGCCAGAACTGCCAGTCGGCCAGGATCCGCCAGTCGGCCAGGATCCGACAGTCGGCCAGGATCCGCCAGTCGGCCAGGATCCGCCAGTCGGCCAGGATCCGCCAGTCTGCCAGGATCCACCAGTCAGCCAGGATCCGCCAGAAGTGCCAGTCAGCCAGGATCTGCCGGAACCACCAGCCAGACAGGATCTGGTAGATCCATCAACCTGCCTGAGCTTCCTCTCACTCCTGAGCTTCCCCTCGGTCCCGAGCTTCCCCTCGGTCCCGAGCTTCCTCTCACTCCCGAGCTTCCCCTCGGTCCCGAGCTTCCCCCCTCGGTCCCGAGCTTACCCTCGGTCCCGAGCTTCCCCCCGGTCCCAAGCTACCTCAGTCCAGTGGGGCCCATTGTTAAGTTTCCTAGGCCAAGGTTAGCGGCGAGGGTCGCCACTCAAGGGACACTAAGGAGGTGGACTAAGACAATTATGGAGTGGGGACCACGTCCAGCGCCAGAGCCGCCACCGCGGAGAGATGCCCACCCAGATCCTCCCCTATAGGTTTAGGTTGTGCGTTCGGAGTCCGCACCTTGGGGGGGGGGGGGGGGTTCTGTCACGTTCTGTCCATCGTTCGTATGTGTTTTTCTTGTTTTAGTGTTGGTCAGGACGTGAGCTGGGTGGGCATTCTATGTTGTGTGTCTGGTTTGTCTATTTCTATGTTTGGCCTGATATGGTTCTCAATCAGAGGCAGGTTTTAGTCATTGTCTCTGATTGGGAACCATATTTAGGTAGCCTGTTTTGTGTTGGGTTTTGTGGGTGATTGTTTCTGTCTCTGTGTTTTGTCATTAAATTAAGTTATCACCTCTGTTTTATTTTGTTATTAAAGTCAGCTAAGTTATCACCTCTGTTTTATTTTGTCATTAAAGTCAGCTAAGTTATCTCCTCTGTTTTATTTTGTTATTAAAGTAAGGTATCACATCTGTTTGTTGTTATTAACGTAAGGTATCACATCTGTTTTATTGTGTTATGAGAATTCAAGCAGCTTTTCGCAGCTTTTTGTTAAAAATCGCACAACTATCCCAGCGCCCTGCTATTCATGCCAGGAATATAGTATATGCATATGATTAGTATGTGTGGATAGAAAACACTCAGACGTTTCTAAAACTGGTTAAATCAAGGCTGTGACTATAACAGAACGTGCGTTTCATCGAAAAGTGCATGAAAATATGATCACTGAAAATGGAAAAAAATATCCATCCGCGACTTCAAGGAATTGTTCAAAGTGAACCGAATTAAAGTAGGCCGAGGTTGCAGTGCCTACAGCTTCCACACGTTGTCTAGAGTCTTGTCATTTGATTCGCAATTGATTCTTGGTCTAACCGGATCAAGGGAACTCCTTCCCTCCGGTCTCCCACCGGATGTTTTGATCGAGCTCTCTTCGGACATGTTTTGGACACGGACAGCTAATGAATTTACATCGCCTCCTGATGAATTTTATCGCTTATTAACGTGTACTAATACCTAAAGTTGCATTACAAAAGTATTTCGAAGTGTGAAAGTTTATCGTCGACTTTTTGAATTTTAAAAAATGACGTTACGTTATGAAACGCTATTTTTTTTCTGTTTATCACACAGTATTCTTAGATCGATATCTAGGCTATATATGGACCGATTTAATCGAAAAAAGACCCTAAATGATGTTTATGGGACATCTAGGAGTGCCAAGAAAGAAGCTCGTCAAAGGTAATGAATGTTTTATATTTTATTTCAGCGTTTTTGGTTTGCGCCGGCTAACGCAAAATCTGTCGTGTTAGGTGACGTTGCAGTATTTTGAGGGTGCATGGTATCAGATAATAGCTTCTCATGCTTTCGCCGAAAAGCATTTTACAAATCTGACTTTGTGGATAGATTCACAACGAGTGTAGCTTTAATTCAGTATATAGTATGTCAATTTTAATGAAAGTTTGAGGTTTATCAACCTCTATAGGTGGCGCTCTTTAACATTTCCGCTGATTGTGGTTCCCACCTCGGTACCACGTCCTTAAGAAGTTAAAGTAAGGTATCACATCTGTTTGTTGTTATTAAAGTAAGGTATCACATCTGTTAGTTGTTATTAAAGTAAGGTATCACATCTGTTTGTTGTTATTAAAGTAAGGTATCACATCTGTTTTATTGTGTTATTAAAGTAAGGTATCACATCTGTTTGTTGTTATTAAAGTATCACATCTGTTTGTTGTTATTAAAGTATATCACATCTGTTTTATTAAAGTTGTTTTATTGTTATTAAAGTAAGGTATCACATCTGTTTGTTGTTATTAAAGTAAGGTATCACATCTGTTTTATTGTGTTATTAAAGTAAGGTATCACATCTCTTAGCTGTTATTAAAGTAAGGTATCACATCTGTTTGTTGTTATTAAAGTAAGGTATCACATCTGTTTGTTGTTATTAAAGTATCACATCTGTTTGTATCACATCTGTTTTATTGTGTTATTAAAGTAAGGTATCACATCTGTTTGTTGTTATTAAAGTAAGGTATCACATCTGTTTTATTGTGTTATTAAAGTAAGGTATCACATCTCTTACATCTGTTATTAAAGTAAGGTATCACATCTGTTTGTTGTTATTAAAGTAAGGTAAGTTTGTATCACATCTGTTTGTTGTTATTAAAGTAAGGTATCACATCTGTTTTATTGTGTTATTAAAGCAAGGTATCACATCTGTTTGTTGTTATTAAAGTAAGGTATCACATCTGTTTTATTGTGTTATTAAAGTAAGGTATCACATCTCTTAGCTGTTATTAAAGTAAGGTATCACATCTGTTTGTTGTTATTAAAGTAAGGTATCACATCTGTTTGTTGTTATTAAAGTAAGGTATCACATCTGTTTTATTGTGTTATTAAAGTAAGGTATCACATCTGTTTGTTGTTATTAAAGTAAGGTATCACATCTGTTTTATTGTGTTATTAAAGTAAGGTATCACATCTGTTTGTTGTTATTAAAGTAAGGTATCACATCTGTTTTATTGTGTTATTAAAGTAAGGTATCACATCTCTTAGCTGTTATTAAAGTAAGGTATCACATCTGTTTGTTGTTATTAAAGTAAGGTATCACATCTGTTTGTTGTTATTAAAGTAAGGTATCACATCTGTTTGTTGTTATTAAAGTAAGGTATCACATCTGTTTTATTGTGTTATTAAAGTAAGGTATCACATCTGTTTGTTGTTATTAAAGTAAGGTATCACATCTGTTTTATTGTGTTATTAAAGTAAGGTATCACATCTCTTAGCTGTTATTAAAGTAAGGTATCACATCTGTTTGTTGTTATTAAAGTAAGGTATCACATCTGTTTGTTGTTATTAAAGTAAGGTATCACATCTGTTTTATTGTGTTATTAAAGTAAGGTATCACATCTGTTTGTTGTTATTAAAGTAAGGTATCACATCTGTTTTATTGTGTTATTAAAGTAAGGTATCACATCTGTTTGTTGTTATTAAAGTAAGGTATCACATCTGTTTGTTGTTATTAAAGTAAGGTATCACATCTGTTTGTTGTTATTAAAGTAAGGTATCACATCTGTTTTATTGTGTTATTAAAGTAAGGTATCACATCTCTTAGCTGTTATTAAAGTAAGGTATCACATCTGTTTGTTGTTATTAAAGTAAGGTATCACATCTGTTTGTTGTTATTAAAGTAAGGTATCACATCTGTTTTATTGTGTTATTAAAGTAAGGTATCACATCTGTTTGTTGTTATTAAAGTAAGGTATCACATCTGTTTGTTGTTATTAAAGTAAGGTATCACATCTGTTTGTTGTTATTAAAGTAAGGTATCACATCTGTTTGTTGTTATTAAAGTAAGGTATCGCATCTGTTTTATTGTGTTATTAAAGTAAGGTATCACATCTGTTAGTTGTTATTAAAGTAAGGTATCACATCTGTTTGTTGTTATTAAAGTAAGGTATCACATCTGTTTGTTGTTATTAAAGTAAGGTATCACATCTGTTTTATTGTGTTATTAAAGTAAGGTATCACATCTGTTTGTTGTTATTAAAGTCAGGTATCACATCTGTTTTATTTTTAAATGATACATCAAATTATGTTGGTGCTTAATCACATAAATATATTTAAACTCCTACAGATGATGAATATAATTTACAAAGATATATTTTGGACCGTTATTACATCTTGATTTAAAGGATCTTCAAATAGAAAAACTAATTAAAATAGTCAGAGGGGAAATATGCATGAAATTGCCCTTGACAACACAGCCTTATGAATTCTTCACACCACCCAGTGTCATTATTCACTTTTCCATCCGGTCTTTGTCACTTTTGAAATAAAATTGTATCAAGTTATCGCCTTTCACCTTTTAGAGGGAGATGAGTTTCTCATATTCTACAATTGAAACCTTTGAGGATTATTGCAGTATCATAATTGTATGGAGCTGTTCTCTGACTTGAAGAAATATAATATACCGTCATTACCATAATAGAAACTGGGTCCATAGAAGACATTGGAGTTCACACTTGTGGAGCAAAATCACTTTTATTGGATTTGATGTATTTTCTTTTTAAAAATATGTTTTAAAATATTTAACAGCAAGAATCATAGAAAGCATCAGAACATTGGTGACAGGATTCACACATGATATCGATCCCTGGTGACAGGATTCATACATGATAGAACCTTGGTGACAGGATTCATACATGATAGAACCCTGGTGACAGGATTCACACATGATATCGATCCCTGGTGACAGGATTCATACATGATAGAACCTTGGTGACAGGATTCATACATGATAGAACCCTGGTGACAGGATTCACACATGATAGAACCCTGGTGACAGGATTCAAACATGATAGAACCCTGGTGACAGGATTCACACATGATAGAACCCTGGTGATAGGATTCATACATGATAGAACCCTGGTGACAGGATTCATACATGATAGAACCCTGGTGACAGGATTCATACATGATAGAAGCCTGGTGAAAGGATTCATACATGATAGAACCCTGGTGACAGGATTCATACATGATAGAAGCCTGGTGAAAGGATTCCAACATGATAGAACCCTGGTGAAAGGATTCACACATGATAGAACCCTGGTGAAAGGATTTCCACACGATAGAACCCTGGTGACAGGATTCACACATGATATAACCCTGGTGACAAGATTCACACATGATAGAATCCTGGTGACAAGATTCCCACACGATAGAAGCCTGGTGAAAGGATTCCCACATGATAGAACCCTGGTGACAGGATTCCAACATGATAGAACCCTGGTGAATGGATTCCCACATGATAGAACCCTGGTGACAGGATTCCCACATGATAGAAGCCTGGTGAAAGGATTCCCACATGATAGAAGCCTGGTGACAGGATTCCAACATGATAGAAGCCTGGTGAAAGGATTCCAACATTATAGAACCCTGGTGAAAGGATTCCCACATAACAGCCGTTGTAGTCCTATGAAAGGAATCCCACATAACAGCCGTTGTAGTCCTATGAAAGGAATCCCACATGACAGCCGTTGTAGTCCTATGAGGGGAATCCCACGGAATAGCCATTGAAGCCCGGTGAAAGGATTCCCACATGATAGAACCCCGGTGAAAGGATTTCTACATGATAGCCATTGCCAGTCAAATAATTATTTCCAAGTTAGCACGGTGCATCTTCAGCAATCACTCAACTTTGTTAAGACCAGCTTTATAAACGGGGGGCCAAAAAATTCCCCTGGCCAACCAATCATGCTCCTTCACTCTTATGAATACTGCTCAACATTGATTCATTTATATGGAAAATATATTATGGCTTTAGATTGTGGCTTTAGATCAGTGCTTACATAACATGTGCTTTGCAGAGGAGGTGGACATCTGGCCACATGGCACAAATACTTTCAGGGGGCTCTGAACAATAAAATAAGCAGAGAACAAATGGCAGCAGAAGACAGAATACATCGTTTTAGCACTACAAGCTGAGAAAACGTAACGCTCAGATTACATCATATTATAACATCAGGCATATGCTCGGGACAGATGAAAAGTCACGTCAAGGTTTGGACTAACGTTGAAGCCCGTGGCAAACTGCTTGTACGTTTCTGTCCATTTCATCAACCAGAAGCATAGCTTCAAAACAGAAAGAGACATACTGACAGATATTGTGTTTCTGTTGTATGTACTGTATGTCCTGTAGGAGTTATAACTCTTGAAATGAGTATATTCTTAGTCTTTTTAGTAAACCACTGTTTTGTTTTTTTGTTGATTTTATTTTAGTCCATTACATTGATATTATACTGTATACTGTAAATGCTGTGTAACATATTGACTTATTACTCTGTTGTGAAGTAGTGATTTTCCAAAGGTTTTTGTTTTGTTCCTTTAACATGCGTTCCTTTCTGTCTGAAACAGGACTTGTTTTGATTTTTTGGGCCTGGAAGAACATTGCCATGAAACCAGATAAAGGCAGTCAGGCCCTTTTCTCCAGAGGTTAACATCTTCATCTGAAGGTTTCCTGACAAACTAAAAGCCGCTGGCAAAAACGAAGAGCAACACATTGTCTTTTTCTGAAAGGGCTACAGAGTGAGAACTCTTGTGCCACTTTATACAAGCAGTTTAATTCAGCCTTTCATTCTTTTTTTATATTATCCTAGCAAAATGTATTGTTGTTATAGATATTTTTTATTCAAAATAAGATCTAGATTTTATACATGATTCTCTCTTTTTTGACTATGTACAGAAGTGCAAGAAAGTCAACCTTCTTCACCTACAATGCTGTGAAAAAGTTTTTGCCTCTTTTAAAAAATAACATCCTCCACTTTTGCATATTTTTGTTACTGAATGTTATCAGATCTTCAACAAAAAAACTAATATTAGATCAAGAGAAACTGAGTGAACAAATATCACAATATTTACAAATATATTTCATAAACAAAGTTATGTAACACCCAATGCCTCTGTGTGAAAAATGAATTGCCCCCTTACACTCAATAATTGGTTGTTCCACCTTTAGCTGCAATGTATCACATCCAGTCATGATTGGGAGTCCCATATGGCGGTGCACAATTGGCCCAGCATCGTCCGGGTTTGGCCGGGGTAGGCTGTCATTGTAAATAACAATTTATTATTCTTATTAACTGACATGCCTAGTTAAATTAAATAAAAAAATATATTTTAATTAAATAAAAATGACTCCAACCAAAGACTTCCTGTAGTTGTTGATTAGTTTCTCACGTCGCTGGGGAGGAAGTTTGGCCCACTCTCCTATGCAGAACTGCTTTAACTCAGCCACATTTGTGGGTTTTCAAGCAGGAACTGTCGTTTCAAGTCCTGCCACAACATCTAAATTGCGATTAAGTCTGGACTAGGCCATTCCAAAACTTGTTGCTTTTTAGCCATTTTCATGTAGACTTGATTGTGTGTTTTGGATCATTGTCTTGCTGCATGACCCAGCGTTTTCCATTATGCCTGGTTAAAACCAAACACTGCATTCCACAGTAAGAACCTTATACCAATGGTCAAGCATGGTGGTGGTAGTGTGATGGTTTGGGGTCAGCATGGTGGTGGTAGTGTGATGGTTTGGGGTCAGCATGGTGGTGGTAGTGTGATGGTTTGGGGTCAGCATGGTGGTGGTAGTGTGATGGTTTGGGGTCAGCATGGTGGTGGTAGTGTGATGGTTTGGGGTCAGCATGGTGGTGGTAGTGTGATGGTTTGGGGATGCTTTGCTGCCTCAGGACCTGGACAACTTGCCTTAAAACTTCTTTGGGATCGGTGTCCCTTCCACGGGACGGTTGAGCTAGCGTAGGCTAATGAGATTAGCATGAGGTTATCACTAGCAAGAACATTTCCCAGGACATAGACATATCTGATATTGGCAGAAGGCTTAAATTATTGTTCATCTAACTGCACTGTCCAATTTACAGTAGCTATTACAGTGAAAGAATACCATGCTATTGTTTGAGGAGAGTGCACAGTTTTGAACATGAAAAGTTATTAATGGAAGGAACCATTAATTCTGCTCCGTATCAGAGATTTCTTTAGGCAAATGTCAGGCCATCTGTCTGTAAGCTGACCATGAAGTGAGTGGGGTCATGCACCAAGACAAAACACACAATTGTTTACATGAAAATGGTTTTAAAAAAGCAACAAATTTGGCCTAGTCAAAGTCCAGACCTAATCCCTATTGAGATGTTGTTGCCGGACTTGAAACGACAGTTAATGCTTGAAAACCTATAAATGTTGTTGAGTTAAAGTGGTCATTCATGCATGTAAGAGTGAAAATAGCTCCACAGCAACGTGAGGGACTGGTCAACAGCTAAAGGAAGTGTTTGGTTGCAGTCATTGCAGCTAAAGGTGGCCCAACCAGTCATTGCAGCTAAAGGTGGCCCAACCAGTCATTGCAGCTAAAGGTGGCCCAACCAGTCATTGCAGCTAAAGGTGGCCCAACCAGTCATTGCAGCTAAAGGTGGCCCAACCAGTCATTGCAGCTAAAGGTGGCCCAACCAGTCATTGCAGCTAAAGGTGGCCCAACCAGTCATTGCAGCTAAAGGTGGCCCAACCAGTCATTGCAGCTAAAGGTGGCCCAACCAGTCATTGCAGCTAAAGGTGGCCCAACCAGTCATTGCAGCTAAAGGTGGCCCAACCAGTCATTGCAGCTAAAGGTGGCCCAACCAGTCATTGCAGCTAAAGGTGGCCCAACCAGTCATTGCAGCTAAAGGTGGCCCAACCAGTCATTGCAGCTAAAGGTGGCCCAACCAGTCATTGCAGCTAAAGGTGGCCCAACCAGTCATTGCAGCTAAAGGTGGCCCAACCAGTCATTGCAGCTAAAGGTGGCCCAACCAGTCATTGCAGCTAAAGGTGGCCCAACCAGTCATTGCAGCTAAAGGTGGCCCAACCAGTCATTGCAGCTAAAGGTGGCCCAACCAGTCATTGCAGCTAAAGGTGGCCCAACCAGTCATTGCAGCTAAAGGTGGCCCAACCAGTCATTGCATCTAAAGGTGGCCCAACCAGTCATTGCAGCTAAAGGTGGCCCAACCAGTCATTGCAGCTAAAGGTGGCCCAACCAGTCATTGCAGCTAAAGGTGGCCCAACCAGTCATTGCAGCTAAAGGTGGCCCAACCAGTCATTGCAGCTAAAGGTGGCCCAACCAATCATTGAGCGTGAAGGGGCAATTCCTTTTTTCCACACAGGGGATTTGGGTGTTGCATAACTTTGTTAATGAAATAGAATAAGTATCAATTTTTGTTGTTATTTGTAAATGCAGGTTCTCTTTATCTAATATTTGGTTTTGGTTGAAGATCTGATAACATTTAGTATCAAATAAATGCAAAAATCGAGAAAATCAGAAAATACTTTTCCACAGCCCTGTAGGTTTCCCCTTGTTTGTTTGTAGCTAAGTAAAGAGATCAGTGTGCGTACTCCATGCTCGACCTGCCTCCGACCCCTGACCTCAACTGCAACGCCCCCTAAGAGTGATCAAATATGCAGCTATATTTTCCACAGCCCTGTAGGTTTCCAGTGTGCCTCCATGCTGTTTGTTTGTGATCAAATATGCAGCTAATTTTCCACAGCCCTGTAAAGAGATCAGTGTGCGTACTCCATGCTCGACCTGCCTCCGACCCCTGACCTCAACTGCAACGCCCCTAAGAGTGATCAAATATGCAGCTATATTTTCCACAGCCCTGTAGGTTTCCCCTTGTTTGTTTGTGGCTAAGTAAAGAGATCAGTGTGCGTCCATGCTCGACCTGCCTCCGATCAACTGCAACGCCCCGAGTGATCAAATATGCAGCTATATTTTCCACAGCCCTGTAGGTTTCCCCTTGTTTGTTTGTGGCTAAGTAAAGAGATCAGTGTGCCCCATGCTCGACCTCACCCCTGACCTCAACTGCAACGCCCCCTAAGAGTGATCAAATATGCAGCTATATTTTCCACAGCCCTGTAGGTTTCCCCTTGTTTGTTTGTGGCTAAGTAAAGAGATCAGTGTGCGTACTCCATGCTCGACCTGCCTCCGACCCCTGACCTCAACTGCAACGCCCCCTAAGAGTGATCAAATATGCAGCTATATTTTCCACAGCCCTGTAGGTTTCCCCTTGTTTGTTTGTAGCTAAGTAAAGAGATCAGTGTGCGTACTCCATGCTCGACCTGCCTCCGACCCCTGACCTCAACTGCAACGCCCCCTAAGAGTGATCAAATATGCAGCTATATTTTCCACAGCCCTGTAGGTTTCCCCTTGTTTGTTTGTGGCTAAGTAAAGAGATCAGTGAGTGATCAAATATGCAGCTATATTTTCCACAGCCCTGTAGGTTTCCCCTTGTTTGTTTGTGGCTAAGTAAAGCGTACTCCATGCTCGACCTGCCTCCGACCCCTGACCTCAACTGCAACGCCCCCTAAGAGTGATCAAATATGCAGCTATATTTTCCACAGCCCTGTAGGTTTCCCCTTGTTTGTTTGTGGCTAAGTAAAGAGATCAGTGTGCGTACTCCATGCTCGACCTGCCTCCGACCCCTGACCTCAACTGCAACTAAGAGTGATCAAATATGCAGCTATATTTTCAACATGGCCTGACATCCAGGGAGATTACAAATATTCAAACAATAGTTACTATTTGAAGAGAATACAGTAGAAAATGTTTTTTTTTTTTTAAACCTACACATCGAAGAATGAGATTTTTTTAATAATATTTGTTTCCTTATAAGACTAGTTACAAACCAGATGAGCATTCAAATAATACTCCACTGTCAGTGAGCGTTGTCACAGCAAGCCTCACTCTCCTAGTATTTCCTCAGATACCCACACAAAATATCTTTGTTTCAAGGAACTCAAACAGACAAGAAATTAAAATAATTCTTAGAGTTCACAGAAAATAAAAATATCATTCAGTTTACAATCATAACACTACAGTAAATATTCAAATCAACATTACGGGTCATTTCAGAGAACTAAAATATGGTATGAACACACACATATTACCTACTATTCAGAATCCTACAAAAGTTACTGGTAACATCTAGTTAGACAAAACTCCTTTAACTAAACATCAAAAATGTAATCCGTGCATTAAACAAAATGAAATAAGACATTCATCTTCTTGAAAAAAACAAACTCAACAAGAAATACATGTTTAGAGTGAAAGACAACAATCATATATACCACGAAAGCTTTGTGTGGCGACACAACAGCAAGGGTTAGGCAAGAGGACGATTTGAAATGGCTTGTTGCATTGTGCCGACCTCGTGGTGTTTTCTAAGGCTTTGGATGAGTAATACAATCAGGTCAAGCTCTTCCATACCATGTCTTTTCATACAATGCATGCAGAAGCATGAGGGTTTAAACCAAAAAAAACAATCTACACTCCCCCACGCTTCCATACACAAATTTACACTCACCCCCCTCTTGTCCATACACAACGTCATCTGTGATTTTGGCCCCACACATTTTCTGAACAGAGCTCCACTAGTGCACCCACATATGTCAACACAGAACACAGAAGAAAAATACCCCAAAAACATTTGACTGTATCTATCCAAAAGCATCCACACATAATGTGTTTTCACAAGTTCTCTCACATATCATAGACCATATAAACTGCACTTAATAAAACATACCATTTTTAAAAAATCATTAAATGAATTATAATAAAATGAAAACCACACCATGTTAGAACAACTCAACCATAAGCCACCCTGTAACTCTTGGAAAGTGCTCCTCACTCCACTCAGCGGTTTGGTTTATCACGCAACTTTCAGTAGTTCTTCATTCTATCCTTCCTTTTTAACAGTCTCCACCCCTTCTTCATCACAAGTGAGACTTTTGGCATAATATTGGGTCCAGGGCCAAAGCCCCATGCATTAAGCCTTTACAGTCTATAGACTTTATACGCAGAGACAGAGAGGACCATGTCCTAACAGAACCAACTAGAGTCTATAGTCGTTATACCCAGAGAAAGAGAGGACTGGGTCCTAACAGAACCAACTAGAGTCTATAGACTTTATACCCAGAGACAGAGAGGACCAGGGCCTAACAGAACCAACTAGAGTCTATAGACTTTATACCCAGAGACAGAGAGGACCAGGTCCTAACAGAACCAACTAGAGTCTATAGACTTTATACCCAAAGATAGAAAGGACTGGCTCCTGACAGAAGCAAGTAGAATCTATAGACTTTATACTCAGATGCAAAGAGGACTGGGTCCTCACAGAACCAACTAGAGTCTATGGACTTTACACCCAGAGACAGAGAGGACTGGGTCCTAACAGAACCAACTAGAGTCTATAGTCGTTATACCCAGAGAAAGAGAGGACTGGGTCCTAACAGAACCAACTAGAGTTTATATACTTTATACCCAGAGAGGACTGGGTCCTAACAGAACCAACTAGAGTCTATAGACTTTATACCAAGAGACAGAGAGGACCAGGGCCTAACAGAACCAACTAGAGTCTATAGACTTTATACCCAGAGACAGAGAGGACCAGGGCCTAACAGAACCAACTAGAGTCTATAGACTTTATACCCAGAGAGGACTGGGTTCTAACAGAACCAACTAGAGTCTATAGACTTTATACCCAGAGAGGACTGGGTCCTAACAGAACCAACTAGAGTCTATAGACTTCATACCCAGAGAGGACTGGGTCCTAACAGAACCAACTAGAGTCTATAGACTTTATACCCAGAGACAGAGAGGACAGGGTCCTAACAGAACCAACTAGTCATTATACTTTATACCCAGAGAGGACTGGGTCCTAACAGAACCAGCTAGAGTCTATAGACTTTATACTCAGAGACAGAGAGGACAGGGTCCTAACAGAACCAACTAGAGTCTATAGTCTTTATACCCAGAGAGGACTGGGTCCTAACAGAATCAACTAGAGTCTATAGACTTTATACCCAGAGAGGACAGGGTCCTAACAGAACCAACTAGAGTCTATAGACTTTATACCCAGAGACAGAGAGGACCAGGTCCTAACAGAACCAACTAGAGTGGGTCCTAACAGAACCAACTAGAGTCTATAGACTTTATACCCAGAGAGGACTGGGTCCTAACAGAACCAACTAGAGTCTATAGACTTTATACCCAGAGAGGACAGGGTCCTAACAGAACCAACTAGAGTCTATAGACTTTATACCCAGAGAGGACTGGGTCCTAACAGAACCAACTAGAGTCTATAGACTTTATACCCAGAGAGGACAGGGTCCTAACAGAACCAACTAGAGTCTATAGACTTTATACCCAGAGAGGACTGGGTCCTAACAGAACCAACTAGTCATTATACTTTATACCTAGAGAGGACTGGGTCCTAACAGAACCAATACCCCTTCTCTGTCTGACTCACACCGTGGAATCTAAGGTCAAGGCAAATGAAAAGAAGAACAACAGAAGACCAGAGGTAACCCAAACAACCTAAGGTGGGTAACTGCGTACCCAAGAGGCAAAGACCATGAATGGTTCATCTGTTAATGACGTCAAACTGTAGACAAACATCCACGGAACAAGGACACGAGAGACATTAGAGACTTTGAAGGCGTTCCCCAGGTTAACACTGTAACATGGCTATAATGACCGAATAAAACTCAATGTTTTTGGGATATACGTACATAGTCTATGGCACTTTAAGTGGAGCTTGCAACATATCTAGTAAAGCTGGGATGGGTTTTAAAACACAAAGGTGTACTAAACCAACAACATTCAGCTGTCCTTATGGCACCAAGCCCACTAACCCATTTCAACCAAGTTGGTCTGGTAAAGAACCAGATCATCTACAAACAAGCCATGCACAATTCTTTCAATCTAATATGGCAATTAGTTACTATTCCTCGTCATTTCCCCTTCTTGTTTAAAATACAAGGTGCAACTTTGTTTTGTGTAAACCATGAAAAAATCATATAAATTAAAGAAAAACCAACTGAAAATAACATAAAAGAGAGTCTTGGTCTGCTGCCATACCAAACTAGTGGGTGTGACTATCTCCTCATGTTGACATTCAAAGTGTGTCCGGTGTTTTAATGGATGACGCCTCCACAGATATAAAGACGGGCTGTAATGTTCTGTAGATGACATAGTTCCTCTCTGTGTAGGAGGTGCTGTTGTCTGTATGGTGTGTGTAGAATACACATGTTCACCACCTTATGACAAACTAGATCTCTTTGAGTAGCATGCATGTCAGAACCACTACAGTTTACAGGCGGTTGGAGTCTCCTGGTGTTCTGGATGTTACAGGCATAGACATAGAATCTATTCTAAAGATTCTATGTCTATTCTTACAGGCATAGACATAGAATCTATTCTAAATATTCTATTTCTGTGGTTACAGGCATGAAGGGTGAACTGTTGTCTGGGGCGGATGGAACACCAACACACTCCAGTTTCATCTGCAGGAGAAAACAATAGAACAGAATAGAAAATAAAATAACCAATTAGAGAAGAATAGAAGAACGAATCAAAAGAGATTGCATAGACATAATGACATACAGATGTAGGATCTAAATGTGATCACCCGCACAGCAGAAAATGCAAACGTGTAGTATGGTTTTCAAGGTTTTAAAAAAGGCTTCTAAAATTTGCAATTTCAAAAAGTGTATCAAACCCCTTACAAAAAAAAATGTCATTAATTATAATCCACACAATAATAAAAATGTCATTAATTATAATCCACACAATAATAAAAATGTCATTAATTATAATCCACACAATAATAAAAATGTCATTAATTATAATCCACACAATAATAAAAATGTCATTAATTATAATCCACACAATAATAAAAATGTCATTAATTATAATCCACACAATAATAAAAATGTCATTAATTATAATCCACACAATAATAAAAATGTCATTAATTATAATCCACACAATAATAAAAATGTTCTATTGCTGCGAGAATATTTTTTCCGCCGTGAGAAAGGGGTCAAGTCAAGAACCTACATTGGTATGAAAATGAGTCTTACTGTTCTCGTAGAGACTTCTACATCTGAGTTACATACTTGTGACTCGTAAGATGATCTGTAGATATTATTGGAATCTGGGGAAGAACACGAGAGAAGACAGAAAACAACCATTACTGTAAATGTCACTTTTACAACACAACTCTCAATGGACCAGTTTCATTTTTCTTTCATCACTTACAGACGGTGCCAAATTCACTATCAATCATATTTTAAACGAACGCAAAACAATTTGCGTTACAAATAAAACAACACTTAGGCGGAAACGACGCCGTCATTTTCCTGAATGTTCTAAGTGTGTTTAAAAGTTAGTAATCAGTTACCATGACATCCATCCTCCTCTTCTGATGACCATTCATTGCAATTCAATAGAGTGGTCATAAGTACCAATGGGATGGAGGACACAGCCTATAGCACAGTACTCTCAAAACATCACCCGGAAGTGAAGTACTTCCATCACAAGTAGTGGACAGAGAGAGGAAGCTGTAAGAAGGGCAAACCTGATTGGCTGTTGCGGTTGCAAAGGGAACACTTGTGGCAGAGGAGTTGGCTGCAGACACAGTGGCGGGCGTAGCACCGTGCATCATGGGTACTTTAGGGAGAGAAAGATCACACAGACAAATGAACTGGAGCAGGCCCGAGGTGTCGTTCTATTATAAAGGTTACTGGGTAAGTATTTATTTATAGCTCTTCCTCTAACCACTTATAAACCTATCGTGTTGATGTTGTCCATTAGAAAAGCATTTCTTTGTGTATTTCTTACTATCTATAAATAGGATCTAGTGCCATGGATACAATATTCTAAGCTGACCTTTAGATAAGGTGTTAGCTGACAGGGTAACTGAGGTTTGGGATGAGGGCCAGGACAATGAGTAGATCAGAGTGAGTTATTACAGCCACAAGCTACAGTGTCTTCACAAAGTATTCAGACCCTTTCACTTGTTTTGTTGTGTTACAGCCTGAATTTAAAATGAATTCAATTGATCATTTGTGTCACTGATCTACACACCCAAACCCTATAATGTAAAAGTGGAATTTTGCTTGTAGTCATTTTTTTTAAATGAATAAAAAAAATCAACGCTCAAATGTCTTGAGTCAATAAGTATTCAACCCCTTTGTTATGGCAAATCCTAAATACATTCAGGAATTAAAATGTGCTTAACAAATACATTTTTAATTTGAATTTAACCTCTATTTATCTAGGCAAGTCAGTTAATAACAAATTCTGATTTACAATGATGGCCTACTCCGGCCAAACCCCGACGATGCTGGGCTAATTGTGCGCCGCCCATGGGACTCCCAATCACAGCCAGATGTGATACAGCCGGGATTCAAATCAGGTACTATAGTGACGCATCTTGCACTGAGATGCAGTGCCTTAGACCGCTGCACCACTCGGGAGCATAATAAGTTGCATGGATTCATTCCGTGTTCAATAATAGTGGTTAACATCATTTTTTAATAGCTACTCCGTCTCTGTACCCCACACACACAATTATCTGTAAGGTCCCTCAGTTGAGCAGTGAACTTCATGTACAGATTCAACCACAATAACCAGGGAGGTTTTTCAATTCCTCGCAAAGTAGCGCACCGATTGGTTGATGTATACAAATAAAAAAAGCAGATGCAGAATATCGCTTTGAGAATGGTTAAGTTATTAGTTAGACTTTGGTGTCCTTCCTAACTCAGTTGCCGGAGAGGAAGGAAATTGCTCAGAGATTTCACCATGAGGCCAATGGTGACTTGAAAACAGGTACGGAGTTTAATGATTGTGATAAGAGGAAACTCAGGATGGATCAACAACATTGTAGTTACTCCACAATACTAACCTAAATGACAGAGTGAAAAGAAGGAATCCTGTACAGAATAAGACTATTCCAAAACTTGCATCCCGTTTGCAACAAGGCACTTAAATACTGCAACAAATGTGGCTAGGAAAATAACTTTTTGTCCTGAATACAAAGCGTTATGTTTGGGGGAAATCCAACACAACATGGGGTATGAATACATTCTGAAGGCACTGTATGTGGCACATAATATGACAGACAAACATCAGCAACGTGACATCAGCAACGTGACATCAGCAACGTGACATCAGCAACGTGACATCAGCAACGTGACATCAGCAACGTGACATCAGCAACGTGACATCAGCAATGTGACTTCAGCAACGTGACATCAGCAACGTGACATCAGCAACGTGACATCAGCAACGTGACATCATGCATAGCGAGAGCGGCGACATTCAATAGGGGTGACACACAGGGAAACAGGTGAAACAACGCTAACACTTTACTTGACACTCACATTGTCATAACCACGTCATAATATGTCATAACAGCTGACATAACATGACATAACCTGTCATAATAGGGCCATAACACCGTCATGACTCATATATTTATACCTGTTGTGACATATATAGAATTATTTTATGGTTGGTTATGACAGCGACATAAGAGTCATTTATTATAATTATAATTTTCCCTGATAAAAAGTTTCCTTTCCTCTGAACGTTTGTTTCATTAAATCCTTAGTTGTTGTTCTAATGAATTCTGTACAGTTATTTTTTTTAAATGCGATAATATGTAGAAAATACACTTTGACACTGTCATGAAGCATTATGACCATCCTGTGTCACTTTACTTGGACTAAGACAATACACTTTATGAAGCATTATGACCATCCTGTGTCACTTTACTTGGACTAAGAAAATACACTGTCATGAAGCATTATGACCATCCTGTGTCACTTTACTTGGACTAAGACAATACACTTTATGAAGCATTATGACCATCCTGTGTCACTTTACTTGGACTAAGACAATACACTTTATGAAGCATTATAACCATCCTGTGTCACTTTACTTGGACTAAGAAAATACACTTTATGACACTGTCAAGAAACATTATGACATCATAATCATATCAGCCAGATAGTCCTATCACGTACATGCCCTTATATCAGTCATCAGTCACAAAGAGGGTGTCTTGTCCTGCTCCTGAAATCTGCTCCTGCATTCATCCCAGTCATCAGCAACAGAGCATTGGGGTAGGTGCATGTCTGACATCAACGTGTGCACAATTACAATGATCATTGAATGTGGTCCATTTCAGAAAATGTTATATAACATAAACATACTGTTGACATGTAGGCTACGGTGTAATGGAATGTTTGGTCTTGTGTGGTAGGTTTTGTGTGTTTTTACACACTTATGTAGGTGTCAAAACTAGCCATAAAATAACACAACAGGTTATGACCATACTATAACAGGTTATGACCATACTGTAACAGGTTATGACCATACTATAACAGGTTACGACCATACTATAACAGGTTATGACCATACTATAACAGGTTATGACCATACTATAACAGGTTATGACCATACTATAACAGGTTATGACCATACTGTAACAGGTTATGACCATACTATAAAAGGTTATGACCATACTATAACAGGTTATGACCATACTATAACAGGTTATGACCATACTATAAAAGGTTATGACCATACTATAACAGGTTATGACCATACTATAACAGGTTATGACCATACTATAAAAGGTTATGACCATACTATAACAGGTTATGACCATACTATAACAGGTTATGACCATACTATAACAGGTTATGACCATACTATAACAGGTTATGACCATACTATAACAGGTTATGAAAAGTTATGTCAGTTGTTATGACATATTAGGACATAGTTATGACCGTGTCATAACATGTTATGATGCTGGGGGTCAAGTAAACTGTTACTGTAACAACTAGCCTACAGTAGAAAAACAACATGTACTTCAAAATGTTTCATACTTAATTCATATTTCATCTTATAACTGAACCACCAGCACCACCATCATCACCAATAATATAATAATACTACAACTAACCCTGTCTGCAACCCACAGTCTGTCCCAATCCAGTCCAGTCCCACTCTGTCAGGGCGTGAAATACAAAATTAAATGCTTTGTATTTTTTCTCTCCAAGCTGTGAATCTAAATGTTAATTAGATGTAATTCTATTACAAATCATTTCCTGGTTAAAAATTCCACTGAATTAACATTTTTAAACACAAATAATGCAATAAAATACAGTTTCTAACTATGAAAATATTTTTCTCCCTGACAGACAAGGATTGTCTCGACGGTCAAGAATCCTCGCTCTAGATTTATTGACAGCAGTTGAAAGAGTGCTTCAAGACTTTGTGCCACATCTCACCAAAACAACGTCCCTGTCTCTTTTCCATCATCAGGCAACACCTGGCCAAGTGACAACTAAATCCTTCATACTGTATTGCTTCCTTCGTACTGTATTGCTTCCTTCATACTGTATTGTCTTCATTGCGGACACAAGACAGGGAAGATAATATAACAATATTTTTATTAACGTGTTTCATTTTTCATTGTTTTATTATCTTGTGAAAGCTGCACTGCAATCGTAAGGGTAGTCAACAACACATCTGCCATGCTGATCATCAATACAGGGGCCCCTCAGGGGTACGTGCTTCGTCCCCTCCTGTACTCCTTGTTCACCCACCACTGTGTGGCCATGCATGACTCTAACACCATCACCAACCTATAGGGAGAAGGTCAGAGACCTGGCAGTGTGGTACCAGGACAACAACCTCTCCCTCAACGTGAGCAAGACAAAGGAGATGACCGTGGACTACAGGAAAAGGAGGGCTGAACATGCTGCCATTCACATCGATGGGGCTGTAGTTGAGCGGGTCGAGAGTTTCAAGTTCCTTGATGTTCACATCACCAACAAACTATCATGGTCCAAACACGCTACAGAGGGTAATGCATACGGCCCAGCTTCCTGTAATCCAGGACCAATATACTAGGTGGTGTCAAAGGAAGGCCCCAAATATTGTCGAAGACTCCAGTCACTCTAGTCTATTCCCTCCCATTTGATTTTACACTGCTGCTACTTGCTGTTTATTATCTATGCATAGTCACTTTACTCCTACCTACATGTACAAATTAACTCATGGTGCTTGCCTACGGAGCTGTGAGGGGAACGGCACCTCAGTACCTCCAGGCTCTGATCAGGCCCTACGCCCAAACAAGGGCACTGCGTTCATCCACCTCTGGCCTGCTCGCCTCCCTACCACTGAGGAAGTACAGCTCCCGCTCAGCCCAGTCAAAACTGTTCGCTGCGCTGGCCCCCCAATGGTGGAACAAACTCCCTCACGACGCCAGGACAGCGGAGTCAATCACCACCTTCCGGAGACACCTGAAACCCCACCTCTTTAAGGAATACCTAGGATAGGATAAGTAATCCCTCTCACCCCCCCCCTTTAAGATTTAGATGCACTATTGTAAAGTGACTGTTCCACTGGATGTCATAAGG
Source organism: Oncorhynchus gorbuscha (assembly GCF_021184085.1). Classification (NCBI taxonomy): domain Eukaryota; kingdom Metazoa; phylum Chordata; class Actinopteri; order Salmoniformes; family Salmonidae; genus Oncorhynchus; species Oncorhynchus gorbuscha. Next base: position 10,530,628 of record NC_060185.1, on the reverse strand, counting down.
TGAATGCACCAATTTGTAAGTCGCTCTGGATAAGAGCGTCTGCTAAATGACGTAAATGTAAATGTAAATGTAACTCGACTAACCTGTTTATTATCTATGCATAGGCACTTTACTCCTACCTACATGTACAAATGAACTCGACTAACCTGTATCCCTGTACATTGACTCAGTACTGGTACTGGTATCTTTTATTGTTTTACTTCTGATTTATTTTTATTAATTGCTTAAGTTTATTTAGTAAATATTTCTTATCTTATCTCTATTTTCTTAAAACTGCATTGTTTGTTAATAAGGGCTTGTAAGTAAGTATTTGTATGTGTAAATACAATCTATCTATCTCTTTATGAAGGGAAAGAGACGAGGATATGAAGCTACTTTAGACTTCTGAGAGGCCCCCTTGGTCTCAGAGTGAAAAATGGCCGCCCTGATGGCATGAGAAGGAATGTAAGGGACTGAAATGGCTGAACGGTAATCAGGAAGGAAAGCTGGCACCTACCAACACTTGTTGCAGGTGTCATGCACAATATCGAGCCTGCCCATCATGCATTGCAACAGGAAGTGGATTGGAAAAGGAGATGGAGAGAAGAAATCAACACAACCCATTACAAGACAGTGTCCACAGAGGTAGGGAGTGTTGTTATGGTTACAGAGTATACAGTACATTAAAACGCATCACACAGGTGACACATCAACTACCATACAGTGAAGAAAGACATGTTTTGTTTTTTTACCTTTATTTAACTAGGCAAGCCAGTTAAGAACAAATTCGACGCTGGACCAATTGTGCGCCGCACTATGGGCGGAGTGACACATCTTGCACTGAGATACAGTGTCTTAGACTGCTGCACCACTCTGGAGCACCTCTACTGGCAATAATCATTCATGAATGATAATCATTACTGTTAACAATGGTCACTCTTTACAGATAGAATCATGGTCGTTACTAAATGCACACAAACACACAGAGAGCTAGACCGTAAAGCACACAGACAGATGTTGTGTGTTTGATGTGTGTTTCAGTAGCTATGATAATGTTGCTTATGAACACTATTGACCTACGTTTCAGCACCAGGCATCCAGGGGAAAAGTAAGTCTTAATAAAAAGGGAAAAAGGAGAATGACTAGTCACATCAGCCAATAACTTTCTCCAAGATCAATGACAAGCCTGGAAACGGTCTCTCTTGTAATACTGCTTCTATGTAAAGGTTGGCCTCGAGGGGTTATGGACGAGCTTCATCCATTTCTCTCAGTGTGGACTTGGACCACTGTGGCTTGACAGCAGGGATGGACTGAGAACAGAAATCGGCCTGGTTATTTCTAAAACACTGGGCCCCTACACCATCCCACTTTTAACCAGCAGTAACATTCACTGGACCCAATCCATGCCGGCTATTTTTACATACCAGGACTGTTAGAGGACTGTGAGACAGAGTTGAAGATGACTTTGCTGTCATCTTAGGGTGGTGCCAGTGTTGTCAGACTGGTGTATGTGGGTCGGACCAGGATGGTGTCCGTGTTCTGGTGTATGTGGGTCTCACCAGGGTGGTGTCCGTGTTCTGGTGTATGTGTGTGTTTGTTTGTGTTAGTGTTTCACCAGGGATACTGCAACATGAAAGTCCAATCAGAACCAGTCAAAAGTTTGGACACACCTACAAATTCAATTTTTTTTATTTAAATGTGTACTATATTAACATTGTAGAATAATAGTAAAAACATCACAGCTATGAAAAAAACACATATGGAAACATGTAGAAACCAAAAAAGTGCTAAACAAATCAAAATATATTTTAGATTTTAGATTCTTCAAAGAAGCCACCCTTTGTCTGGATGACAGCTTTTCATACTCTTGGCATTTATGGGTAAGGAGCCTGAAACCAAAGGTTTTATGGGTAAGGATTTGGGTTTGTGAATGGAGGTCAGCCGTATCAGACTTGACTTCAGGAGTCGCGGCGAGATGAGAGATGAAAGGTTAGAAGTCAAGGCCTACCTGATGGGATAAACTGCTGCTGAAACTGCATGTTGGCCAGGGCCTGTTGGTACTGGAACATGTTGGAGGCGTTGAACATGGCAGTGGCAGAGTTGGCTTTTTCAAGTGTGGGTCTCTTTGGTAATGGAGGTAAAACAGGTGAGAGCCCCTGATAGAGGGACCCGATGGAGTGGAAAACACAAAACAAAAGGATAGAAGGAGCAGGGGGTTGGGGGGCGGGGGGGTGGTGGTAGTGGAATCAAAGACAGGGAGAATACATCATTTCATTAGAATAGAAAGGCATCTCCATGAAGCAATCATTTTGAACCAAAAATCAGCAAGTCATTCTAAAGCAAGCAGTGTTCTATGTAACACTAGTCCTTCTAAAACAAGCAGTGTTCTATGTAACACTAGTCCTTCTAAAGCAAGCAGTGTTTTATGTAACACTAGTCCTTCTAAAACAAGCAGTGTTCTATGTAACACTAGTCCTTCTAAAGCAAGCAGTGTTCTATGTAACACTAGTCCTATAACAAGCAGTTTTCTATGTAACATTAGTCCTTCTAAAACAAGCAGTGTTCTATGTAACACTAATCCTTCTAAAGCAAGTAGTGTTCTATGTAACACTAGTCCTTCTAAAACAAGCAGTGTTCTATGTAACACTAGTCCTTCTAAAACAAGCAGTGTTCTATGTAACACTAGTCATTCTAAAGCAAGCAGTGTTCTATGTAACACTAGTCCTATAACAAGCAGTTTTCTATGTAACACTAGTCCTTCTAAAACAAGAAGTGTTCTATGTAACACTAGTCCTTCTAAAACAAGCAGTTTTCTATGTAACACTAGTCCTTCTAAAACAAGCAGTGTTCTATGTAACATTAGTCCTAAAGCAAGCAGTGTTCTATGTAACAGTAGTCCAAAAGCAAGCAGTGTTCTATGTAACAGTAGTTCTAAAGCAAGCAGTGTTCTATGTAACACTAGTCCTTCTATAACAAGCAGTGTTCTATGTAACACTAGTCCTTCTAAAGCAAGCAGTGTTCTATGTAACAGTAGTCCTAAAGCAAGCAGTGTTCTATGTAACAGTAGTCCTAAAGCAAGCAGTGTTCTATGTAACAGTAGTCCTATAGCAAGCAGTGTTCTATGTAACAGTAGTCCTAAAGCAAGCAGTGTTCTATGTAACAGTAGTCCTAAAGCAAGCAGTGTTCTATGTAACAGTAGTCCTAAAGCAAGCAGTGTTCTATGTAACACTAGTCCTTCTAAAACAAGCAGTGTTCTATGTAACACTAGTCCTTCTATAACAAGCAGTGTTCTATGTAACACTAGTCTTAAAGCAAGCAGTGTTCTATGTAACACTAGTCTTAAAACAAGCAGTGTTCTATGTAACACAAGTCCTTCTAAAACAAGCAGTGTTCTATGTAACACTTGTCCTAAAACAAGCAGTGTTCTATGTAATACTAGTCCTAAAACAGGCAGTGTTCTATGTAACATTAGTCCTTCTAAAGCAAGCAGTGTTCTATGTAACACTAGTCCTTCTAAAACAAGCAGTGTTCTATGTAACACTAGTCTTAATACAAGCAGTGTTCTATGTAACACTTGTCCTAAAACAAGCAGTGTTTTATGTAACACTAGTCCTTCTAAAGCAAGCAGTGTTCTATGTAACACTAGTCCTTCTATAACAAGCAGTGTTCTATGTAACACTAGTCCTTCTAAAGCAAGCAGTGTTTCTATGTAACACTAGTCCTTCTAAAACAAGCAGTAACACTAGTTCTAAAACAAGCAGTGTAACACTAGTCCTTCTAAAACAAGCAGTGTTCTATGTAACACTAGTCCTTCTAAAGCAAGAAGTGTTCTATGTAACACTAGTCCTTCTAAAACAAGCAGTGTTTTATGTAACACTAGTCCTTCTAAAACAAGCAGTGTTCTATGTAACACTAGTCCTAAAACAAGCAGTGTTTTATGTAACACTAAGCAGTGTTCTATGTAACACTAGTCCTTCTAAAACAAGCAGTGTTCTATGTAACACTAGTCCTATAACAAGCAGTGTTTTATGTAACACTAAGCAGTGTTTTATGTAACACTAGTCCTTCTAAAACAAGCAGTGTTCTATGTAACACTAGTCATTCTAAAACAAGCAGTGTTCTATGTAACACTAGTCCTTCTAAAACAAGCAGTGTTCTATGTAACACTAGTCCTTCTAAAGCAAGAAGTGTTCTATGTAACACTAGTCCTTCTAAAACAAGCAGTGTTTTATGTAACACTAGTCCTTCTAAAACAAGCAGTGTTCTATGTAACACTAGTCCTTCTAAAACAAGCAGTGTTCTATGTAACCTCTACTATGGTCCTCTACTCCTACTAAAGCAAGACAGTGGTATGGTCCTCTACTCCAACTAAAGCAAGACAGCGGTCTGGTCCTCTACTCCTACTAAAGCAAGACAGCGGTCTGGTCCTCTACTCCTACTAAAGCAAGACAGTGGTCTGGTCCTCTACTCCAACTAAAGCAAGACAGTGGTCTGGTCCTCTACTCCTACTACAGCAAGACAGTGGTCTGGTCCTCTACTCCAACTAAAGCAAGACAGTGTTGCTGGTCTAGGAATTGTGATAACAATAGAAGTATTTACCAACATACAAACAATTTACACAGAAATAATGTGTGAATAATGCAAAAAAGCACAGTGGTGTAAAAGTACTGAAGTAAAAATACTTTAATGTACTACTTAAGTAGTATTTTGAGGTTTCCGTACTTTGCTATTCATATTTTTGACAACTTTTACTTCACTACATTCCTGACGAAAATAACGTACTTTTTAATCAAGTGATTTTTCCCTGACATCCAAAAGTACTCGTTACATTTTAAAAGGAAAACGGTACAATTCACCCACTTATTAAGAGAATATCCCTGGACATCCCTACTCCCTCTGATCTTGCAGACTCACTAAACACAAATGCTTCATTTGTGAATGAAGAAGAGAACTTGTGCCGTCTGCTTTGCTTAATGTAAGGAATTTGAAATGATTTACACTTTTACCTTTACTTTTGATACGTATATTTATTTAAAATCAAATACTTTTAGACTTTTACTCAAGTAGTATTTAATTAAATGGGTGACTTTCACTTTTACTTAAGTCATTTTCTATTAAAAGGTATCTTTACTTTTACTCAAGTAGTATTTAATTAAATGGGCGACTTTCACTTTTACTTAAGTCATTTTCTATTAAAAGGTATCTTTACTTTTACTCAAGTAGTATTTAATTAAATGGGCGACTTTCACTTTTACTTAAGTCATTTTCTATTAAAAGGTATCTTTACTTTTACTCAAGTAGTATTTTATTAAATGGGCGACTTTCACTTTTACTTAAGTCATTTTCTATTAAAAGGTATCTTTACTTTTGCTCAAGTAGTATTTAATTAAATGGGCGACTTTCACTTTTACTTAGGTCATTTTCTATTAAAAGGTATCTTTACTTTTACTCAAGTATGACAATTGGGTACTTCAACCCCCACTGAACATAAACTATCAATTATAACACATAATTGCTAACATAGTAGGAGCTCTACAAAACAATGATAGTAATTATTGTACGGGTGATCATGGGTGACAACAGAAATGATGTTAACAGAGAAAAGCTTCACTTTTAGCTCCATGCAACACAGTAGAAGCCTTGTTCATTCTGAGGTCCCTCTAGAAGCCCACCCATCCACCAGAATTACACATGCAGAACTGGCAATAATAAGAAAATATATCATAAAATATATCATAAAAATGGCCAAATATTTATATTTGAATACTACTGAATAGACACTAATCATGCTTTTAATTACTGCATTCACTAAATATGGTCCTTCTGTAGCTCAGTTGGTAGAGCATGGCGCTTGTAACGCCAGGGTAGTGGGTTCAATTCCCGGGACCACCCATACGTAGAATGTATGCACACATGACTGTAAGTCGCTTTGGATAAAAGCGTCTGCTAAATAGCATATATATATATTTTTTAAATTAACTCCATATAGAATGTTCAAGTCGTGTTATGGATGAATAGACTATCAGGGATGAACTGACTGTCGACAGTATTCTAATACGAAAACTAAGGCCCTGTGCAGGTTTTGCAATTTCCGTCTCTTTCCCTTGTTGACGTAGAGATGGAATGGAAAGTGATACTGAGGTGAATTAACTGGGTACCATTTTATCCTGAATCAATTCATCACCCCACCAAGGAAACGTTTAGTAAACAGTAACTGAGATGTATTTAGTTTGAATCTAGCATAACAGAGCTGCATGCCAAGCTAAAAGGTGGAAGGTCATAGTACCAGGTCAAAGGTTGCGTCGAGGGGTCGCTTCAGTGATTTGACAGCCGTCTGAGTCTTAATTAGCAGGCAGCGAGCACGTGATGGCAACGGGCCAATGGGATTCTAGCGCATTAAAATAAATCAGCAAGCAGAGGAGCATCATGGGGGCAGCAGAGTAGTTTGGGTTGGTGAGAAAGAAAAAAAAGAAGAAAAAAAGAAATAAAATAAAATAATTGGAGAGCAATATACAACAAACAACAGGTGGCCTTGACATCATTAATGGCTGTAGGGTTGTTACTGTAAACACTATGGTCTTCACATCATTAATGTCTGTAGGGTTGTTACTGTAAACACTATGGTCTTCACATCATTAATGTCTGTAGGGTTGTTACTGTAAACACTATGGTCTTGACATCATTAATGTCTGTAGGGTTGTTACTGTAAACACTATGGTCTTGACATCATTAATGTCTGTAGGGTTGTTACTGTAAACACTATGGTCTTAATCATCATTAATGTCTGTAGGTTTGTTACTGTAAACACTATGGTCTTCACATCATTAATATCTGTAGGGTTGTTACTGTAAACACTATGGTCTTCACATCATTAAGGTCTGTAGGGTTGTTACTGTAAACACTATGGTCTTCACATCATTAATGTCTGTAGGGTTGTTATTGTAAACGCTATGGTCTTCACATCATTAATGTCTGTAGGGTTGTTACTGTAAACACTATGGTCTTCACATCATTAATGTCTGTAGGGTTGTTACTGTAAACACTATGGTCTTCACATCATTAATGTCTGTAGGGTTGTTACTGTAAACACTATGGTCTTCACATCATTAATGTCTGTAGGGTTGTTACTGTAAACACTATGGTCTTCACATCATTAATGTCTGTAGGGTTGTTACTGTAAACACTATGGTCTTCACATCATTAATGTCTGTAGGGTTGTTACTGTAAACACTATGGTCTTCACATCATTAATGTCTGTAGGGTTGTTACTGTAAACACTATGGTCTTCACATCATTAATGTCTGTAGGGTTGTTACTGTAAACACTATGGTCTTCACATCATTAATGTCTGTAGGGTTGTTACTGTAAACACTATGGTCTTCACATCATTAATGTCTGTAGGGTTGTTACTGTAAACACTATGGTCTTCACATCATTAATGTCTGTAGGGTTGTTACTGTAAACACTATGGTCTTCACATCATTAATGTCTGTAGGGTTGTTACTGTAAACACTATGGTCTTCACATCATTAATGTCTGTAGGGTTGTTACTGTAAACACTATGGTCTTCACATCATTAATGTCTGTAGGGTTGTTACTGTAAACACTATGGTCTTCACATCATTAATGTCTGTAGGGTTGTTACTGTAAACACTATGGTCTTCACATCATTAATGTCTGTAGGGTTGTTACTGTAAACACTATGGTCTTCACATCAATTGCTGACACACAGGAATGTTGCTTTGCTTGCTATTCGCGATCACTGGATTGAGCTAAACACTGTTTCTACATTCATCATTACACACGTTCTGGTTCCGACAAACAACAGAACTCTTTAAAGTGAATCCAGGACGACTTGGGATTTTTTAAAAACGTCATAACGTTTCTATTGGTTAGACATACCAATGCTTTTTAATTGATATTCAAGTAGTCCCACTGTAGCTATAATAGGAGACTGTTTTGCTACAGCGGCTCTAAGAAGCCTAACAATATATTCAGTTATAGCAGCAGTTATAACACGTGTTACACAGCATCGTAACTGTTGAAGGAGCAAAATAAAAGGGCGTAGGGAAGGGAAGGGGCATTAACTCATCCCTGCAGCGTTGGACATTAAAGCTAGCTAGCTAGCTAGCTGCTTAAATATGTTTACATTACCTTTAGGGTCTGTGTCTGCTGGGTAGTCGAGTAGGTGTGAGGGCATGAGAGAGGAAAGGGGAAGGCTGAGGGTGCGATGACAGGGGACGTAGGGAAGGGAAGGGGCATTAACTCATCCCTGCAGCGTTGGACATTAAAGCTAGCTAGCTACCTAGCTGCTTAAATACGTTTACATTACCTTTAGGGTCTGTGTCTGCTGGGTAGTCGAGTAGGTGTGAGGGCATGAGAGAGGAAAGGGGAAGGCTGAGGGTGCGATGACAGGGGACGTAGGGAAGGGAAGGGGCATTAACTCATCCCTGCAGCGTTGGACATTAAAGCTAGCTAGCTACCTAGCTGCTTAAATACGTTTACATTACCTTTAGGGTCTGTGTCTGCTGGGTAGTCGAGTAGGTGTGAGGGCATGAGAGAGGAAAGGGGAAGGCTGAGGGTGCGATGACAGGGACGTAGGGAAGGGAAGGGGCATTAACTCATCCCTGCAGCGTTGGACATTAAAGCTAGCTAGCTACCTAGCTGCTTAAATACGTTTACATTACCTTTAGGGTCTGTGTCTGCTGGGTAGTCGAGTAGGTGTGAGGGCATGAGAGAGGAAAGGGGAGGCTGAGGGTGCGATGACAGGGGCGGGGGGAAGGGGTTTTCAGACATGGGTGGGGTTTGATAGGGGTGGCTGGGGGGTGGGGTGTTACAGAGGGATACCCACCATGGCTGCTGCGGCAGCAGCCTGGTTGACCTGGTGTTGGCCAGCCTTTATCTTGGCCTGCAGGTGGGCTGGCGGGTGGAAGTATTTACACTTCTCC
>NC_060185.1:10504201-10516701 GCF_021184085.1 Oncorhynchus gorbuscha | reverse complement strand
ATCTGCCTCACTCTCTCAATGAGAGCTATTAGCCCTGATCTGTCTCACTCTCTCAATAAGAGTTATTAGCCCTGATCTGTCTCACTCTCTCAACAATAGTTATTAGCCCTGATCTGTCTCACTCTCTCAACAATAATTATTAGCCCTCATCTGTCTCACTCTCTCAACAATAGTTATTAGCCCTCATCTGTCTCACTCTCTCAACAATAGGTATTAGCCCTGATCTGTCTCACTCTCTCAACAATAGTTATTAGCCCTCATCTGTCTCACTCTCTCAATGAGAGTTATTAGCCCTTATCTGTCTCACTCTCTCAACAATAGTTATTAGCCCTCATCTGTCTCACTCTCTCAATGAGAGTTATTAGCCCTTATCTGCCTCACTCTCTCAATGAGAGCTATTAGCCCTGATCTGTCTCACTCTCTCAATAAGAGTTATTAGCCCTGATCTGTCTCACTCTCTCAATGATAGTTATTTGCCCTGTTCTGTCTCACTCTCTCAATGAGAGTTATTTGCCCTGTTCTAACAGCTGTACTATACATCTGAGGGAAATTAAACCCAGGGAAGGCTCCTGGTTGGCCAACAAGAGGCTCATATTTCTACCTCACAGTTACTGCCCCAACAGGCCAGCTGCGTTATCATAATGCAGGTTAGATAGGTATGACTTATTGAGGCCTCATTAACATAATGCAGGTTAGATAGGGATGACTTATTGAGGCCTCATTATCATAATGCAGGTTAGATAGGGATGACTTATTGAGGCCTCATTATCATAATGCAGGTTAGATAGGGATGATTTATTGAGGCCTCATTATCATGATGCAGGTTAGGTAGGGATGACTTATTGAGGCCTCATTATCATAATGCAGGTTAGATAGGGATGACTTATTGAGGCCTCATTATCATAATGCAGGTTAGATAGGGATGATTTATTGAGGCCTCATTATCATGATGCAGGTTAGATTGGGATGATTTATTGAGGCCTCATTATCATAATGCAGGTTAGATAGGGATGACTTATTGAGGCCTCAGTATCATAATGCAGGTTAGATAGGGATGACTTATTGAGGCCTCATTATCATAATGCAGGTTAGATTGGATGATTTATTGTGGCCTCAGTAGATTTTCCTCTACCAAAAAAGAAAGAAAGAAAGAAAGAAAGAAAGAAAAAAAGAAAGAAAGAAAGAAATAAATAAAGAAAGAAAGAAATAAAGAAAAAAAGAAAGAAAGAAAGAAAGAAAGAAAAAGAAAGAAAGAAAAAAAGAAAGAAAGAAAGAAAGAAAGAAAGAAAGAAAGAAAGAAAGAAAGAAAGAAAGAGAAAAGAAATAGAAAAGAAAGAAAGAAAGAAAGAAAGAAAGAAAGAGAGAAAGAAAGAAAGAAAATAGAAAGAAAGAAAGAAAAAAGAAAGAAAGAAAGAAAGAAGAAAAAAAAAAAAAAAAGAAAGAAAGAAAGAAAGAAAGAAAAAGAAAGAAAGAGAAAAAAGAAAGAGAAAGAAAGAAAAGAGAGAAAGAAAGAGAAAGAAAGAAAGAAAAAGAAAGAGAAAGAAATAGAGAAAGAAAGAAATAAAAAAAAGAAAGAAAGAAAGAAAAAGAAAAAGAAAGAGAGAAAGAAAGAAAGAAAAAGAAAGAGAGAAAGAAAGAAAGAGAGAAAGAAAGAAAGAAAGAAAGAAAGAAAGAAAAAGAAAGAAAAAAAGAAAGAAAGAAAGAAAGAAAAAGAAAGAAAGAAAGAAAGAAAGAAAGAAAGAAAAAAGAGAAAGAAAGAAAGAAAGAAAGAAAGAAAGAGAGAAAGAAAGAGAGAAAGAAAGAGAAAGAGAAAAGAAAGAAAGAGAAAGAAAGAGAGAAAGAAAGAAAGAAAGAAAGAAAGAAAGAAAGAAAGAAAGAAAAGAAAGAAAGAAAGAAAGAGAAAGAAAGAAAGAAAGAAAGAGAGAAAGAAAGAGAGAAAGAAAGAGAGAAAGAAAGAAAGAAAGAAAGGAGAAGAGAGCAAAACACAAAGGTAGCTGTCAGGGATCTCGTCCTCCTCTTCTGAGGAGGAGAAGCGATTAGGATCGGAGGACCAAAACGCAGCGTAGTAAGTGTCAATAATCAATAATGTTTATTTAAAAACATAAACTGAACACTACGAAATACAAAACAATAAACGTGAAATGAACGAAACTGTCCCGTGTGGTGACAAACACTGACACGGAAGACAAAACACCCACCAACCAAAAGTGAAACCCAGGCTACCTAAGTACGATTCTCAATCAGGGACAACTAACGACACCTGCCTCTGATTGAGAACCATACTAGGCCGAACTCAAAAACCAACATAGAAAAACAAACATAGACTGCCCACCCCAACTCACGCCCTGACCATACTAAAACAAAGACGAAAACAAAGGAACTGAGGTCAGAACGTGACAGTAGGAAGAAATCTGAAAATTGTGAGTTTAGTTTACCTCCAGTTCAAGTATAAACAAAAAACAAAGCTAGCTCAATATTCTAATAAAGGAATTACTCCAAGTTTAAAGCAAATAACCCACAAACGTTTAGTTCAACGGCAGAATCCAACAGCTGTTTATTTTCAATGACACACTATGATAGAGACTAAAATATGTATGCCCCTGAAGGGTATTTTTTAGCAAACCCTCTTCTTAGCCAATGATGTTGGAGCGTGGTGTGACTCAACAAAGTACTGTAAGACTAATAGTGGGTGGGAATACTGAGGCAACAGCATATTTCCTTATGGAATCTAACTAATCAGGGATTGGCCAGAATTTGTATGCATATCAGTTTATACCCCTCCCTCCCTCTCTATTTCCATGAAATCACCCCCCCCCTCCCTTGGTCAGTGAAATCAGCCCTCATCAGTGAATTCAAACGTTCATCAGTGAAATCCCCCTTGGTCAGTGAAATCACCCCGAGTTAGTGAAATCCAAATTGCTCCGCCACTCCCCTTCCTCCCTCCTGCATCATCCTCTCCTCTCCCTCTCCTTTCCATTAGACCTTAACTGGCCTGCTGGGCATTGATTTTCCATCTTTTTTCCCCCTCGTTCACAGAGTTGTCCACTCGCCCTCAGACTTCCTCCGCAACACCTTTGTTAATTAAACACACTTTACTGAGTCATGTTCCCAACATCACCTTCCCAACGATCCTGCCCCCCTCCCCTTCACTCCCGTCCTTTCTCTCCATCTCCCCAGCCTCCCCTTCTCCTCTCCTCTCCGAACTGGTCGCAATGATTTTCTTTTGTTAGTATCTGGCTACTAGTGCATCATAGGCACCGCTACATAATGCATGAGATTGACTTACTGCCCAATGAATAACTATTGTCTTGCAGTGAACCCTGAGAATCACAGGTGAACATCAGGTTTTCTAATAAGTGATGACTCTGATTGGAGAATTAAAGCTCCATTGGAGGAATACACGAGGGTGATATATCAGGTCTTATGGTGTGTGTGTCTGTGTCTTCGTGTGTGTATGTGTCTGTGTCTGTGTGTGTGTTTGTGTGTGTGTCTGTGTCTGTGTGTGTGTGTGTGTGTGTGTGTGTCTGTGTCTTCGTGTGTGTGTGTCTGTGTCTTCGTGTGTGTCTGTGTCTCCATGTGTGTCTGTGTCTTTGTGTGTGTCTGTGTCTTCGTGTGTGTGTGTCTGCGTGTGTCTTCGTGTGTGTCTGTGTCTTCGTGTGTGTGTGTGTCTTCGTATGTGTCTGTGTCTTCGTGTGTGTCTGTGTCTTCGTGTGTGTGTGTGTCTTTGTGTGTGTGTGTGTCTGTGTCTTTGTGTGTGTGTGTGTGTCTGTGTCTGCTTGTTTGTGTGTGCCTGTGTCTTCGTGTGTGTGTCTGTGTCTGCATGTGTGTGGGAAACTTCTGGATGCAGGCATCTAGTGCAGTAGTAGGTAGAGGTTAGTTGCATGAACGCTTAGCAGTTGCTTCTCCCTCAACCCTCCTCTCCTCCCTTTCTGCATCCTTTGACTCTCTATGTCCCCTATCCTCCAGGCCGGCTCGGTCCTCCCCTCCCGCCCCGTGGCTCAACGACTCATTGCGAGCTCACAGAACAGGGCTCCGGGCAGCCGAGCGGAAATGGAGGAAAACTCGCCTCCCTGCGGACCTGGCATCCTTTCACTCCCTCCTCTCTACATTTTCCTCCTCTGTCTCTGCTGCTAAATCCATTTTCTACCACTCTAAATTCCAAGCATCTGCCTCTAACCCTAGGAAGCTCTTTGCCACCTTCTCCTCCCTCCTGAATCCTCCTCCCCCCCCTCCTCCCTCTCTGCAGATGACTTCGTCAACCATTTTGAAAAGAAGGTCGACGACATCCGATCCTCGTTTGCTAAGTCAAACGGCGCCGCTGGTTCTGCTCACACTGCCCTACCCTGTGCTCTGACCTCTTTCTCCCCTCTCTCTCCAGATGAAATCTCGCGTCTTGTGACGGCCGGCCGCCCAACAACCTGCCCGCTTGAGCCTATCCCCTCCTCTCTTCTCCAGACCATTTCCGGAGACCTTCTCCCTTACCTCACCTCGCTCATCAACTCATCCCTGACCGCTGGCTACGTCCCTTCCGTCTTCAAGAGAGCGAGAGTTGCACCCCTTCTGAAAAAACCTACACTCGATCCCTCCGATGTCAACAACTACAGACCAGTATCCCTTCTTTCTTTTCTCTCCAAAACTCTTGAACGTGCCGTCCTTGGCCAGCTCTCCCGCTATCTCTCTCTGAATGACCTTCTTGATCCAAGTCAGTCAGGTTTCAAGACTAGTCATTCAATTGAGACTGCTCTTCTCTGTATCACGGAGGCGCTCCGCACTGCTAAAGCTAACTCTCTCTCCTCTGCTCTCATCCTTCTAGACCTATCGGCTGCCTTCGATACTGTGAACCATCAGATCCTCCTCTCCACCCTCTCCGAGTTGGGCATCTCCGGCGTGGCCCACGCTTGGATTGCGTCCTACCTGACAGGTCGCTCCTACCAGGTGGCGTGGCGAGAATCTGTCTCCTCACCACGCGCTCTCACCACTGGTGTCCCCCAGGGCTCTGTTCTAGGCACTCTCTTATTCTCTCTATACACCAAGTCACTTGGCTCTGTCATAACCTCACATGATCTCTCCTATCATTGCTATGCAGACGACACACAATTAATCTTCTCCTTTCCCCCTTCTGATGACCAGGTGGCGAATCGCATCTCTGCATGTCTGGCAGACATATCAGTGTGGATGACGGATCACCACCTCAAGCTGAACCTCGGCAAGACGGAGCTGCTCTTCCTCCCGGGGAAGGACTGCCCGTTCCATGATCTCGCCATCATGGTTGACAACTCCATTGTGTCCTCCTCCCAGAGCGCTAAGAACCTTGGCGTGATCCTGGACAACACCCTGTCGTTCTCAACTAACATCAAGGCGGTGGCCCGTTCCTGTAGGTTCATGTTCTACAACATCCGCAGAGTACGACCGTGCCTCACACAGGAAGCGGCGCAGGTCCTAATCCAGGCACTTGTCATCTCCCGTCTGGATTACTGCAACTCGCTGTTGGCTGGGCTCCCTGCCTGTGCCATTAAACCCCTACAACTCATCCAGAACGCCTCAGCCCGTCTGGTGTTCAACCTTCCCAAGTTCTCTCACGTCACCCCGCTCCTCCGCTCTCTCCACTGGCTTCCAGTTGAAGCTCGCATCCGCTACAAGACCATGGTGCTTGCCTATGGAGCTGTGAGGGGAACGGCACCTCAGTACCTCCAGGCTCTGATCAGGCCCTACACCCAAACAAGGGCACTGTGTTCATCCACCTCTGGCCTGCTCGCCTCCCTACCACTGAGGAAGTACAGTTCCCGCTCAGCCCAGTCAAAACTGTTCGCTGCTCTGGCCCCCCAATGGTGGAACAAACTCCCTCACGACGCCAGGACAGCGGAGTCAATCACCACCTTCCGGAGACACCTGAAACCCCACCTCTTTAAGGAATACCTAGGATAGGATAAGTAATCCCTCTCACCCCCCCCTTTAAGATTTAGATGCACTATTGTAAAGTGACTGTTCCACTGGATGTCATAAGGTGAATGCACCAATTTGTAAGTCGCTCTGGATAAGAGCGTCTGCTAAATGACTTAAATGTAAATGTAAATGTACACGGGCAGTATTTCAAGACGGACCCCTATAAAAAACACTACGTCTCGTGATTAATTTGATCGCTTATTAACGTTTACTAATACCTAAAGTTGCATTACAAAAGTATTTCAAAGTGTTTTGTGAAAGTTTATCGTCGACTTTTTGAATTTTAAAAAATGACGTTACGTTATGAAACGCTATTTTTTTCCATTTATCACACAGTCTTCATAGATCGATATCTAGGCTATATATGGACTGATTTAATCGAAAAAAAGACCCAATAGTGATTATGCAACATCTAGGAGTGCCAATAAAGAAGATAGTCAAAGGTAATGAATGTTTTATATTTTAATGGTGCGGTTTGTGTAGTGCCGACTATGCTAATTATTTTGTTTACGTCCCCTGCGGGTCTTTTGGGGTGTTACATGCTATCAGATAATAGCTTCTCATGCTTTCGCCGAAAAGCATTTTAAAAATCCGACTTGTTGCCTGGATTCACAACGAGTGTAGCTTTAATTCAATACCCTGCATGTGTATTTTAATGAACGTTTGAGTTTTAACTAATACTATTAGCATTTAGCGTAGCGCATTTGCATTTCCAGAGCTCTAGATGGGACGCCTGCGTGCCAGGTAGGAGCAAGTGGTTTTAATTAAATTCACTTAGTCTATTTTATGAGAATTTGTAAGATTCTCATTTGCATAAAATAGACAGAGACCAGTCTTATCAAAAATATATAATAATATTTATTCTCGGAGCTCGCTGCCATGAAACCACGAACAACAGTTTATATACAAATATGACGTCATAGGTTATAAAATGTCCTTCCTCCTATCAACCAGGACCCAACAGGTTCAAGAGTTTATTCCCACCCCCTCGCTCTCTCACTCCAGACACACTGTTAAATCAAGATTCAACTTCTGAAGTCTTCATCTATCACTATTCAGCAGACAGTTCCAGATCATGGAAAACCTATGAAAACACTCACTGCCTTATCGAAACATCCCAGAGCTAAGTTTAATTGGTTCAACCATAGGTTAACAATCCTTTTTGCTTACTTAAAACCCACAATCCATTTCCTGGCCTGCAGTCTGTAGGGGGGGGCAGCTACACCCTGGCCTGCGGTCTGTAGGGGTGCAGCTACACCCTGGCCTGCGGTCTGTAGGAGGGGGCAGCTACACCCTGGCCTGCGGTCTGTAGGGGGGGCAGCTACACCCTGGCCTGCGGTCTGTAGGGGGGCAGCTACACCCTGGCCTGCGGTCTGTAGGGGAGGCAGCTACACCCTGGCCTGCGGTCTTTAGGGGGGCAGCTACATTTACATTTACATTTAAGTCATTGTAGGGGGGCAGCTACACCCTGGCCTGCGGTCTGTAGGGGGCAGCTACACCCTGGCCTGCGGTCTGTAGGGGGGGGGCAGCTACACCCTGGCCTGCGGTCTGTAGGTGAGGCAGCTACACCCTGGCCTGCGGTCTGTAGGGGGAGACGAAGCGGTACATGGGCCATCTAGAAACGTTGCTGAAGAAGTGCAACATCAATCCCACAAGACCCAGAGAACGCCGCTGCCAACAGTTCCACCTGGAGGCAGCTCTGCCAGAACGGTGTAAAGAGGTAGGAGGAGGAGAGGATCACAAGAGACAGCAAGGACAGCTCAGGAGACAACCATGTCTGCCCCCGCCAACACTGACTACGTAGGACCCATCTGCATTAAAGTTTGTGGATCACGGATTGGACTCTCTGTTAACTCAGAAGTGGAAGTCGTCATCGGATACAATGGACTACCATAAGTGTGTATTTTGCGCCAGTGTGTGAGTGCGCGTGTGTGTGTGCCAATATATGTGTGTGTGTGCTAGTGTGTGGTGTATGTGTGCTAGCGTGTGTGTGTGTGTGTGTGTGTGTGTGTGTGTGTGTGTGTGTGTGTGTGTGTGTGTGTGTGTGTGTGTGTGTGTGTGTGTGTGTGTGTGTGTGTGTGTGTGTGTGTGTGTGTGTCAGTGTGTGTCAGTGTGTGTGTCAGTGTGTGTGTGTGTGTATGTGTGTGTGTCAGTGTGTGTGTGTGAGTGATAATGACAGGGCTAATGATGTGTGGGAAGCGATAGTTATGCTAATTTGCATCCCTCTGTTTCCTTAATAAGTCTAATGAGTACATTACGATAACAGAGGTTTAGTTACTGTAACAGACTGACACATCATGAATATATTACGGTACCAGAGGGTTAGTTACTGTAACAGACTGATCAATTCTTACTATATTACTGTAACAGAAATGTAGTTACTGTAACAGACTGACACATCATTAATATATTATGCATATATTACGGTAACAGAGATTTAGTTACTGTAACAGACTGACACATCAGGAATATATTATGCATATATTACGGTAACAGAGATTTAGTTACTGTAACAGACTGACACATCATTAATATAGTATGCATATATTACGGTAACAGAGATTTAGTTACTGTAACAGACTGACACATCAGGAATATATTATGCATATATTACGGTAACAGAGATTTAGTTACTGTAACAGACTGACACGTCATGAATATATTACGGTAACAGAGATTTAGTTACTGTAACAGACTGACACATCAGGAATATATTACGGTAACAGAGGTTTAGTTACTGTAACAGACTGACACATCATGAATATATTACGGTAACAGAGATTTAGTTACTGTAACAGACTGACACATCATGAATATATTACGGTAACAGAGATTTAGTTACTGTAACAGACTGACACATCATGAATATATTACGGTAACAGAGGTTTAGTTACTGTAACAGACTGACACATCATGAATATATTACGGTAACAGAGGTTTAGTTACTGTAACAGACTGACACATCATGAATATATTACGGTAACAGAGGTTTAGTTACTGTAACAGACTGACACATCATGAATATATTACGGTAACAGAGGTTTAGTTACTGTAACAGACTGACACATCATGAATATATTACGGTAACAGAGGTTTAGTTTCTGTAACAGACTGACACATCATGAATATATTACGGTAACAGAGGTTTAGTTACTGTAACAGACTGACACATCATGAATATATTACGGTAACAGAGGTTTAGTTACTGTAACAGACAGATCATGAATATATTACGGTAACAGAGGTTTAGTTACTGTAACAGACTGACACATCATGAATATATTACGGTAACAGAGGTTTAGTTACTGTAACAGACTGACACATCATGAATATATTACGGTAACAGAGGTTTAGTTACTGTAACAGACTGACACATCATGAATATATTACGGTAACAGAGGTTTAGTTACTGTAACAGACTGACACATCATTAATCTATTACGGTAACAGAGGTTTAGTTACTGTAACAGACTGACACATCATGAATATATTACGGTAACAGAGGTTTAGTTACTGTAACAGACTGACACATCATGAATATATTACGGTAACAGAGGTTTAGTTACTGTAACTGCTGTGTATTAGATACATAATGTAACTGTTTACACATCACTTTTCAACTCTGCCCTTTAGTAATGTAAAAGACACAAGCCCAGAATAGAAAATCGACTTTGGTGGAAGATATTCAGTCCTCATTGACTGCCAGTTGCCAGCCTGGCACTCAATAACAGTGATGATAGATTTGGAAAACCGTGCGTGTTGTGTTTTTGATAAATCAAGTGCTAGAGTGCAGAGAAGAACAGCAGATTGAGTCAGTGTTTATGTGTAATTATTTTAACTACTCACCTCCAGTCTGTCTGTCCTCATGAGTTTCTGTGCAGCGGCAGCAGCAGCAGCAGAGGGCATGGAGACGTTGGGGTTACTGGTCACCAGGACCGGGGTGCTGGACATGATCTCAGTAGGCATCAGGCCGGGCGACACCGGGCCCAGGTAGGGGTTAAATGCAGCGGCCACGACAGCACTGGCATTAGAGGCAAGGCTGGGCGTCACAGAGAACATGGGGACCGGCTGTAGGGAGACAATATCGGTGTTAAAAGATGTCGGAGATATTCAACCAGTCTTAGAGGACAAAGGTAAAACTTCATTTGAATAGCCCATTGTAGATGCACAGTAACATTTCAACTAACTATCTACTAACCCTAGCCCTAACCCTAACCTTAACCATTATCCTAACCCTAAACCTAACCTTAACCCTCACCCTAACCCTTATTTTAAACCTTGTTCTTAACCTTACCCAAATCCTAATCGTAACCATAGCAATTAGTTGCTTATCAACAGTGTATGAATATTTTGAAAATAAATACACAATGCGGAGCACTAAAGGTCAAGAGGGAATTAATGATCAATGGAAATAGTGTTTTTTCTGGAATAGGAAATTAATTATCAATGGGTCTTAGACAAGGGAGGAATTTGTCTAGGCATTGAGCCTGAAACAGGATACTTGTTATTTGGCCATTGGCCAAGTTGTATTGCAAAGAGTTCTAATTGGTCAACCACAGGCTAGAGTTGGGTTATAAAACTACATCCTGTCCCTTTGTCCTGCGGAGAGAATCACTGAGGACAGGGGAGAATGAACAACTACCTCTCAGCATAACAGTGATTATGATTTGCCCTCTTTGAATAAACAACCCCACCCCCCCCCGATTTGTCTTGGGGTCTGTGTTATTGAAGAGTAACATCACCCGCTAACAACAGATAGTCAGTTCCTTATCAACAGTTTGTTTTAGGTATGACCATCTGCAGAGCATCTATATTGGACTATGCGGACTATCCTAGGTGAGGAGTGAAGAGGAGTAAAATACAGATAGAGAAAGAACAAGACTTAGAGACAGGGAGACAGAAAGAGAGAAAGACAGAACAAGAGAACAGGGAAAGTGAGACAGAAAGAGTTAGCCTGGAGCCAGTCTGTTGTATTCTATCTGCAGTAAGAGCAAGTTAGCCTGGGTGTTTTGTGTTGTCCTGTTGTCCTGTCGCTCTTGTCTTCTGTTCCCTGCTGTTCTTGTTTTTTCCATCCCTCTTAAAGGTTGCTGGGGTCTGGGGAGGTCGAGGTTGGCTGGGGTCTGGGGAGGGCGAGGATGGCTGGGGTCTGGGGAGGTCAAGGTTGGCTGGGGTCTGGGGAGGGCGAGGATGGCTGGGGTCTGGGGAGGACGAGGTTGGCTGGGGTCTGGGGAGGACGAGGTTGGCTGAGGTCTGGGGAGTCTGGGGAGGACGAGGTTGGCTGGGGTCTGGGGAGGACGAGGTTGGCTGAGGTCTGGGGAGGACGAGGTTGGCTGAGGTCTGGGGAGGACAAGGTTGGCTGAGGTCTGGGGAGGACGAGGTTGGCTGAGGTCTGGGAGGACGAGGTTGGCTGAGGTCTGGGGAGGACGAGGTTGGCTGAGGTCTGGGGAGGACGAGGTTGGCTGAGGTCTGGGAGGACGAGGTTGGCTGGGGCAGGATTTTATTTTTGTTTATGTATATTTTGTTGAATATTTACATTTGTATTGTTTTGGTTGGTTGGTGTGGTGTTCCAGGGTCCTTGGTGGTTCTAGGGGGGGGGGGACCCTCTAAAACTGTTTGAATGATGTCTGTGAGTATAACAGAATAAATCCAAACAGGAAGTGGGAAATCTGAGGTTTGTAGTTTTTGAACCCCTATTGACACAGTGGGATAATAGTTATTTTGCACTTCCTAAGGCTTCCACTAGATGTCAACCATCTTTAGAACATTGTTTCAGGCTGCTCATGTGAAGGTGGGCCGGATGGGAGCTGTTTGACTAAGGAGTCTGCCTTCAGCCTCGTTCTCAGTCATGCGCTTTCACTTGAGAGGTAGCTCTCGTTCCATTGCTTTTCTACAGACAATGGAACATTATTGAACATGTATAATGAAAACATCCTAAAGATTGATTCTATACATAGTTTGACAAGTTTCTTCGACCTGTTATATAACTTTTTGAACTTTTCGTCTGACTGGACCTAAACGCGCTTTTTGATTTTTTTTAACCAAATGCCCTAACAAAAGAAGCTATTTGGACATAAATGGACAAAAATGATGTACATTTTCGAACAAAAAAACCCCATTTAATGTGGAACTGCGATTCCTGGGAGTGCATTCTGATGAAGATCATCTAAGGTAAGTGAATATTTATAATGCTATTTATGATTAATGTTGACTGCGCAACATGGCAGATTATGCTTTTTCCGTGAAGTTTTTGAAAAATCTGACTCACGCGGTTGCATTACGTGTTATGTCCATGCATAACACTTGAATTTTCATCAAACATTTATAAAACATTTATAATTAGTATTTCTGTGAATTCATGTGGTTCTCTGCAATATCATTGCATGTTTTGGAACTACTGAACGTAACACGCCAATGTAAAATATGATTTTTGGATATACCAATACACCAAGTACTAAGTCGTGTTTTGCAGAGAGGTCAAATACTTATTTTCCTCATTAATGCAAATCAATTTATAACATTTTTGACATGCGTTTTTCTGGATTTTTTTGTAGTTATTC
>NC_060185.1:10459201-10494201 GCF_021184085.1 Oncorhynchus gorbuscha | reverse complement strand
CCAGTAGAGACTAGAGTGTAACCTGTTTACCAGATAGCCAGTAGAGACTAGAGTGTAACCTGTTGGCCAGATAGCCAGTAGAGACTAGAGTGTAACCTGTTGGCCAGATAGCCAGTAGAGACTAGAGTGTAACCTGTTGGCCAGATAGCCAGTAGAGACTAGAGTGTAACCTGTTGGCCAGATAACAATTAGAGACTAGAGTGTAACCTGTTGGCCAGATAGCCAGTAGAGACTAGAGTGTAACCTGTTGGCCAGATAGCCAGTAGAGACTAGAGTGTAACCTGTTTACCAGATAGCCAGTAGAGACTAGAGTGTAACCTGTTGGCCAGGTAGCCAGTAGAGACTAGAGTGTAACCTGTTGGCCAGATAGCCAGTAGAGACTAGAGTGTAACCTGTTGGCCAGATAGCCAGTAGAGACTAGAGTGTAACCTGTTGGCCAGATAACAATTAGAGACTAGAGTGTAACCTGTTGGCCAGATAGCCAGTAGAGACTAGAGTGTAACCTGGTGGCCAGATAGCCAGTAGAGACTAGAGTGTAACCTGTTGGCCAGATAACCAGTAGAGACTAGAGTGTAGTCTGTTGGCCAGATAGCCAGTAGAGACTAGAGTGTAACCTGTTGGCCAGATAGCCAGTAGAGACTAGTGTGTAGTCTGTTGGCCAGATAGCCAGTAGAGACTAGAGTGTAACCTGTTGGCCAGATAACCAGTAGAGACTAGAGTGTAGTCTGTTGGCCAGATAGCCAGTAGAGACTAGAGTGTAACCTGTTGGCCAGATAGCCAGTAGAGACTAGAGTGTAACCTGTTGGCCAGATAGCCAGTAGAGACTAGAGTGTAACCTGTTGGCCAGATAGCCAGTAGAGACTAGAGTGTAACCTGTTGGCCAGATAGCCAGTAGAGACTAGAGTGTAACCTGTTGGCCAGCTAGCCAGTAGAGACTAGAGTGTAACCTGTTGGCCAGATAACCAGTAGAGACTAGAGTGTAGTCTGTTGGCCAGATAGCCAGTAGAGACTAGAGTGTAACCTGTTGGCCAGATAGCCAGTAGAGACTAGAGTGTAGTCTGTTGGCCAGATAGCCAGTAGAGACTAGAGTGTAACCTGTTGGCCAGATAACCAGTAGAGACTAGAGTGTAGTCTGTTGGCCAGATAGCCAGTAGAGACTAGAGTGTAACCTGTTGGCCAGATAGCCAGTAGAGACTAGAGTGTAACCTGTTTACCAGAGAGTCAGTGGAGACTAGAGTGTAACCTGTTGGCCAGATAGCCAGTAGAGACTAGAGTGTAACCTGTTTACCAGAGAGTCAGTGGAGACTAGAGTGTAGCCTGTTTACAGATAGAGCCATTCAGAGGCAACGTCATAGAAACAACTGACGAACATTGTGAACCTCATGAACCTTAGAGAATTTGCAATAATCTGTATTGCTTCCCATTGGAGGAGTTAGGGAACCTAGAATGTGTGTGTGTTCATAGACAAAATCAAAAAACTAATTAAAATGTCCTAAATTTCCGAGGCCAAATCACAAAAAAAAAACAATCCAGTCCAATCAATAAACCACAACAATAAACCATCTCAAATGCAACCCTTTGAACACAAATGTATTTAAAAAACAAAATATGTTGTGTCGGGCAATAATAGTTCAGTGTTCCTGAACATCAAATGATGCTGCAGTGTAAAGCACTGGAGAGAGAGGGAGAATGTGGGGGTTTTCACATATAGTCCTCTATAAAACTAATGATCTCAGACCTCTTTGAAGGGAACTCTGGGGTAAAACTCTGTGCTCTTTGTATTCACATCGCCCGTGGCCCCCTCCCTTTGAATGAGGACTCTGGGGTAAAACTCTGTGCTCTTTGTATTCACATCGCCCGTGGCCCCTCCCTTTGAATGAGGACTCTGGGGTAAAACTCTGTGCTCTTTGGATTCACATCGCCCGTGGCCCCCTCCCTTTGAAGGGAACTCTGGGGTAAAACTCTGTGCTCTTTGTATTCACATCGCCCGTGGCCCCCTCCCTTTGAAGGGAACTCTGGGGTAAAACTCTGTGCTCTTTGTATTCACATCGCCCGTGGCCCCCTCCCTTTGAAGGGAACTCTGGGGTAAAACTCTGTGCTCTTTGTATTCACATCGCCCGTGGCCCCCCCCTTTGAATGGAACTCTGGGGTAAAACTCTGTGCTCTTTGTATTCACATCGCCCGTGGCCCCCCCCTTTGAATGAGGACTCTGGGGTAAAACTCTGTGCTCTTTGTATTCACATCGCCCGTGGCCCCCTCCCTTTGAATGAGGACTCTGGGGTAAAACTCTGTGCTCTTTGTATTCACATCGCCCGTGGCCCCCTCCCTTTGAATGAGGACTCTGGGGTAAAACTCTGTGCTCTTTGGATTCACATCGCCCGTGGCCCCCTCCCTTTGAATGAGGACTCTGGGGTAAAACTCTGTGCTCTTTGTATTCACATCGCCCGTGGCCCCTCCCTTTGAATGAGGACTCTGGGGTAAAACTCTGTGCTCTTTGTATTCACATCGCCCGTGGCCCCTCCCTTTGAATGAGGACTCTGGGGTAAATCTCTGTGCTCTTTGTATTCACATCGCCCGTGGCCCCTCCCTTTGAATGAGGACTCTGGGGTAAAACTCTGTGCTCTTTGGATTCACATCGCCCGTGGCCCCCTCCCTTTGAATGAGGACTCTGGGGTAAAACTCTGTGCTCTTTGTATTCACATCGCCCGTGGCCCCTCCCTTTGAATGAGGACTCAACTCTTTCAACTCTTTTGCCGGGTCACTTGACCTATTTTGTGGTTTGAGTCCTCTTTGCATTCACATTGCTACGTTTAGACAGGAACCAAGATCTTTTTCCAACATTCACTCAATGCACTCTGGGATTTTACAAAGTGCAGTACAAGCGATTCAATCGTAATGTGTTATCTGACAGCTAGATATAACTACTTGCATTTTGTTAGCTAATACATAGCTCTAGCTAAAAGATGAGACATAATAAATGTAATCAGAATATACTATTAACATGTACATATTATAGGTAAGAGAATGAATAGCAGAAGAAAAACTGCAGATTAAATAATGCTGTATTTAAAAACTCTACACCCAATGTAGGCTACTGGCCCTTTAAGAGCTAGAAATTATTTTCTACCTCATGTTCTCACTAAATATTTTGTTGTCTTCTCACACTATTAAAACCCCACAATCAATAACAGATTATAACTTGTTTGGGATCGGGGGCAGCATTTTCACTTTTGGATGAATAGCGTGCCCAGAGTGAACTGCCTCCTACTCAGTCCCAGATGCTAATATATGCATATTATTAGTAGTATTGGCTAGACAACACAGTTTCTAAAACTGTTTGAATGATGTCTGTGGGTATAACAGAACTCATATGGCAGGCAAAAACCTGAGAAAAAATCAAAACAGGAAGTGGGAAATCTGAGGTGTGTAGTTTTTGAACTCACCCCTACCGAATACACAGTGGGATATGGGTTATTTTGCACTTCCTAAGGCTTCCACTACATGTCAACCATCTTTAGAACATTGTTTCAGGCTGCTCATGTGAATGGGGGCCGGAGGGGAGCTGTTTGACTAAGGGGTCTGCCTTCAGCCTAGTTCTCAGTCACGCGCTTTCACTTGAGAGGTAGCTCTCGTTCCATTGCTTTTCTGCAGACAATGGAACATTATTGAACTTTTGTGATGAAAACATCCTAAAGATTGATTCTATACTTAGTTTGACAAGTTTCTTCGACCTGTAATATAACTCTTTGAATGCTTCGTCCGAATGGACCAGATCGCTTTTGGATTTTTTTTTACCAAACGCCCTAACGAAACAAGCTGATGGACATTATCGAACAAAACAAGCATTTATTGTGGAACTGCGATTCCTGGGAGTGCATTCTGATGAAGATCATCAAAGGTAAGTGAATATTTATAATGCTATTTATGAATAATGTTGACTACCCAGCATGGCGGATATTCCTCTGGCTGGTATGGGCTCTGAGTGCCGTTCTCAGATTACGCTTTTTCTGTAAAGTTTTTTCGAAATCTGACACAGCGGTTGCATTAAGGAGAACTGTATCTAAAGTGCCATGTACAATAGTTGTATTTTCTGAAAACTTTTATTATGAGTATTTCTGTGAATTCATGTGGCTCTGCAATACCACTGCATGTTTTGGAACTACTGAACGTTCCACCCCAATGTAAAATAATATTTTTGGATATAAATATGAACTACTCCGAACAAAACATACATTCATTGTGTTACATGAAGTCCTATGAGTGTCATCTGATGAAGATCATCAAAGGTTAGTGATTCATTTTATCTCTATTTGTGCTTTTTGTGATTCCTCTCTTTGGCTGGAAAAATGGCGAGTTGGTGGTGACCTAGCATAATCGTTTGTGGAGCTTTCGTAAATCATGTAAATAATTTTTGAAATCAGACACTGTCGCTGGATTAATGAGAATTGTATCTTTAAAATAGTGCCTAATATGTGTATGTTTGAGACATTTGATTTATGAGATTTCTGTTGATTTGTATTTGGCGCCCTGCAATTTCATTGGCTGTTGGAGAGGTCCTAGACAAAAACTCTCTTAGTCTATAGATTACAGAAACAAATAATCTAAACTAAAAACATCCGCGCAGCCTTGATATTCACATTCGCTCATCAATATGTAAAAAAAAACAACAACAAAAAATATGTGAACGTGGTGTAATCATTAGCCAAACAGTCAACTAAAATGAGAATTTCTATTGGACAATTATGTTCCTGCCTTCTTCGTGCCGTCTGCTTCCGTTTAAACCTTTCTAGTGCAGGCGTTCTGCTAGCGGAACCCATCCACAACATTCCGGTGAAAAGACAGTGCGCGAAATTCAAAAATATATTTTTAGAAATATCTAACTTTCACACATTAACAAGTCCAATACAGCAAATGAAAGATAAACATCTTGTTAATCTAAACATTGTGTCCGATTTCAAAAATGCTTTCCAGCGAAAGCACAACATATGATTATGTTTGGTCATAGCCAACTCAAAAAACATACAGCTGTTTTTCCAGCCAAAGAGTAGAGTCACGAAAAGCAGAAATATAGATAAAATGAATCACTAACTTTTGATGATCTTCATCAGATGACACTCATAGGATATCATGTTACACAATACATGTATGTTTTGTTCAATAATGTGCATATTTACATCCAAAACTCTCAGTTTACATTGGCGCGTTACGTGCAGTAATGTTTTGATTCCAAAACATCCGGTGATTTTGCAGAAATACTCTATAGCATAGCACCCCAGTCAAATAATATTACTAGAAATATTCATATTCATGAAATCACAAGTGCAATATTGCAAAACACACCTTTTGTTAATCCACCTGTCGTCTCAGATTTTGAAATGATGCTTTACAGCGAAAGCAATCCAAGCGTTTGTGTAAGTTTATCGATCACATGACAAAATTTCCAAAACTGCAAAGATATTGCAAAGATATTGCAAAGATATTGTCTGTGAGTGTCACAGAACTAATGCTACAGGCGAAACCAAGATGAAATTTCATACAGGAAGTGCCCCAGATTTTGAATGCGCTGTGTTCCAATATCTCCTTATATGGCTGTGTATGGGTCACGAATGAGCTTAGACTTTCTGTCGTTTCCCCAAGGTGTCGACAGCATTGTGACGTATTTGTAGGCAAATCATTGGAAGATTGACCTTAAGAGACTCCATCTACCAGGTGGCCGCTTGGTGTCCTCCGTTGCAATTATTGCGTAATCTCCAGCTGCGTGTATTTCTCGTTTGCTTCGAGGAGAAACACAGCTGCCACGAATGATGTGAAAAACACCTTGAGGATTGATTCTAAACAACGTTTGCCATGTTTCTGTCGATATTATCGAGTTAATTTGGTAAAAAGTTTGGAGTTGTAGAGACTGCATTTTCTGATTTTTTTCTTAGCCAAATGTGATGAACAAAACAGAGTGATTTCTCCTACACAAATAATGTTTTTGGAAAAAATGAACATTTGCTATCTAACTGAGAGTCTCCTCATTGAAAACATCCGAAGTTCTTCAAAGGTAAAAGATTTTATTTGAATGCTTTTCTTGTTTTGATGAAAATGTTGCCTGCTGAATGCTTGGCTTAATGGTATGCTAGCTATCAATACTCTTACACAAATGCTTGTGTAGCTATGGTTGAAAAGCATATTTTGAAAATCTGAGATGACAGTGTTGTTAACAAAAGGCTAAGCTTGTGAGTGAATATATTTCTTTCATTTCATTTGCGATTTTCATGAATAGTTAACGTTGCGTTATGGTAATGAGCTTGAGGTTATAATTACGCTCCCGGATACGGGATTGCTCGACGCTAGAGGTTAAATGGAGCAATGGGAGGCTATGGAACATGGACTTTTCATAATAGAAGCCACTTCCTGGTTTGATTTTTTCAGGGTTTCGCCTGCAATATCAGTTCTGTTATACTCACAGACAATATTTCTGACAGTTTAGAGTGTTTTCTATCCTAATCTGTCAATTATATGCATATTCTAGCATCTGGTCCTGAGAAATAGGCCGTTTACTTTGGGAACGTTATTTTTCCAAACATAAAAATAGTGCCCCACAGCTTCAAGAGGTTTTAATAAACATTGATAAAAGATACAACTGTTATTCACAGAATTAAAGATAGACTTCTCCTTAATGCAACCGCTGTGTCAGATTTCAACAAAAAGTTTACAGAAAAAGCATAATTTGAGAGCGGCGCTCAGAACCCCAAACAGCCAGAGAAATATCCGCCATTTTGGAGTCAACAGAAGTTAGGAATTACACCAGAAATATTCACTTGCCTTTGATGATCTTCATCAGAAGGCACTCCCAGGAATCCCAGTTCGACAAAAAATTACTGATTTGTTCCATAAAGTCCATCATTTATGTCCAAATAGCCACTTGTTAGCATGTTCAGCCCAGTAATCCATCTTCACGAGGTGCGAGCACTTCATCAAGACAAAAACTAGAAAAGATCCGTTACAGTACTTTAGAAACATGTCAAATGATGTATGGAATCAATCTTTAGAATGTTTTCAACATAGAAAATCAATAATGTTCCAACCGGAGAATTATTTGTCTGAAGAAAAGCACTGGAATGAGCGGTAACTCTGTTGGGAGCGCGCATCATGAGACCAAGGCTCTCTGCCAGACCACTGACTCAAAGAGGTCTCAAAAGACCGTTGACATCTAGTGGAAGCCGTAGGAAGTGCAACTTTATCAATATCTCAGTGTATTCGGTAGGCCAAGCTTTGAAAAATAATAATAATAATAATAATAAATGCCATTTAGCAGACGCTTTTATCCAAAGCGACTTACAGTCATGTGTGCATACATTCTACGTATGGGTGGTCCCGGGGATTGAACCCACTACCCTGGCATTACAAGCGCCATGCTCTACCAACTGAGCTACAGAAGGACCATTGCAGTAGTCTAGTGTGAGGGGTTATATCAGTAGTCTAGTGTGAGGGGTTATATCAGTAGTCTAGGGGTTATATCAGTAGTCTAGGGGTTATATCAGTAGTCTAGTGTGAGGGGTTATATCAGTAGTCTAGTGTGAGGGGTTATGGCAGTAGTCTAGTGTGAGGGGTTATATCAGTAGTCTAGTGTGAGGGGTTATATCAGTAGTCTAGTGTGAGGGGTTATATCAGTAGTCTAGTGTCAGGGGTTATGGCAGTAGTCTAGTGTGAGGGGTTATATCAGAAGTATCGTGTGAGGGGTTATATCAGTAGTCTAGTGTGAGGGGTTATGGCAGTAGTCTAGTGTGAGGGGTTATATCAGAAGTCTAGTGTGAGGGGTTATATCAGTAGTCTAGTGTGAGGGGTTATATCAGTAGTCTCATGTGAGGGGTTATATCAGTAGTCTAGTGTGAGGGGTTATATCAGTAGTCTAGTGTGAGGGGTTATATCAGTAGTCTCATGTGAGGGGTTATATCAGTAGTCTAGTGTGAGGGGTTATATCAGTAGTCTAGTGTGAGGGATTATATCAGTAGTCTAGTGTGAGGGATTATATCAGTAGTCTAGTGTGAGGGGTTATATCAGTAGTCTCATGTGAGGGATTATATCAGTAGTCTAGTGTGAGGGATTATATCAGTAGTCTAGTGTGAGGGGTTATATCAGTAGTCTAGTGTGAGGGGTTATATCAGTAGTCTAGTGTGAGGGGTTATATCAGTAGTCTAATGTGAGGGGTTATATCAGTAGTCTAATGTGAGGGGTTATAGCAGTAGTCTAGTGTGAGGGGTTATGGCAGTAGTCTAGTGTGAGGGGTTATATCAGAAGTCTAGTGTGAGGGGTTATATCAGTAGTCTAGTGTGAGGGGTTATATCAGTAGTCTCATGTGAGGGGTTATGTCAGTAGTCTAGTGTGAGGGGTTATATCAGTAGTCTAGTGTGAGGGGTTATATCAGTAGTCTCATGTGAGGGGTTATATCAGTAGTCTAGTGTGAGGGGTTATATCAGTAGTCTAGTGTGAGGGGTTATATCAGTAGTCTCATGTGAGGGGTTATATCAGTAGTCTCATGTGAGGGGTTATATCAGTAGTCTAGTGTGAGGGATTATATCAGTAGTCTAGTGTGAGGGATTATATCAGTAGTCTAGTGTGAGGGGTTATATCAGTAGTCTAATGTGAGGGATTATATCAGTAGTCTAGTGTGAGGGATTATATCAGTAGTCTAGTGTGAGGGGTTATATCAGTAGTTTAGTGTGAGGGGTTATATCAGTAGTCTAGTGTGAGGGGTTATATCAGTAGTCTAGTGTGAGGGGTTATATCAGTAGTCTAATGTGAGGGGTTATATCAGTAGTCTAATGTGAGGGGTTATATCAGTAGTCTAGTGTGAGGGGTTATAACAGTAGTCTAGTGTGAGGGGTTATATCAGTAGTCTAATGTGAGGGGTTATATCAGTAGTCTAATGTGAGGGGTTATATCAGTAGTCTAGTGTGAGGGGTTATATCAGTAGTCTAGTGTGAGGGGTTATATCAGTAGTCTAATGTGAGGGGTTATATCAGTAGTCTAGTGTGAGGGGTTATAACAGTAGTCTAGTGTGAGGGGTTATATCAGTAGTCTAGTGTGAGGGGTTATATCAGTAGTCTAGTGTGAGGGGTTATATCAGTAGTCTAGTGTGAGGGGTTATATCAGTAGTAACGTGACCATGCTGTGTACTGAACCAGCCCAGCGATGTCAACAGTCTTTGGAAATGGTTTCAGGCTTGTATTCTTATGAATGAGGGAGTAAAACCAGTCTGAATGAGTGGACACTGATGTGTCACAGAGCGTTTTCATGCACAATCCCGAGAGAGTGCATTTCTTGTTTACCTTTTATATTGAAGACGTTATTGTCCGGATGAAATATTATAGATAATTTAGGCTAAAAACAACCTGAGGGTTGAATATAAACATTGTTTGACATGTTTTTATGAACCTTACGGATGCAATTTTGATTTTTCTGTCTGCCTCTTTTGACTGCGTTTGAGCCTGTGGATTTCTGAAGAAAACGTGCGAACAAAACTGAGGTTTTTGGATATAGAGACTTTATCGAACAAAAGGAATGTTTATTGAGTAAATTAATGTCTTCTGAGTGCCACCATATGAAGATCATCAAAGGTAAGGGATTAATTGTATCTTTATTTCTGAGTTTTGTAACACTTCTGCTAGGCTGGTTACTGTTTGTAATAATTTGTCAACTGGACTATGTTCTGGGCTAGGTATGTTCTGGGCTAGGTATGCTTTCGCCAAAAATTGTTTTATAAATCTGACACTGTGGTTGGATTAACAAGAAGTTAATCTTTAAACCTATGTAAAATATGTTTTGTTTTCTGAATTTTTATAATGAGCATTTCTGTATAGGAATTTGGCGCTCTGCAATCTCACTGGATGTTGGCCAGATGGGACACTAGCGTCCCATATACCCTAGAGAGGTTAAAGTTAGTGAGGGAGATATTAGTCTCCAGTTTCACTGATTTTTGCAATTCATTCCAGTCATTGTCAGCAGCGAACTGGAAGGAAAGGCGGCCAAAGGGGGACCTTTCCTTCCAGTTCGCTGCTGCCAATGACTGGAATGAATTGCAAAAATCAGTGAAGCTGGAGACTAATATCTCCCTCACTAACTTTAACCTTAGTCAATTGGCTTTGGGGGTGACCAGTGAAATTTACCTGCTGGCGCTCATGCTATGTGTGGGTGCTCCTATGGTGACCAGTGAGCTGAGATAAGGCGGGGCTTTACCTAGCAAAGACTTATAGATGACCTGGAGCCAGTGGGTTTGACGGATATGAAACGAGGGCTAGCCAACGAGAGCATACAGGTCGCAGTGGTGGGTAGTATATGGTGCTTTGGTGACAAAATGAATGGCACAGTCATAGAGTGATAAAGGTAGACCTACAGACACACATGTTAGAACCACGTCACAAGGGACAGTCGCTTCTCCTATGGAAAGATTTCAGCCTTAGTGCTAAATAATAGAATTAGGCAAAGACGTAGGCTAGCGGTGCATCATCCTGTTTTGGCTGGGTGTGGGTACAAATCGTTAGCGTCCAGGGATAATGACAGTACTCAGGGTAACTGTTGAGTTTAGGTGCATGTGGTCCCTGTGAGTCATCTTCATTTAAAGCACAGCTGTGAAGAGGTGGTGGAAACATGCTTCTCTGATGGCCTCTCTCTCTCTCTGTCTCTCACTCACTCTCACACTCTCACTCTCACACTCACAGTCTCACACTCACACTCCCACACTCACACTCTCACACTCACACTCTCACACTCTCACACTCTCACACTCTCACACTCTCACACTCTCACACTCTCACACTCACACTCTCACACCTCTCCCTCTCCCTCTCCCTCTCCCTCTCCCTCTCCCTCTCCCTCTCCCTCTCCCTCTCCCTCTCCCTCTCCCTCTCCCTCTCCCTCTCCCTCTCCCCCTCACTCTCAGACAGAGATGTTTAGACAGTGGACAGACAGCTAGGTCAATGAAGTACACACACAACACACACACACACGCACACACAACACACACGCACACACACATTAGGATGGTTAGCATTGTTGTGGCTGATACTGTGGAGAGTGGGTGTTGACAGATCCATCTGTTAGGTGACAATGTATACTGCACATCCTAACTCTACCCCTGGATGGATTGTTCCAGCCAGAGATACTAACACTGCCAGTGTAATGTATGGCCAGGTTTGGAGAACGAGACTCACGTGATGAATAACCTTGCCTGACACCTGCAGACTCGCGTTAGCTCCCAGAGCTAAGGACTCACTGACACAGATGCTAAATATGACTGTGTCGTCCTGAGTCTTATGGTAATGTCATTATGTAAGACACAGGCCTCTAATTAGAAGTGGTCTCATTACCCCGACACCACACAGCTCCGTCCAGACACACAACAGACCACGTATTCACCCTGCACACCCTAATTGAAGAACAAACAAACAAAAAACAAAGGCAAAGTCTTCTAATGCTTTGTTGACTTCAAGAAAGCTTCTGACTCAATTTGGCATGTGGGTCTGCTATACAAATTGAAGGAAAGTGGTGTTGGGGGAAAAACATATGAAATTATAAAATCCATGTACACAAACAACACCTGTGTGGTTAAAATTGACAAAAAACACACATTTCTTTCCACAGGTCCATTGGGTGAGACAGGGATGCAGCTTAATCCCCACCCTCTTCAACAAATTGACAATGTCACTAGAACAGTCTTCAGCACCCGGCTTCACCCTACAAGAATCTGAAGACAAATGTCTACTGTTTGATGATGATCTGGTGCTTCTGTCCCCATCCAAGGAGGGCCTACAGAAGCACCTAGATATTCTGTACAGTTTCTGTCAGACCTGGGCCCTGACAGTAAATCTAAGTAAGACCAAAGTAATGGTTTTCCAAAAAAGGTCCAGTTGACAGAACCACAAATACAAATGCCATCTAGACACCGTTGTCCTAGACCATTCCCAAACTGGGTTGGGCCAAATAAAAATGTGATTCAGATTTTTTTTAAATAATTAAATAAATACATTTTCTTCACATTTTAAAACAGCCATTTAGATTTTCCAACAGGGCTATACATTTGGGTGAAGTTTTTTTTCCACCTGAGTAGCCTCGTTTCACTGCCAAAAATCAAATTAATGAATCTAGTGTTCAGCGAAATAACAGCACAATGTCAAATACAGGTAGCCTTGTCAAATAATGAACATCTAATCACATTTACCATTACTCTCTCACAGGAACTCCGATAACGGTTCGTATGTATCCAAACGTAGCTGGTGCTCATTCCGTTTCCTCTTAAATTGATTAATGGTTAAAAAAAGCCTGCATCCATAGAGACACATACCAGCTCTACTGGTAGTACTGCTACTACCAGCTGCTACTACCAGCAGTACTACATTTACATTTAAGTCATTTAGCAGACGCTCTTATCCAGAGCGACTTACACCTGCATCTGTTGATAACACACATTTTCTGCTTCCACGAGCACATCCAATGCTAGCGTCAGTAATTCTACATGTAGTGTTAGCCCAGCGTCAGTAATTCTACATGTAGTGTTAGCCCAGCGTCAGTAATTCTATATGTAGTGTTAGCCCAGCTAGCGTCAGTAATTCTACATGTATTGTTATCCCAGCTAGCGTCAGTAATTCTACATGTAGTGTTAGCCCAGCGTCAATAATTCTACATGTAGTGTTAGCCCAGCTAGCGTCAGTAATTCTACATGTATTGTTATCCCAGCTAGCGTCAGTAATTCTACATGTAGTGTTAGGCCAGCGTCAGTAATTCTACATGTATTGTTAGCCCAGCTAGAGTCTGTAATTCTACATGTATTGTTAGCCCAGATAGCGTCAGTAATTCTACATGTATTGTTAGCCCAGCTAGCGTCTGTAATTCTACATGTATTGTTAGCCCAGCTAGCGTCAGTAATTCTACAAGTATTGTTAGCCCAGATAGCGTCAGTAATTCTACATGTATTGTTAGCCCAGCTAGCGTCTGTAATTCTACATGTATTGTTAGCCCAGCTAGCGTCAGTAATTCTACATGTATTGTTATCCCAGCTAGCGTCAGTAATTCTACATGTAGTGTTATCCCAGCTAGCGTCAGTAATTCTACATGTAGTGTTAGCCCAGCTAGCGTCAGTAATTCTACATGTATTGTTATCCCAGCTAGCGTCAGTAATTCTACATGTAGTGTTATCCCAGCTAGCGTCAGTAATTCTACATGTAGTGTTAGCCCAGCTAGCGTCAGTAATTCTACATGTATTGTTATCCCAGCTAGCGTCAGTAATTCTACATGTATTGTTATCCCAGCTAGCGTCAGTAATTCTACATGTATTGTTAGCCCAGCTAGCGTCAGTAATTCTACATGTATTGTTAGCCCAGCTAGCGTCAGTAATTATACATGTATTGTTAGCCCAGCTAGCGTCAGTAAATCTACATGTATTGTTAGCCCAGCTAGCGTCAGTAATTCTACATGTAGTGTTATCCCAGCTAGCGTCAGTAATTCTACATGTATTGTTAGCCCAGCTAGCGTCAGTAATTCTACATGTAGTGTTATCCCAGCTAGCGTCAGTAATTCTACATGTAGTGTTAGCCCAGCTAGCGTCAGTAATTCTACATGTATTGTTATCCCAGCTAGCGTCAGTAATTCTACATGTATTGTTAGCCCAGCTAGCGTCAGTAATTCTACATGTATTGTTAGCCCAGCTAGCGTCAGTAATTATACATGTATTGTTAGCCCAGCTAGCGTCAGTAAATCTACATGTATTGTTAGCCCAGCTAGCGTCAGTAATTCTACATGTAGTGTTAGCCCAGCTAGCGTCAGTAATTCTACATGTATTGTTAGCCCAGCTAGCGTCAGTAATTCTACATGTAGTGTTAGCCCAGCTAGCGTCAGTAATTCTACATGTAGTGTTAGCCCAGCTAGCGTCAGTAATTCTACATGTATTGTTAGCCCAGCTAGCGTCAGTAATTCTACATGTAGTGTTAGCCCAGCTAGCATGGACACTGACAGTGAATCTGATGCAGCAGAAGAGCTACTGCCCCCTTACCCTGGGAAAGCACCGAACAACAGACAGGGACGTTCGACTATCGAAGAGGTGCAAATATTATGAGAACTACATTGATTTGGCGTTCACTTATATTGGGAGTAGTCTTTCCTTAGCCACGATGTGTTATATGAGCAAAAGTAATATCTCACAACTCAATGAAACCTTCACTCTTGCGCAGACATTTTGAAACAAAACATGCCAATTTGAAAAATTATTCATAGTAGTTTTTTTGTGCGAGAATTAAGATGACTTTCGAGTAGTAAGACGTATAAAAGCAACAGATACCATTAATAAGAAGGGGCTAGAAGTTACCGAATTTCTAGGAGAGGCAAGCCCCATAATATTGTGGAGGACTTAATGTTTTCTGCTGCCGCAGATATGGCTGGGGGAAACGGCCCAAAAAACTATA
Organism: Oncorhynchus gorbuscha; assembly: GCF_021184085.1. NCBI lineage: Eukaryota > Metazoa > Chordata > Actinopteri > Salmoniformes > Salmonidae > Oncorhynchus > Oncorhynchus gorbuscha. The sequence continues at coordinate 10,479,760 of NC_060185.1, read as the reverse complement.
CAGACAATGCCTTCATCAAACAACACCATTTCACGACACATCAGTGACATGGCAGGAGATGTTTTGAAACGATTACTGCTTTGCATACAAGCCAGTGAATTCAATGCGTTACAGCTGGATGAGTCAACAGACGTGGCACAGCTCCTGGTATATGTCTGTTACAGCTGGATGAGTCAACAGACGTGGCGGGTCTGGCACAGCTCCTGGTATATGTCTGTTACAGCTGGATGAGTCAACAGACATGGTGGGCCTGGCACAGCTCCTGGTATATGTCTGTTACAGCTGGATGAGTCAACAGACGTGGCGGGTCTGGCACAGCTCCTGGTATATGTCTGTTACAGCTGGATGAGTCAACAGGTCTGGCACAGCTCCTGGTATATGTCCATTACGTTTATGGGGTCAGTTGAGGAAGAAAATCCTCTTCTGCAAACCACTGGATACCAGGACAACAGGAGAGGATATTTTTAAAGTACCAGACAGCTTTGTGACATCAAATGGACTTTTGTGGTCAAGATGTGTTGGTATCTGTACTGATGGCGCAAAAGCCATGACAGAGAGACATAGTGGATTGGTAGCACGAGTTCAAGTAGTTGCTCTCGACACTGCAGCATCCAATGAGATGCGGAGCATCTCTTTATTACGGCTAAACCTCTCCCCAACTTTACAACCACTGAATATATATGTTTTGACCGTGACAGTTTACAAAATAAGGTAACGCTAAGTTATTTTGTCTCCTCAACATTACCGGATTCAGCTGAGGTCTAGCACTTAAGGAATGATTTGTACCAAATACAATGCTCTTAGTTTTAGAGATGTTCAGAACCAGTTTATTACTGGCCACCCATTCCAAAACAGACTGCAACTTTTTGTTAAGGGTTTCAGTGACTTTATTAGCTGTGGTAGCTGATGCGTATATGGTTGAATCATCACATGCTTTGTTTAATACCAGTGGCGGGTCATTGGTAAAAATAGAAAAGAGTACAGGGCCTAGAGAGCTGCCCTGCAGTACACCCCACTTTATGTTTTTTTTAAACAACAGGTTATGGTCAATAATATCAAAGGCTGCATTGAAATCTAACAGTACAGCTCTCACTATCGTATTATTATTGATTTCCTTCAACCAATCATCAATCATTTGTGTCAGTGCAGTACATGTTGAGTGCCCTTCTCTATAAGCATGCTAAAAGTCTGTTGTTAATTTGTTTACAGAGAAATAGCATTGTATTTGGTCAAACACAATTTTTTCAGTTTGCTAAGAGCTGGCAGCAAGCTTATAGGTCTGCTGTTAGAACCAGTAAAGGCCGGTTTACCACTCTTGGGTAGTGGAATGACTTTGGCTTCCCTCCAGGCCTGAGGACAAAGACTTTCCTCTAGACTCAGATTAAAGATATGACAGATAGGAGAGACTATAGAGTCAGCTACCATCCTCAGTAGCTTTCCATCTAAGTTGTCAATGCCAGGAGGTTTGTCATTATTGATCGATAACAATAATTTTCCACCTCTTCCCACACTAACTTTACAAAATTCTAATGCTTTTCATTAATTCATGTTTTTTTTATGCATGAATACAATTGCCCACTTTTCTAATTAAATAATAATTAAAATAATTGGCAACATCAAATAGCTTTGTGATGAAAAAGACATCTGATTGGATGAAAGATGGAGTTGAAGTTGAATTTGTCTTTCTGCCCTTCATGTTCCATCATTCATTATTTCATTGATCTTGGCTTCATAATAAAGTGTCTTCTTTTTGTTGAGTTTAGTCTCATAATTTCTCAATATGCTGCAAGTCAGCCAGTCAGATGTGCAGCCAGACTTATTAGCCACTCATTTTGCCCCATCTCTTTCAACCAGACAGTTTTTCAATTCCTCACAGAGCCTTAACAGTTCTAACAGTCAGTTACTAAACAGGTCCATGTTTATCAATAATTGGAAGAAGAAAGTTCATAAATTCATCAAGTGTAGTGTTTGGATGGTCCTTATTAATCACATCAGACCAACATGTATTTTCAACATCATCCACATGAGAGCCAAAGCAAAATCTTTTCTATGATCTCTTATACGCTATTTTAGGTCCAGCTGTTGGAAATTTGGCTTTCCTGCATATAGCCACAATATTGTGATCCCTGCATCCAATGGGTACGGATACAGCTTTAGAACATAGTTCTACAGTATTAGTAAAAATGTGATCGATACATGTGGATGATCTTGTTCTTGTAGTGTTTGTAAACACCCTGGTAGGTTGATTAATAACCGGAACCAGATGGTTACAGTAAGAAGCCTCCTCTTGAGCAGACAGCTGAAATGAAAACCAGTCAATATTCAGGTGTCACGACTCCCGCCGAAGTCGGCTCCTCTCCTGGTTCGGGCGGCGCTCAGCGGTCGACGTCACCGATCTTCTAGCCATCGCCGCTCCACCTTTCATTTTCCATTTGTTTTGACTTGTTTTCCTACACACCTGGTTTACATCCCCTCATCAATCTACGTGTATATTTTCCTCTGTTCCCCTCCATGTCTGTGTGTGTAATTGTTCGTTACGTTTATTGGGTGACGCGTCAGGCTGTTTTTTTCCGGGTATTGTTTTGAACCCGTGGTATTATATTGTTGTACATTATTTTTGTGTTTTTGTGTGTTGTTCTCTTGTTTGCCTTTGGCTGGAGTGTTGTGATGCTGTTGCGTCCGACTGATTTGCTTCTGCCAATTATAGTGTGCCTGTTCACTCATCTCTGCTCTCCTGCACCTGACTCCAGTTGACCAGTTGCGCACACAGTCTGACATCAGGAACCCCAAGACAGTAGACCTTTCCGTTTACATCACATACACTATCAAGCATTTCACACATATTATTTAGATACTGACTGTTAGCACTTGGTGGCCTATAGAAACACCACAAAAGAAAAGGCTTTAGATGTGCCAAGTGAACCAGCAACCATAACACTTCAATAACACTTGACATGAGATCTTCTCTAAGTATTACAGGGATATGGCTCTGAATATATAAAGCCACACCTCCACCATAAACATGTATATCTCTTCTATAGATGTTATATCCTTGTATTGCTACTGATGTATCATCAAATAAATGATCTAAGTGAGTCTCAGAAATAGCTAATATATGAATGTTTTCTGATGTTACCAAAGTTATTGATTTCATGAACCTTATTTCTAAGGCTACATATGGGCTATGTTCAGCCCTTTTCTGGGTAGCTTATCAGAGGAAGACATAATACTGAAAAGAGCAAACAAAGCAAGATAAAAAAATATATACATCCAGCAGTCCATTAATCAACTGGTGTGTCTGTGTTTATATGTCTGTGCTGTGGGGTTGAAGCTACGAACCCATAGGCTTGGCTCTCTCATCCCTTCCAAGCTTCTGGGAGGGAGGGTAGACAATGAGCCTGTCATAGCGGATATAAGCAATGTCCCACGCGCTCTGGCAGCTTTCATGGCTGGTATCAGTTCTTTCCTCTTCTGGCACACAGCTTCAGGATAGTCCTCATTGAGGAAGATATACGTTCCTCTCAAGTTCTTGGCTCTTTTCAGAACAGCTACCTTGTCCTTGAACTCAGAAACTTCACCACTATCATCCAGGGCCTGTCACCTGGGCGGCCGGTGGTGCTTTTTCCAGTCCTGCTAGCTCCACCTCGATTAACCTGTGGTCTACCTCCACCTCAATCTTCCTGTGGTCTACCTCCACCTCAATCTTCCTGTGGTCTACCTCCACCTCAATCTTCCTGTGGTCTACCTCCACCTCAATCTTCCTGTGGTCTACCTCCACCTCAATCTTCCTGTGGTCTACCTCCACCTCAATCTTCCTGTGGTCTACCTCCACCTCAATCTTCCTGTGGTCTACCTCCACCTCAATCTTCCTGTGGTCTACCTCCACCTCAATCTTCCTGTGGTCTACCTCCACCTCAATCTTCCTGTGGTCTACCTTCAATTTCTCAGAGATCATTTCCCTCACTTAGTCCTCAGACTCCGTCCAGGTCTCATGTGGAGAATCTGAAATGTCATCCACAACCACGTTGTTCTACCTTGATTGTTCCTTGAGATTCCCTGTTATCATGGATTCACTCACAGAACTGATGTCCTCTCTCAATGACTTACAGATTGCTGTCATATTTCCGTTCTCCTGTTTCAACTCCATCGAGCTGGCCCTGGGAGAACTGCAAATTGTTCTTCAGTTCCTGGACGTCTCTGGTCAGGTTGTACATTCTTTTATTAGTAGAATCCACGAGTATTTGGACAAAACACTTAACGTTTTTATTTTCGCTGTAACAACTGCTTGTGTGTCTCTTTTTGTTTGTTAAAACAATTCTTCACATGTGATAGAGATACACCACTGTCCTCAACGGTACTCCTGCCAGCTTGGTCTTTGTCAGGGAAGCTAGCAACGTAGGTTACGCTGTTACTCCTTGTAGGTCCAGACAGGGCAGGTCATGGGGAAAATTGAAAACAACAAACAGCAGGGATCTAGACTGCCGCAAACCGGGAAAATCTGTGGTCCCAGCCACAATGGCTAACCGCGTCGCGAGCTGCGTTCAAGAAAACCCCATTAGCTTGATATGCAGCGGCGCCAAGTAGCTCCTCAGACCCGTCCTTGGTCGGCCGGATCACTGGACAGAGAATAGCAGTCCCAGCAACTGATGCCAACTGTGTCGCAGGATCCAAACTAAGACACTTTCAAAACAACAAACCTTTCAAAACAACAAAACCAAGCTCTTCCTTGTTCCGCGTTCAGCAGGATCTGCATCTAGGATTACAGGGACTCTCCACAACTACAAAACTGAGGCTATGATTAAGAAGTTGGAGCTCTTCACTGTCTGAGTTAACAAGGACAACACACAGGTCTTTCCATCATTGTATGATCATTTGTGTGAAAATGAACACAAGCTTACAGACAATGTCAAATGTGATATGGCAAAGCACCTGAGTGTGTTGGGTGCGCAATTACACAGATACTTTCCCAAAACAGATGACACAAACAACTGGATTCATTATCCCTTTCATGCCCTGCCTTCAGTCCACTTACCGATATCTGAACAAGAGAGATTCATCAAAATTGAAACAAGCAGTTCTGTGAAAATTTAATTTAATCAGAAGCCACTGCCAGATTTCTGGATTGGGCTACGCTCAGAGTATCCTGCCTTGGCAAATCACACAGTTGAGACACTGATGCCCTTTGCAACCACGTCCATATGTGAGAGTGGATTGTCGGCCCTCACTAGCATGAAAACTAAATACAGGCACAGACTGTGTGTGAAAAATGATTTAAGACTGAGAGTCTCTCCAATTCAACCCAACATTGTAGAGTTATGGGCTTCTGTTCCAGCATATCCTTCTCATTACCCTGTGGTGAGTTATTCACAATTGTCGAAGAACAAATAAGGTTTTATATGTAAGATTGCTGAATAAATGTCACGCCTTGGTCTTAGTATTTTGTGTTTCTTTGTTTATTTGGTCAGGCCAGGGTGTGATATGGGTTTATTTTGGTGTGTTTTTTATTGGGGTGTAGTAGGTATTGGGATTGTGGTTGAGTAGGGTTGTCTAGCATAGTCTATGGCTGCCTGAGGCGGTTCTCAATCAGAGTCAGGTGATTCTCGTTGTCTCTGATCGGGAACCATATTTAGGTAGCCTGGGTTTCACTGTGTGTTTTGTGGGTGATTGTTCCTGTCTCTGTGTAGTTGTCACCAGATAGGCTGTAATAGGTTTTCACGGTTCGTTTGTTGTTTTGTATATTTAGTTATTTCATGTATCATTCATTTTTCATTAAAGAACATGAGTAACCACCACGCCACATTTTGGTCCGCTCCTCTTTCAACAGACGAACGTTGTTACAATAAAGAGCTAAGTGATTGATTATTATTATATTATTATTTGTGCCCTTGTCCTATAAGAGCTCTTTGTCACTTTCCACGAGCCGGTTGTGACAAAAACATACACCCATTCTTATGTTTAATAAATGTATCATATAATGTATAATATATATAATATATAATATAAAAATAATAATATATATATAATATAATATATATATATAATATAATATAAGGCTTACAATGACGACAAAAAACAATATTTGTGAATGCGCTGACTCTGGTGCTAGAGAGAGAATGCAGCTGGAGGTTGAATGTTTGAAGGGGTACGAGACTATAAAAAGTTTGGGAACCACTGTCCTAGAGCACACAAAGAAATGACACACTCGGCCTAAACATCAGCACAACAGTAAACTTCCACAAAGCTGTAAACAATCTGAGAGACAAGGCAAGAAGGGAAGGGACTTCTATGCCATCAAAAGGAACATAAAATTTGACATACCAATTAGGATCTGGCTGAATCTGTCATAGAGCCCATTGCCCTTTATGGTTGGCAGGTCTGGGGTCCGCTCACCAACCAAGAATTCACAAAACCCATATTTATTTTATTTTCCCTTTTGGAATTTGACTATTTGCACATTGTTACAACACTGTACAGTATATAGACATAATATGACATTTGAAATGTCTCTAATCCTTTCAAATGTTTCTGAGTGTAATGTTTACTGTTGATTTCTGATTGATTACTTGACGTTTGTCCATTATCTATTTCACTTGCTTTGGCGATGTTAGCATATGTTTCCCATGCTAACAAAGCCCTTCAATCGAATTTAGTAATAGATAGCGATTTGTTGTTACTGCTGTTACTCCTCATATCCTTCCCTCCATCCCTCATCACACCCCTTTATTACTTATCCTTCTATTGCTCCCTCCCTCCTTTCCTCCTTCACACCCCTCTCCCCAATCTGAGGGTGGCCCTTCCTCTGTTATTATTCACAATCTCCTAACCTCATCAGCAGTCTAATACCTCATCAGCAGTCTAATATCTCATCAGCAGTCTAATACCTCATCAGCAGTCCAATACCTCATCAGCAGTCTAATACCTCATCAGCAGTCTAATACCTCATCAGCAGTCTAATACCTCATCAGCAGTCTAATACCTCATCAGCAGTCTAATACCTCATCAGCAGTCTAATAACTCATCAGCAGTCTAATACCTCATCAGCAGCCTAATACCTCATCAGCAGCCTAATACCTCATCAGCAGTCTAATACCTCATCAGCAGTCTAATACCTCATCAGCAGTCTAATACCTCATCAGCAGTCTAATACCTCATCAGCAGTCCAATACCTCATCAGCAGTCTAATACCTCATCAGCAGTCCAATACCTCATCAGCAGTCTAATACCTCATCAGCAGTCCAATACCTCATCAGCAGTCTAATACCTCATCAGCAGTCTAATACCTCATCAGCAGTCTAATACCTCATCAGCAGTCTAATAACTCATCAGCAGCCTAATACCTCATCAGCAGTCTAATACCTCATCAGAAGTCTAATACCTCATCAGCAGTCTAATACCTCATCAGAAGTCTAATATCTCATCAGCATCTCAATACCTCATCAGCAGCTTAATACCTTTCTTCCCATACTTGTAATGTGATAATTTGAAATGGCCTACAATGGCCCTCGGGAATTCAAACCTTCCATATTGAAACCCCTTTTTCTGCTCTCTGTCAATTGCTTAATGGCCAGTAACAGTATTTGTGGCATTCTGGGTAATACCTTTTTCATCAAGGCTTTAATCCAATGTTTGTCTCTCTCTCTCTTTATTCCCAGTTTGAGCTATAAGGCGTAGTTCCATCTGCATGGAAACAAGGAGAATGAGAAAAAGAAAAGAGGCAGAGCTGTACAGTGTGATAGAGTATGTCTTGTACAGGAGAACTCAACCCCACTCATACAGAGACTGCGATGAGATGTCTGTGTTTCCTTTGGTTAGGGTATAACTAATACTGTCTATGGTTAGCATGTCATTAATACTGTCTATGGTTAGTATATCATTAATACTGTCTATGGTTTGTATATCATTAATACTGTCTATGGTTTGTATATCATTAGTACTGTCTATGGTTTGTATATCATTAGTACTGTCTATGGTTAGTATATCATTAGTACTGTCTGTGGTTAGTATATCACTAGTACTGTCTATGGTTAGTATATCATTAATACTGTCTATGGTTAGTATATCATTAATACTGTCTGTGGTTAGTATATCACTAGTACTGTCTATGGTTAGTATATCATTAATACTGTCTATGGTTAGTATATCACTAGCACTGTCTATGGTTAGTATATCATTAATACTGTCTATTGGTCTATGGTTAGTATATCACTAGTACTGTCTATGGTTAGTATATCACTAGTACTGTCTATGGTTAGTATATCATTAATACTGTCTATTGGTCTATGGTTAGTATATCACTAGTACTGTCTATGGTTAGTATATCATTAGTACTGTCTATGGTTTGTATATCATTAATACTGTCTATTGGTCTATGGTTAGTATATCACTAGTACTGTCTATGGTTAGTATATCACTAGTACTGTCTATGGTTAGTATATCATTAATACTGTCTATGGTTAGTATATCATTAATACTGTCTATGGTTAGTATATCATTAGTACTGTCTATGGTTAGTATATCATTAATACTGTCTATGGTTAGTATATCATTAGTACTGTCTATGGTTAGTATATCATTAGTACTGTCTATGGTTAGTATATCATTAATACTGTCTATGGTTAGTATATCATTAGTACTGTCTATGGTTAGTATATCATTAGTACTGTCTATGATTAGTATATCACTAGCACTGTCTATGGTTAGTATATCATTAATACTGTCTATGGTTAGTATATCATTAATACTGTCTATGGTTAGTATATCATTAGTACTGTCTATGGTTAGTATATCATTAATAATACTGTCTATGGTTAGTATATCATTAGTACTGTCTATGGTTAGTATATCATTAATACTGTCTATGGTTAGTATATCATTAGTACTGTCTATGGTTAGTATATCATTAATAATACTGTCTATGGTTAGTATATCATTAATACTGTCTATGGTTAGTATATCACTAGTACTGTCTATGGTTAGTATATCATTAGTACTGTCTATGGTTAGTATATCACTAGTACTGTCTATGGTTAGTATATCATTAGTACTGTCTATGGTTAGTATATCATTCATTTACAAACCCAATAGATGACTCCCACCAGGCACGCTCGCACGCACACACACACACACACACACACACACACACACACACACACACACACACACACACACACACACACACACACACACACACACACACACACACACACACACACACACACACACACACACACACACACATGGAGGGGGGCAGCCAGCCAGTGTTCCCCCTTGTATTGGTTTCTGTGCTGCCGCCATTAGAATGGGTAACAGTCAGAGCCCCACACTGTGGGAAGAACAGCAATAATGAAAACGACTGTAATCCTTTAACTATTACCAGCACAGCTAGAAAGGCCTTGAGATGTCAATGATGAGGTCTGCCAAAAATGGATGGGGAATCCCCTGCTTTGACAAATACACAAGCAAAAATAATATCCTCTGCAGGTAATGCATTCTATAAAGAAGTAATATAAGTTAGAATCTAGTTGATGTTTAAGGGCTAGAGAGAGAGAGAGGGGGCAATGGTTATTTCTAGAGGGAGATGCCAATCCAAGTGATGGAGGGGTTGGGGGGTGTGGTGAGGTCATGAAGAGGCAGGCTGACTATGACAAGTTAACTGTGGCTAATTTAAGCTTGTAAATAAACCCATAATCATGTGACAGAGAGGAGAGAGAGAGGCTGGAGAAGTGAATAAAGGAAGGAAGGAAGGAAGGAAGGAAGATCTATTCTTTACTGTCAATGTACAGTATAGCGTATGAATATATTTGTGTTGTTTTGTATAGGGAGATTTGTCGTTGACAAGAAAAGAGCAAGCTGATGTGTTTGTTTATTCTTTCCTACTACATACTCTTGATGTCCCCCACAGTCACGGCTCCCACATAGCGCCTTCCTACTACATACTCTTGATGTCCCCCCACAGTCACGGCTCCCACATAGCGCCTTCCTACTACATACTCTTGATGTCCCCCACAGTCACGGCTCCCACATAGCGCCTTCCTACTACATACTCTTGATGTCCCCACAGTCACGGCTCCCACATAGCGCCTTCCTACTACATACTCTTGATGTCCCCCCCAGCACAGTCACGGCTCCCACATAGCGCCTTCCTGCTACATACTCTTGATGTCCCCACAGTCACGGCTCCCACATAGCGCCTTCCTACTACATACTCTTGATGTCCCCCACAGTCACGGCTCCCACATAGCGCCTTCCTACTACATACTCTTGATGTCCCCCCACAGTCATGGCTCCCACATAGCGCCTTTCTACTACATACTCTTGATGTCCCCCCAGTCACGGCTCCCACATAGCGCCTTCCTACTACATACTCTTGATGTCCCCCACAGTCACGGCTCCCACATAGCGCCTTCCTACTACATACTCTTGATGTCCCAGCACAGTCACGGCTCCCACATAGCGCCTTCCTACTACATACTCTTGATGTCCCCCACAGTCACGGCTCCCACATAGCGCCTTCCTACTACATACTCTTGATGTCCCCCACAGTCACGGCTCCCACATAGCGCCTTCCTACTACATACTCTTGATGTCCCCCACAGTCACGGCTCCCACATAGCGCCTTCCTACTACATACTCTTGATGTCCCCCACAGTCACGGCTCCCACATAGCGCCTTCCTACTACATACTCTTGATGTCCCCCCACAGTCACGGCTCCCACATAGCGCCTTCCTACTACATACTCTTGATGTCCCCCACAGTCACGGCTCCCACATAGCGCCTTCCTACTACATACTCTTGATGTCCCCCCACAGTCACACCCACTCCCACATAGCGCCTTCCTACTACATACTCTTGATGTCCCCCAGTCACAGTCACGGCTCCCACATAGCGCCTTCCTACTACATACTCTTGATGTCCCCCACAGTCACGGCTCCCACATAGCGCCTTCCTACTACATACTCTTGATGTCCCCCCACAGTCACGGCTCCCACATAGCGCCTTCCTACTACATACTCTTGATGTCCCCCCACAGTCACGGCTCCCACATAGCGCCTTCCTACTACATACTCTTGATGTCCCCCCACAGTCACGGCTCCCACATAGCGCCTTCCTACTACATACTCTTGATGTCCCCCCACAGTCACGGCTCCCACATAGCGCCTTCCTACTACATACTCTTGATGTCCCCCACAGTCACGGCTCCCACATAGCGCCTTCCTACTACATACTCTTGATGTCCCCCCACAGTCACGGCTCCCACATAGCGCCTTCCTACTACATACTCTTGATGTCCCCCCACAGTCACGGCTCCCACATAGCGCCTTCCCTTCCTACTACATACTCTTGATGTCCCCCACAGTCACGGCTCCCACATAGCGCCTTCCTACTACATACTCTTGATGTCCCCCACAGTCACGGCTCCCACATAGCGCCTTCCTACTACATACTCTTGATGTCCCCCCACAGTCACGGCTCCCACATAGCGCCTTCCTACTACATACTCTTGATGTCCCCCCACAGTCACGGCTCCCACATAGCGCCTTCCTACTACATACTCTTGATGTCCCAGCACAGTCATGGCACCCACATAGCGCCTTCCTACTACATACTCTTGATGTCCCAGCACAGTCATGGCTCCCACATAGCGCCTTCCTACTACATACTCTTGATGTCCCAGCACAGTCACGGCACCCACATAGCGCCTTCCTGCTACATACTCTTGATGTCCCAGCACAGTCACGGCTCCCACACATCTCCTTCCGGCTACATACTCTTGATGTCCCAGCACAGTCACGGCCCCCCTCTACCCTTCCCACACATCTCCTTCCTTCTACATACTCTTGATGTCCCAGCGCAGTCACGGCTCCCACATAGCACCTTACTGCTACATACTCTTGATGTCCCAGCACAGTCACGGCTCCCACATAGCACCTTACTGCTACATACTCTTGATGTCCCAGCACAGTCACGGCTCCCACATAGCGCCTTACTGCTACATACTCTTGATGTCCCAGGACAGTCACGGCCCCCCTCTACCCTTCCCACACATCTCCTTACTGCTACATACTCTTGATTTCCCAGCACAGTCACGGCTCCCACACATCTCCTTCCTACTACATACTCTTGATGTCCCAGCACAGTCACGGCTCCCATATAGCGCCTTACTGCTACATACTCTTGATGTCCCAGCACAGTCACGGCTCCCACATAGTGCCTTACTGCTACATACTCTTGATGTCCCAGCACAGTCACGGCCCCCCTCTACCCTTCCCACACATCTCCTTACTGCTACATACTCTTGATGTCCCCCCACAGTCACGGCTCCCACATAGCGCCTTCCTACTACATACTCTTGATGTCCCAGCACAGTCATGGCTCCCACATAGCGCCTTCCTACTACATAATCTTGATGTCCCAGCACAGTCACGTCTCCCACATAGCGCCTTCCTGCTACATACTCTTGATGTCCCAGCACAGTCAAGGCTCCCACATAGCGCCTTACTGCTACATACTCTTGATGTCCCAGCACAGTCACGGCCCCCCTCTACCCTTCCCACACATCTCCTTCCTTCTACATACTATTGATGTCCCAGCACAGTCACGGCTGCCACACATCGCCTTCCGGCTACATACTCTTGATGTCCCAGCACAGTCACGGCTCCCACATAGCGCCTTACTGCTACATACTCTTGATGTCCCAGCACAGTCACGGCTCCCACATAGCGCCTTACTGCTACATACTCTTGATGTCCCAGCACAGTCACGGCCCCCCTCTACCCTTCCCACACATCTCCTTACTGCTACATACTCTTGATGTCCCAGCACAGTCACGGCTCCCACATAGCGCCTTACTGCTACATACTCTTGATGTCCCAGCACAGTCACGGCTCCCATATAGCGCCTTACTGCTACATACTCTTGATGTCCCAGCACAGTCACGGCCCCCTCTACCCTTCCCACACATCTCCTTACTGCTACATTCTCTTGATGTCCCCCCACAGTCACGGCTCCCACATAGCGCCTTCCTACTACATACTCTTGATGTCCCAGCACAGTCATGGCTCCCACATAGCGCCTTCCTGCTACATACTCTTGATGTCCCAGCACAGTCACGGCTCCCACACATCTCCTAGCTGCTACATAATCTTGATGTCCCAGCACAGTCACAGCTCCCACATAGCGCCTTACTGCTACATACTCTTGATGTCCCAGCACAGTCACGGCTCCCACACATCTCCTTCCGGCTACATACTCTTGATGTCCCAGCACAGTCACGGCCCCCCTCTACCCTTCCCACACATCTCCTTCCTTCTACATACTATTGATGTCCCAGCACAGTCACGGCTCCCACACATCGCCTTCCGGCTACATACTCTTGATGTCCCAGCACAGTCACGGCCCCCCTCTACCCTTCCCACACATCTCCTTACTGCTACATACTCTTGATGTCCCAGCACAGTCACGGCTCCCACACATCTCCTTACTGCTACATACTCTTGATGTCCCAGCACAGTCACGGCTCCCACATAGCGCCTTACTGCTACATACTCTTGATGTCCCAGCACAGTCACGGCTCCCACACATCTCCTTCCGGCCACATACTCTTGATGTCCCAGCACAGTCACGGCTCCCACATAGCGCCTTCCTTCTACATACTCTTGATGTCCCAGCACAGTCACGGCTCCCACATAGCGCCTTACTGCTACATACTCTTGATGTCCCAGCACAGTCACGGCTCCCACACATCTCCTTCCGGCTACATACTCTTGATGTCCCAGCACAGTCACGGCCCCCCTCTACCCTTCCCACACATCTCCTTCCTTCTACATACTATTGATGTCCCAGCACAGTCACGGCTCCCACACATCTCCTTACTGCTACATACTCTTGATGTCCCAGCACAGTCACGGCTCCCACATAGCGCCTTCCTTCTACACACTCTTGATGTCCCAGCACAGTCACGGCTCCCACATAGCGCCTTCCTTCTACATACTCTTGATGTCCCAGCACAGTCACGGCTCCCACATAGCGCCTTACTGCTACATACTCTTGATGTCCCAGCACAGTCACGGCTCCCACACATCTCCTTCCGGCTACATACTCTTGATGTCCCAGCACAGTCACGGCCCCCCTCTACCCTTCCCACACATCTCCTTCCTTCTACATACTCTTGATGTCCCAGCACAGTCACGGCTCCCACATAGCGCCTTACTGCTACATACTCTTGATGTCCCAGCACAGTCACGGCTCCCACATAGCGCCTTACTGCTACATACTCTTGATGTCCCAGCACAGTCACGGCTCCCACATAGCGCCTTCCTTCTACACACTCTTGATGTCCCAGCACAGTCACGGCTCCCACATAGCGCCTTCCGGCTACATACTCTTGATGTCCCAGCACAGTCACGGCTCCCACACATCTCCTTCCTGCTACATACTCTTGATGTCCCAGCACAGTCACGGCTCCCACATAGCACCTTCCTACTACATACTCTTGATGTCCCAGCACAGTCACGGCCCCCACATAGCGCCTTCCGGCTACATACTCTTGATGTCCCAGCACAGTCACGGCTCCCACATAGCGCCTTACTGCTACATACTCTTGAAGTCCCAGCACAGTCACGGCCCCCACATAGCGCCTTCGTGCTACATACTCTTGATGTCCCAGCACAGTCACGGCTCCCACATAGCGCCTTCCGGCTAAACACTCATCTTCATAGATCATCATCGATCAAGGGGGGGTGCATCCATTTTAGAGGACAGTCTAATCTCTTTCTCGGTCTTTCTCCTCTCCCGCTCGCTTTCTCACTCTTACTCCCCATTTCTCTCTCTCTCCCTCTCTCTCCCTTGCCCACTCTAATTCACTCTCTTGTTGTCTCTTTGAGTGCATCTCTTTCCATATTCCTGCGCCTGTAATTAAATCAAATCAGCATATTAAAAACATAACATATTTTTCCATGGACTGCGTCTCCATCCATTGTATCTGCCGATGTCGGCCCTCTGAATCTGAGGTCAAAGGTGGCTGTTGTACAGCTCCATTCTCAAAATCGGTCTGCTCAACCAAAAAATGACGAACAGTTTGGCACCAAAATGACCCCAGCTACTGAGAGATGAGACTCTCACGAACACAATGGTGTTCTCCGGTCTACGACCTCTACAGGCTGAAGTCGATACCGTCCATGTGCCAAGTTCTGTACCCACTGGACACGGACCTCAATTCAACTTCTATTCCACATTGGTTCAATGTAATTGTATTGAAATAACGTGAAAACAACATTGATTCATGCAGTGGTTGCCCAGAGGGTAGTGTCTGGAAGGTTTGGGATGGTGTTCTCCGGTCTACGACCTCTACAGGCTGAAGTCGATACCGTCCATGTGCCAAGTTCTGTACCCACAACATTGATTCATGCAGTGGTTGCCCAGAGGGACTGGAAGGTTCGGGATAGACATTTCCTTTTAATGTACTTTTGACCATCTGTTTGGTATGAATCTGTTATTCAATTCGTTTCTAGGGTTTTAATAGCAGTACGATTAACTTCACTGTTTTCTCAAAACATTTGTGAATATATGACTTAAATGTAATGTAAATGTAATATACATTACCATTACCACAAGTTTGGGGTCACTTAAAAATGTCCTTGTTTTTGAAAGAAAACTAAATGTGTCCGTTAAAATAACGTCAAATTGATCAGAAATACAGTGTAGACCTTGTTGTAAATGACTACTGTAGCTGGAAATGGCAAATTTGTTATGGAATAGCTACATAGGCGTACAGAGGCCCATTATCAGAAACTATCACTCCTGTGTTCCATTGGCACGTTGTGTTAGCTAATCCAAGTTTATAATTTTAGAAAACCCTTTTGGAATTATGTTAGCACAGCTGAAAACTGTTGTTCAGGATTAAAGAAGGAATAAAACTGGCCTTCTTTCATCTAGTTGAGCATCTGGAGCATCAGCATTTGTGGGTTCAATTACAGGCTCAAAATGGCCAGAAACAAATAACTTTCTTCTGAAACTCATCAGTCTATTCTTGTTCTGAGAAATGGAGGCTATTCCAAGTGAGAAATTGCCAAGAAACTGAAGATCTTGTACAACACTGTGTACTACATTACATTATAGTGTCTAGTTTGAGAAACAGACGCCCCACAAGTCCTCAACTGGCAGCTTCATTAAATACTGTAGTATTCGCAAAACACCAGTCTCAACGTCAACAGTGAAGAGGTGACTCCGGGATGCTGTTCTTCTGTCCAGTGTCTGTGTTCTTTTGTCCATCTTAATCTTTTATTTTTATTGGCCAGTCTGAGATATGGCTTTTTCTTTGCAACTCTGCCTAGAAGGCCAGCATCCCAGAGTCACCTCTTCACTGTTGACGTTGAGACTGGTGTTCTGCCTTGAAGGCCAGCATCCCGGAGTCACCTCTTCACTGTTGACATAGAGACTGATGCTCTGCGGGTACTATTTAATGAAGCTGCCATTTGAGGACTTGTGAGGTGTTTCTCAAACTGGACACTGTAATGTACTTGTCAATCTTGCTCAGTTGTTCACCATTGGAACACAGGAGTGATGGTTGCTGATAATGAGCCTCTGTACGCCTGTGTAGATATTCCATAAAAAAATCTGCCGTTTCCAGCTACAATCGTCATTTACAACATTAACAATGTCGACACTGTATTTCTGATCAATTTGATGTCCTTATAAATGGACACATTTTTTTGTGTTGCTTTTCTTCCTAAGTGACTCCAAACTATTCTACGGTAGTGTACATTTCTTTATCCCTATGGGGGGTCCTAAAATTCAAATTCATAAAGCTAAATGGTCCTTGGTATGACTGTCTTTGTCTTAAAACAACCATGTTTTCCTGCAGCTCATCTGCAGGAATACATGGAAGCTGTAACACCACCGCACCCTTTCAGTGATCTCAGTGCAGGCAGATCACTCATCTGGAGTCTAAGTGAGGCAAGATCTGATACCCAGAGAGAGCCTAGGGGAAGATAAGCAGCCAAGTGTTAGCCGAAAGCAGACATGATGTGAGGACAGAATGGAGGCAGCTCTCCTTTAGTCTGATACAGCTCAAATTAACACCCCTTTGAAAAATATAATGGCAACAAAAAGCGCGGCGACGGACACCATTAAAAGGATATTACAGCCATCTCTCTCTCTCTCTCTCTCTCTCTCTCTCTCTCTCTCTCTCGATCCCTCTCTCAATCGATTCCCTCTCTCTCTCTCTCTCTCTCTCTCTCTCTCTCTCTCTCTCTCTCTCTCTCTCTCTCTCTCTCTCTCTCTCTCTCTCTCTCTCTCTCTCTCTCTCTCTCTCTCTCTCTCTCTCTCTCTCTCTCTCTCTCTCTCTCTCTCTCTCTCTCTCTCTCTCTCTCTCTCTGTCTCTCTCTCTCTCTCTCTCTCTCTCTCTCTCTCTCTCTCTCTCTCTCTCTCTCTCTCTCTCTCTCTCTCTCTCTCTCTCTCTCTCTCTCTCTCTCTCTCTCTCTCTCTCTCTCTCTCTGTCTCTCTCTCTCTCTCTCTCTCTCTCTCTCTCTCTCTCTCTCTCTCTCTCTCTCTCTGTCTCTCTCTCTCTCTCTCTCTCTCTCTCTCTCTCTCTCTCTCTCTCTCTCTCTCTCTCTCTCTCTCTCTCTCTCTCTCTCTCTCTCTCTCTCACCATTGAGGCTGTTTTTAATGGATTTGGATTATAACCTGTGCTATTGTCAAACGACAGGAAAATCAACGTCTTTGGTCAGGCACACCAGCGAGTTTGGCCTTTGAAAGAACAATGCATATGCCAAAAATATTTAATCCTTACTCAATTAAAACATTTAGTGTGTGATGGTGACTGGCATATACAGGGTCAGTGATGGTGACTGACATATACAGGGTCAGTGATATGATGGTGACTGACATATACAGGGTCAGTGATATGATGGTGACTGACATATACAGGGTCAGTGATATGATGGTGACTGACATATACAGGGTCAGTGATATGATGGTGACTGACATATACAGGGTCAGTGATATGATGGTGACTGACATATGCAGGGACAGTGATATGATGGTGACTGGTATATACAGGGTCAGTGATTGTGACTGACATATACAGGGTCAGTGATGGTGACTGACATATACAGGGTCAGTGATGGTGACTGACATATACAGGGTCAGTGATGGTGACAGGTATATACAGGGTCAGTGATGGTGACTGGTATATACAGGGTCAGTGATGGTGACTGACATATACAGGGTCAGTGATGGTGACTGACATATACAGGGTCAGTGATGGTGACTGGTATATACAGGGTCAGTGATGGTGACTGGTATATACAGGGTCAGTGATGGTGACTGACATATACAGGGTCAGTGATGGTGACTGACATATACAGGGTCAGTGATATGATGGTGACTGGTACATACAGGGTCAGTGATGGTGACTGACATATACAGGGTCAGTGATGGTGACTGACATATACAGGGTCAGTGATATGATGGTGACTGGTACATACAGGGTCAGTGATGGTGACTGACATAGGATCACAGACACTCTCTCTGTTTGCTCTACATCTGTTTAATACTGAGAGAACCTTTCATGCTTTAAATCTGCACGTTGTGTGCTTGAGACACACAGTAAAAACACATTCACCACGTTATGATCGTGGAGGATCAATAGTTCATGTTGCTAAAACGGTTTCCGTTAATTAGAACTTCTCTAATGATCTCTCTCTCTCCTCCCACTCCGTTGGCCTATCTGATTCAGAAAGAGAGACACTGTACAATATAACATTAATTAACACTTTTTGATATTATTTTGCAACGTGTTCAGTTGTTTATGTTTTATTGCTGTATTTTGAATCAGATAGGCCAATGGAGTGGGAGGAGAGAGAGGTCATTAGAGAAGTTCTACTTTGTGGCAACAGTTTAGGGAAGGCCCTTTTCTGTTTCAGCAGTCCACTGGCCCCGTGCACAAAGCGAGGTCTGTACACAAATGGTTTGTCGAGATCGGTGTAGAAAAAGTTGACTGTACTGCACAGAGCCCTGACCTCAACCCCATCCGAACACCTTTGGGATGAATTTACATTTACATTTAAGTCATTTAGCAGAATTGGAACGCCAGCAGCGATCCAGACCTTACCGGCCAACATCAGAGGGAGAGATTGAAGTTGATAAATGTCTCTGTTCTGTGATTTCATTTTCATTTTATTAGGATCCCATTAACTGATGCCAATGGTGATAGATAGTCTTACTGGCTTTAATGAGCATCACAAATCCAACCGTTCAATCCCGTAATTAAAGGAGTGACTGATGGAACCTATTTTGACTTCATGAATACATGTTAATAGATACAGAAACACACACACACACACACACTCGCACGCACGCACACACACACACACGCATGCACCCACACACACACACACATAAACACACACACACACACGCAATCTACTCTCACATTGATCCTTGGAATCGCAACTTTTGTTTTTGTTTCAGCAATTACACACTGACCCCCTCGTCTACGGTCAGTCTGGTGCAGAAAGAGATCTGATTACAAAGGCAACAAACACAGATCAATCAGTATACTCCTACATGAGCAGAATACTCAATGTCCCATAATGCTTCACTGGCACTCAGAGCCTGCAGGTCCGTGAGTCAGCCTGGGAATTAATTACTGACAGAGGCCATGGTGTGTGTGTGTGCGCGTGTTTGTGCATGTGTGTGTGTGTGCATGCGTGCGTGCAGCAATTTGTGTGTTTGTTTCATCAAGAGGTTCAATGTTTATACTAAGTGATTACCCTTGGAGCGATTATTATCCTTACTCTCATTAAAACACAGCTGAAAACAGACTCAGAGAGAGAGAGAACAGATAGAGAAGAGAGGAGAGAGAGGTTGGATAGAGAGGAGAGGAGAGAGAGGATGGGTAGAGAGGAGAGGAGAGAGAGATTGGATAGAGAGGAGAGAGAGAGAGAGGATGATAGAGAGGAGAGGAGAGAGAGGTTGGATAGAGAGGAGAGGAGAGAGAGGTTGGATAGAGAGGAGAGGAGAGAGAGAGGATGGGTAGAGAGGAGAGGAGAGAGAGGTTGGATAGAGAGGAGAGGAGAGAGAGAGGATGATAGAGAGGAGAGGAGAGAGATTGAATAGAGAGGAGAGGAGAGAGAGAGAACGGATAGAGAGGAGAGGAGAGAGAGGTTGGATAGAGAGGAGAGAGAGAGAGAGAATGGGTAGAGAGGAGAGGAGAGAGAGAGGATGTGTAGAGAGGAGAGGAGAGAGAGGATGGGTAGAGAGGAGAGGAGAGAGAGGTTGGATAGAGAGGAGAGGAGAGAGAGAGGATGGATAGAGAGGAGAGGAGAGAGAGGTTGGGTAGAGAGGAGAGGAGAGAGAGAGGATGGGTCGAGAGGAGAGTGAGGATTGATAGAGAGGAGAGGAGAGAGTAGGTGGGTGGAGAGGAGAGGAGAGGAGAGGAGAGGAGAGGAGAGGAGAGAGAGAGAGAGAGAGAGAGAGAGAGAGAGAGAGAGAGAGAGAGAGAGAGAGAGAGAGAGAGAGAGAGAGAGAGAGAGAGAGAGAGAGAGAGAGAGAAAGAG
>NC_060185.1:10419201-10456701 GCF_021184085.1 Oncorhynchus gorbuscha | reverse complement strand
ACACATGCGCACACACACACAGCCCAGACTACAGAGGATTACGTGCTGTCCAGCCATAAAAGATGGTGAACCTATGGCATGGTGTGGCATTTAATTTCCATGGCAACCATCCACTAGGGTGTGGCATTTCATTTCCATGGCAACCATCCACTAGGGCTAGACACTCATTTAGTCATTTCTGTTATTCTCTTTTAACCCTTAAAGAATCCTTACTGAAACCATATGGTAACAAAATCAGTTAAACCCTCTCTCTCCTTTATATCTCCACTGCCTTCCTCTCTCTCCCTCCCTCCCTCCCTCCCCCTCCCTCCCTCCCTCCCTCCCTCCCTCCCCCTCCTCCCTCCCTCCCTCCCTCCCTCCCTCCCTCCCTCCCTCCCTCCCTCCCTCCCTCCCTCCCTCCCTCCCTCCCTCCCTCCCTCCCTCCCTCCCTCCCTCCCTCCGAGTGTAGTGCAGTATTGTGAAATATGTTTTTCCATGTGTAAATACTGCTGCTTACAGCAGGCTTGTGGAACAAGTGGATTGTTTATAATTTTATGTTCAGTCAGACAAACAGGCACACACATTCCGACACAGATTTAAATACAGTACACACACACACACACAAACACACACACACACACACACACACACACACACACACACACACACACACACACACACACACACACACACACACACACACACACACACACACACACACACACACACACACACACACACACACACACACACACACACACACACACACACACACACACACACACACAGTAACAAGTGCTTCGTTCTGCTAACTCAATTTCTTTGTAGAAACCAGTTGTCCAGAACCAATGGAGTAAAACCCAACTCACAGTGTATCAGTGTTCAACAGGTCAAGTAAAACAGTGACATCAGCACAAATATGGTCTGTTTCTAAATCCCTTTCTCAATATTTAACTGTTTCATTCACTTTTTAGACACTAAATTGTCATTCATTATTCTGAACTATAACGATTGAAGTGACATGAGCATAAACACCTGCTATAACGAACCTAAATAAATGTAGGGTCCCTTCTACTTTTGTTTGTGAAGTGTGAGCAGTTGTGATTAGCCATTTTTTTGTGGTTGTGTCCAAGGCTGATTGTAGGTAACCATGGGAATGGCGTTGATATGGTCACCGTAAACAGCCCTAGACGTGCCTTATGGTTTGACATTGTTCTGTCATTTGAACTCCCTTTAGTAGGTAACCATGGGGATGGCGTTGATATGGTCACCGTAAACAGCCCTAGACGTGCCTTATGGTTTGACATTGTTCTGTCATTTGAACCCCCTTTAGTAGGTAACCATGGAGATGGTGTTGATATGGTCCCCGTAAACAGCCCTAGACGTGCCTTATGGTTTGACATTGTTCTGTCATTTGAACCCCCTTTAGTAGGTAACCATGGAGATGTTGTTGATATGGTCCCCGTAAACAGCCCTAGACGTGCCTAATGGTTTGACATTGTTCTGTCATTTGAACCCCCTTTAGTAGGTAACCATGGAGATGGCGTTGATATGGTCACCGTAAACAGCCCTAGACGTGCCTTATGGTTTGACATTGTTCTGTCATTTGAACCCCCTTTAGTAGGTAACCATGGAGATGGCGTTGATATGGTCACCGTAAACAGCCCTAGACGTGCCTTATGGTTTGACATTGTTCTGTCATTTGAACCCCCTTTAGTAGGTAACCATGGAGATGGCGTTGATATGGTCCCCGTAAACAGCCCTAGACGTGCCTTATGGTTTGACATTGTTCTGTCATTTGAACCCCCTTTAGTAGGTAACCATGGAGATGGTGTTGATATGGTCACCGTAAACAGCCCTAGACGTGCCTTATGGTTTGACATTGTTCTGTCATTTGAACCCCCTTTAGTAGGTAACCATGGAGATGGCGTTGATATGGTCACCGTAAACAGCCCTAGACGTGCCTTATGGTTTGACATTGTTCTGTCATTTGAACCCCCTTTAGTAGGTAACCATGGAGATGGCGTTGATATGGTCCCCGTAAACAGCCCTAGACGTGCCTTATGGTTTGACATTGTTCTGTCATTTGAACCCCCTTTAGTAGGTAACCATGGAGATGGTGTTGATATGGTCACCGTAAACAGCCCTAGACGTGCCTTATGGTTTGACATTGTTCTGTCATTTGAACCCCCTTTAGTAGGTAACCATGGAGATGGCTCGTTTCATTACTGACAGTCCATTTGTTGGACGGTTTTGATATCCGTTCATCAATACATTTTAATACATTTTTTCCAACATGAATACAACATTATACAGTCAAAACATGTTTAATTACCCACAATCCTCTTAAACTAGAGCCACATGTCACTATTACAATGTGACAATGTGACAATTCTATATCAGCACAACACAGATAAATCAAGTGTTTTTTTTACTCAAATATCAATGTCCGACTACAAATTTATTTTTTTAAGTAAAGACGTGAAACATACTGTAATCAAGTAAGAATAACTTATTTAATACGTTTTAGATTGACTATAAAATATTAATTCATCATAACGTGTAAATATTCAATAACTTTAGATTAGCAGAACCGAGACAAATGAAGTTATATTGTCACGTTCTGACCTTAGTTCCTTGGTTTCGTCTTTTGTTTTAGTCTGGTCAGGGCGTGACTTTGGTGGGTTGTCTATGTTAGTTTATCTATGATTTTCTATTTCTGTGTTCGGCCTGGTTATGGTTCTCAATCAGAGGCAGCTGTCTATCGTTGTCCCTGATTGAGAACCATATTTAGGTAGCCTGTTTAACATTGTGTTTTGAGGGTGGTTATTTTCTGTTTAGTGTTGTGTTGGACCTTACAGGACTGTTCGGTGACTGTTTATTGTTTTGTTTTCATTAAATATTTAAAATATGGACACTTACCACGATGCACCTTGGTCCTCCTCTCCTTCCCCAGACGACAAGCGTTACATATATGTACTCAGTAAATATATATTTGTTTAAATTACTACAAAATACTAAGCGATAGATCATCTGAGTTAGTGACACTTATTTAATCTGAGTTCTACAGGCAGTTGGAGATGTTTGAGGAACCACTACTAAAATCCCTTTAATGGGTTAGGTAATTACTTTTGACAGTGCCCACACAGACACAGACACAGACACACATTCAAGACTGCATGTGCATGTGTGTTATTCTAGGTCAGTACTGTGTGTGTTATTCTGGGTCAGTACCGTGTGTTATTCTAGGTCAGTACTGTGTGTTATTCTGTGTCAGTACCGTGTGTGTTATTCTAGGTCAGTACTGTGTGTTATTCTGTGTCAGTACTGTGTGTTATTCTAGGTCAGTACCATGTGTGTTATTCTAGGTCAGTACTGTGTGTTATTCTGGGTCAGTACTGTGTGTGTTATTCGAGGTCAGTACCGTGTGTGTTATTCTAGGTCAGTACTGTGTGTTATTCTAGGTCAGTACCGTGTGTTATTCTAGGTCAGTACCGTGTGTGTTATTCTGGGTCAGTACTGTGTGTTATTCTAGGTCAGTACCGTGTGTTATTCGAGGTCAGTACCGTGTGTGTTATTCTAGGTCAGTACCGTGTGTTATTCGAGGTCAGTACCGTGTGTGTTATTCTAGGTCAGTACTGTGTGTTATTCTTGGTCAGTACCGTGTGTTATTCTGGGTCAGTACTGTGTGTGTTATTCTAGGTCAGTACCGTGTGTTATTCTAGGTCAGTACCGTGTGTGTTATTCTGGGTCAGTACCGTGTGTGTTATTCTAGGTCAGTACTGTGTGTTATTCTAGGTCAGTACCGTGTGTTATTCTAGGTCAGTACCGTGTGTGTTATTCTGGGTCAGTACTGTGTGTGTTATTCTAGGTCAGTACCGTGTGTTATTCTAGGTCAGTACCGTGTGTGTTATTCTGGGTCAGTACCGTGTGTGTTATTCTAGGTCAGTACCGTGTGTGTTATTTTAGGTCAGTACCGTGTGTTATTCTAGGTCAGTACGGTGTGTGTTATTCTAGGTCAGTACCGTGTGTGTTATTCTAGGTCAGTACCGTGTGTGTTATTCTAGGTCAGTACTGTGTGTTATTCTGGGTCAGTACCGTGTGTGTTATTCTAGGTCAGTACCGTGTGTGTTATTCTAGGTCAGTACCGTGTGTGTTATTCTAGGTCAGTACCGTGTGTTATTCTAGGTCAGTACGGTGTGTGTTATTCTAGGTCAGTACCGTGTGTGTTATTCTAGGTCAGTACCGTGTGTGTTATTCTAGGTCAGTACTGTGTGTTATTCTAGGTCAGTACGGTGTGTGTTATTCTAGGTCAGTACCGTGTGTTATTCTAGGTCAGTACTGTGTGTTATTCTGGGTCAGTACCATGTGTTATTCTAGGTCAGTACCGTGTGTTATTCTAGGTCAGTACTGTGTTTTATTCTGGGTCAGTACTGTGTGTGTTATTCTAGGTCAGTACCGTGTGTTATTCTAGGTCAGTACTGTGTGTTATTCTAGGTCAGTACTGTGTGTTATTCTAGGTCAGTACCGTGTGTGTTATTCTAGGTCAGTACAGGGTGTGTTATTCTAGGTCAGTAGCCTCTAGCTCTTGTGGGAGAAGCCTCTAGCTCTTGGGGGAGAAGCCTCTAGCCCTTGTGGGAGAAGCCTCTAGCTCTTGGGGGAGAAGCCTCTAGCTCTTGTGGGAGAAACCTCTAGCTCTTGGGGGAGAAGCCTCTAGCCCTTGTCGGAGAAGCCTCTAGCTCTTGTGGGAGAAGCCTCTAGCTCTTGTGGGAGAAGCCTTTAGCTCTTGGGGGAGAAGCCTCGAGCTCTTGGGGGAGAAGCCTCTAGCTCTTGTGGGAGAAGCCTCTAGCTCTTGTGGGAGAAGCCTCTAGCTCTTGTGGGAGAAGCCTCTAGCTAGCTGTAGAATCGGTTACTATATTAATTGAATAGGTTACCATGTTAATTGAATAGGTTACCATGTTAATTGAATAGGTTACAATGTTAATTGAATAGGTTACAATGTTAATTGAATAGGTTACAATGTTAATTGAATAGGTTGCAATGTTAATTGAATAGGTTACAATGTTAATTGAATAGGTTACCATGTTAATTGAATAGGTTACAATGTTAATTGAATAGGTTACAATGTTAAGGGGGTAGAGATGGATACACAGGGGTAGAGGTGGAGATGGATAGACGAGTAGAGGTGGAGATGGATAGACAGGGGTAGAGGTGGAGATGGATAGACAGGGGTAGAGGTAGAGATGGATAGACAGGGGTAGAGGTGGAGATGGATAGACGAGTAGAGGTGGAGATGGATAGACAGGGGTAGAGGTGGAGATGGATAGACGAGTAGAGGTGGAGATGGATAGACGAGTAGAGGTGGAGATGGATAGACAGGGGTAGAGGTGGAGATGGATAGACGAGTAGAGGTGGAGATGGATAGACAGGGGTAGAGGTGGAGATGGATAGACGAGTAGAGGTGGAGATGGATAGACAGGGGTAGAGGTGGAGATGGATAGACAGGGGTAGAGGTGGAGATGGATAGACGGGTAGAGGTGGAGATGGATAGACGAGTAGAGGTGGAGATGGATACACAGGGGTAGAGGTGGAGATGGATAGACGAGTAGAGGTGGAGATGGATACACAGGGGTAGAGGTGGAGATGGATAGACGAGTAGAGGTGGAGATGGATAGACGAGTAGAGGTGGAGATGGATAGACGAGTAGAGGTGGAGATGGATAGACAAGTAGAGGTGGAGATGGATAGACAGGGGTAGAGGTGGAGATGGATAGACGAGTAGAGGTGGAGATGGATAGACGAGTAGAGGTGGAGATGGATAGACGAGTAGAGGTGGAGATAGATAGACAGGGGTAGAGGTGGAGATGGATAGACGAGTAGAGGTGGAGATGGATAGACGAGTAGAGGTGGAGATGGATAGACGAGTAGAGGTGGAGATGGATAGACGAGTAGAGGTGGAGATGGATAGACAGGGGTAGAGATGGATACACAGGGGTAGAGGTGGAGATGGATAGACGAGTAGAGGTGGAGATGGATACACAGGGGTAGAGGTGGAGATGGATACACGAGTAGAGGTGGAGATGGATAGACGAGTAGAGGTGGAGATGGATAGACGAGTAGAGGTGGAGATGGATAGACAAGTAGAGGTGGAGATGGATAGACAGGGGTAGAGGTGGAGATGGATAGACGAGTAGAGGTGGAGATGGATAGACGAGTAGAGGTGGAGATGGATAGACGAGTAGAGGTGGAGATGGATAGACAAGGGTAGAGGTGGAGATGGATAGACGAGTAGAGGTGGAGATGGATAGACGAGTAGAGGTGGAGATGGATAGACAGGGGTAGAGGTGGAGATGGATAGACGAGTAGAGGTGGAGATGGATAGACAGGGGTAGAGGTGGAGATGGATAGACAGGGGTAGAGGTGGAGATGGATAGACGAGTAGAGGTGGAGATGGATAGACAGGGGTAGAGGTGGAGATGGATAGACGAGTAGAGGTGGAGATGGATAGACGAGTAGAGGTGGAGATGGATAGACAGGGGTAGAGGTGGAGATGGATAGACGAGTAGAGGTGGAGATGGATAGACAGGGGTAGAGGTGGAGATGGATAGACGAGTAGAGGTGGAGATGGATAGACAGGGGTAGAGGTGGAGATGGATAGACAGGGGTAGAGGTGGAGATGGATAGACGGGTAGAGGTGGAGATGGATAGACGAGTAGAGGTGGAGATGGATACACAGGGGTAGAGGTGGAGATGGATAGACGAGTAGAGGTGGAGATGGATACACAGGGGTAGAGGTGGAGATGGATAGACGAGTAGAGGTGGAGATGGATAGACGAGTAGAGGTGGAGATGGATAGACGAGTAGAGGTGGAGATGGATAGACAAGTAGAGGTGGAGATGGATAGACAGGGGTAGAGGTGGAGATGGATAGACGAGTAGAGGTGGAGATGGATAGACGAGTAGAGGTGGAGATGGATAGACGAGTAGAGGTGGAGATAGATAGACAGGGGTAGAGGTGGAGATGGATAGACGAGTAGAGGTGGAGATGGATAGACGAGTAGAGGTGGAGATGGATAGACGAGTAGAGGTGGAGATGGATAGACGAGTAGAGGTGGAGATGGATAGACAGGGGTAGAGATGGATACACAGGGGTAGAGGTGGAGATGGATAGACGAGTAGAGGTGGAGATGGATACACAGGGGTAGAGGTGGAGATGGATACACGAGTAGAGGTGGAGATGGATACACGAGTAGAGGTGGAGATGGATAGACGAGTAGAGGTGGAGATGGATAGACGAGTAGAGGTGGAGATGGATAGACAAGTAGAGGTGGAGATGGATAGACAGGGGTAGAGGTGGAGATGGATAGACGAGTAGAGGTGGAGATGGATAGACGAGTAGAGGTGGAGATGGATAGACGAGTAGAGGTGGAGATGGATAGACAAGGGTAGAGGTGGAGATGGATAGACGAGTAGAGGTGGAGATGGATAGACGAGTAGAGGTGGAGATGGATAGACAGGGGAGGTGGAGATGGATAGGAGTAGAGGTGGAGATGGATAGACAGGGGGTAGAGGTGGAGATGGATAGACAGGGGTAGAGGTGGAGATGGATAGACGAGTAGAGGTGGAGATGGATAGACAGGGGTAGAGGTGGAGATGGATAGACGAGTAGATGTGGAGATGGATAGACAGGGGTAGAGGTGGAGATGGATAGACGAGTAGAGGTGGAGATGGATAGACGAGTAGAGGTGGAGATGGATAGACAGGGGTAGAGGTGGAGATGGATAGACAGGGGTAGAGGTGGAGATGGATAGACGAGTAGAGGTGGAGATGGATAGACGAGTAGAGGTGGAGATGGATAGACAGGGGTAGAGGTGGAGATGGATAGACGAGTAGAGGTGGAGATGGATAGACAGGGGTAGAGGTGGAGAAGGATAGACGAGTAGAGGTGGAGATGGATAGACAGGGTGGAGGTGGAGGTGGATAGACAGAGGCAGAGGTAGAGATGGATACACAGGGGTAGAGGTGGAAATGGATAGACGAGTAGAGGTGGAGATGGATAGACAGGGTGGAGGTGGGGGTTGGATAGACAGTGGTAGAGGTAGAGATGGATAGACAGGGTGGAGGTGGAGGTGGATAGACAGAGGTAGAGGTAGAGATGGATAGACAGGGGTAGAGATAGATAGACAGGGGTAGAGATAGATAGACAGGGGTAGAGTTAGAGATGGATAGACAGGTAGAGGTGGTGATGGATAGACAGGGGTAGAGATGGAGATGGATAGACGAGTAGAGGTGGTGATGGATAGACAGGGGTAGAGATGGATAAACAGGGGTAGAGGTGGAGATGGATAGACGAGTTGAGGTGGTGATGGATAGACAGGGGTAGAGATGGATACACAGGGGTAGAGGTGGAGATGGATAGACGAGTAGAGGTGGTGATGGATAGACAGGGGTAGAGATGGATACACAGGGGTAGAGGTGGAGATGGATAGACGAGTAGAGGTGGAGATGGATAGACGGGGTAGAGGTGGAGATGGATAGACAGGGGTAGAGGTAGATACACAGGGGTAGAGGTGGAGATGGATAGACGAGTAGAGGTGGAGATGGATACACAGGGGTAGAGGTGGAGATGGATAGACAGGGGTAGAGGTAGATAGACAGGGGTAGAGGTGGAGATGGATAGACAGGGGTAGAGGTAGATACACAGGGGTAGAGGTGGAGATGGATACACATGGGTAGAGGTGGAGATGGATAGACAGGGGTAGAGGTGGAGATGGATAGACGAGTAGAGGTGGAGATGGATAGACAGGGTGGAGGTGGAGATGGATAGACAGGGTGGAGGTGGAGGTGGATAGACAGAGGTAGAGGTAGAGATGGATAGACAGGGGTAGAGATAGATAGACAGGGGTAGAGGTAGAGATGGATAGACAGGGGTAGAGGTGGAGATGGATAGACGGGGTAGAGGTGGAGATGGATAGACAGGGGTAGAGGTAGATACACAGGGGTAGAGGTGGAGATGGATAGACGAGTAGAGGTGGAGATGGATAGACAGGGTGGAGGTGGAGATGGATAGACAGGGTGGAGGTGGAGGTGGATAGACAGAGGTAGAGGTAGAGATGGATACACAGGGGTAGAGGTGGAGATGGATAGACGAGTAGAGGTGGAGATGGATACACAGGGGTAGAGGTGGAGATGGATAGACAGGGGTAGAGGTAGATAGACAGGGGTAGAGGTGGAGATGGATAGACAGGGGTAGAGGTAGATACACAGGGGTAGAGGTGGAGATGGATACACATGGGTAGAGGTGGAGATGGATACACATGGGTAGAGGTGGAGATGTATAGACAGGGGTAGAGGTGGAGATGGATAGACAGGGTGGAGATGGATAGACAGGGTGGAGGTGGAGATGGATAGACAGGGTGGAGGTGGAGGTGGATAGACAGAGGTAGAGGTAGAGATGGATAGACAGGGGTAGAGATAGATAGACAGGGGTAGAGGTAGAGATGGATAGACAGGGGTAGAGATGGATAGACAGGGGTAGAGATAGATAGACAGGGGTAGAGATAGATAGACAGGGGTAGAGGTAGAGATGGATAGACAGGGTGGAGGTGGAGGTGGATAGACAGAGGTAGAGGTAGAGATGGATAGACGAGTAGAGGTGGAGATGGATAGACAGGGGTAGAGATGGATACACAGGGGTAGAGGTGGAGATGGACAGACGAGTAGAGGTGGTGATGGATAGACAGGGGTAGAGATAGATACACAGTGGTAGAGGTGGAGATGGATAGACGAGTAGAGGTGGAGATGGATAGACGAGTAGAGGTGGAGATGGATAGACAGGGGTAGAGGTGGAGATGGATAGACAGGGGTAGAGATGGATACACAGGGGTAGAGGTGGAGATGGATAGACGAGTAGAGGTGGAGATGGATAGACAGGGTGGAGGTGGAGGTGGATAGACAGACGTAGAGGTGGAGATGGATAGACAGGGGTAGAGGTGGAGATGGATAGACAGGGGTAGAGGTGGAGATGGATAGACAGGGGTAGAGATGGATACACAGGGGTAGAGGTGGAGATGGATAGACGAGTAGAGGTGGAGATGGATAGACAGGGTGGAGGTGGAGGTGGATAGACAGAGGTAGAGGTAGAGATGGATACACAGGGGTAGAGATAGATAGACAGGGCTAGAGGTGGAGATGGATAGACGAGTAGAGGTGGAGATGGATAGACAGGGGTAGAGGTAGAGGTGGATAGACAGGTAGAGGTAGAGGTGGATAGACAGGGGTAGAGGTGGAGGTGGATAGACAGGGGTAGAGATAGATAGACAGGGGTAGAGGTAGAGGTGGATAGACGAGTAGAGGTGGAGATGGATAGCCAGGGGTAGAGGTAGAGGTGGATAGACGAGTAGAGGTGGAGATGGATAGACAGGGGTAGAGGTAGAGGTGGATAGACGAGTAGAGGTGGAGATGGATAGACAGGGGTAGAGGTAGAGATGGATAGACGAGTAGAGGTGGAGATGGATAGACAGGGTGGAGGTGGAGGTGGAGGTGGATAGACAGGGGTAGAGATAGATAGACAGGGGTAGAGGTAGAGATGGATAGACAGGTAGAGGTGGTGATGGATAGACAGGGGTAGAGGTGGATAGACAGGGTGGAGGTGGTGGTGGATAGACAGGGCAAGAGGTAGAGATGGATAGACAGGGGTAGAGGTGTATTTGTGCGTTTGTTCGTTTGTGTGTGTGTGTGTGTGTGTGGTGTGCGTGTGTGTGTGTTGTCTCTCAGCCCGTCTGTACCCACTTCCCTCCCTTCATCTCTCTCAGCCCCGTCTATACCCTCCTCAGCATTCACCTCTCTCAGCCCTGTCTGTACCCTCCTCAGCCGTCCCCTCTGTCAGCCCATCTGTACCCTCCTCAGCCTTCATCTCTCTCAACCCTGTCTGTACCCTCCTTAGCCTTCATCTCTCCCAGCCCTGTCTGTACCCACCTCAGCCTTCATCTCTCTCAACCCTGTCTGTACCCTCCTTAGCCTTCATCTCTCTCAACCCTGTCTGTACCCTCCTTAGCCTTCATCTCTCTCAACCCTGTCTGTACCCACCTCAGCCTTCATCTCTCTCAGCCTGTCTGTACCCTCCTCAACCTTCCTCTCTCTCAGCCCCTTCTGTACCCTCCTCAGCCTTCATCTCTCTCAGCCCCGTCTGTACCCTCTTCAGCCTTCATCTCTCTCAGCCCCGTCTGTACCCTCTTCAGCCTTCATCTCTCTCAGCCCCGTCTGTACCCTCTTCAGCCTTCATCTCTCTCAGCCCCGTCTGTACCCTCTTCAGCCTTCATCTCTCTCAGCCCCGTCTGTACCCTCTTCAGCCTTCATCTCTCTCAGCCCTGTCTGTACCCTCCTCAGACTTCATCTCTCTCAGCCCGTCTGTATCCACTTCCCTTCATCTCTCACAGCCCCGTCTGTACCCTCCTCCGACGATGTGGATAAAATTGTGTGCTGGCCCAAGATACCTGACTCTGCCCTTCCATGTGCATGCAGGTCAAGTGACGACTGTAGCCACCTTTACTCTGTCTGTCTGTCTGTCTGTCTGTCTGTCTGTCTGTCTGTCTGTCTGTCTGTCTGTCTGTCTGTCTGTCTGTCTGTCTGTCTGTCTGTCTGTCTGTCTGTCTGTCTGTCTGTCTGTCTGTCTGTCTGTCTGTCTGTCTGTCTGTCTGTCTGTCTGTCTGTCTGTCTGTCTGTCTGTCTGTCTGTCTGTCTGTCTGTCTGTCTGTGTCTCTGTCTCTGTCTCTGTCTCTGTCTCTGTCTCTGTCTCTGTCTCTGTCTCTGTCTCTGTCTCTGTCTCTGTCTCTGTCTCTGTCTCTGTCTCTGTCTCTGTCTCTGTCTCTGTCTCTGTCTCTGTCTCTGTCTCTCAATTTATTGGGAGTGTGTGTCTGTGCCAGATCAGAAATAGACAGTGAATTACAGAGAGCCCTGTGGGATGAATGAGACCCCACTATGAGTGTGTGACCCCAAAATAACACATTACCACTACACACACACACACACACACACACACACACACACACACACACACACACACACACACACACACACACACACACACACACACACACACACACACACACACACACACACACACACACACACACACACACACACACACACACACACACACACACACACACACACATATTCTGTAGACCAGCCAAGTCTATATGAACCTCTATAGTGAAATCACTCCTACAGACCAGCCAAGTCTATATGATCCTCTATAGTGATATCACTCCTACAGACCAGCCCAGTCTATATGATCCTCTATAGTGATATCACTCCTACAGACCAGCCAAGTTTATATGATCCTATATAGTGATATCACTCCTACAGACCAGCCAAGTCTATATGATCCTCTATAGTGATATCACTTCTTATAGACCAGCCAAGTCTATATGAACCTCTATAGTGATATCACTCCTACAGACCAGCCAAGTCTATATGAACCTCTATAGTGAAATCACTCCTACAGACCAGCCAAGTCTATATGATCCTCTATAGTGATATCACTCCTACAGACCAGCCCAGTCTATATGATCCTCTATAGTTATATCACTCCTACAGACCAGCCAAGTTTATATGATCCTATATAGTGATATCACTCCTACAGACCAGCCAAGTCTATATGATCCTCTATAGTGATATCACTTCTTATAGACCAGCCAAGTCTATATGATCCTCTATAGTGATATCACTCCTACAGACCAGCCAAGTCTATATGATCCTCTATAGTGATATCACTTCTTATAGACCAGCCAAGTCTATATGATCCTCTATAGTGATATCACTTCTTATAGACCAGCCAAGTCTATATGATCCTCTATAGTGATATCACTCCTTATAGACCAGCCAAGTCTATATGATCCTCTATAGTGATATCACTTCTTATAGACCAGCCAAGTCTATATGATCCTCTATAGTGATATCACTTCTTATAGACCAGCCAAGTCTATATGATCCTCTATAGTGATATCACTTCTTATAGACCAGCCAAGTCTATATGATCCTCTATAGTGATATCACTTCTTATAGACCAGCCAAGTCTATATGATCCTCTATAGTGATATCACTTCTTATAGACCAGCCAAGTCTATATGATCCTCTATAGTGATATCACTCCTTATAGACCAGCCAAGTCTATATGATCCTCTATAGTGATATCACTTCTTATAGACCAGCCAAGTCTATATGATCCTCTATAGTGATATCAATCCTTATAGAACAGCCAAGTCTACATGAACCTCTATAGTGAAATCACTCCTACAGACCAGCCAAGTCTATATGAACCTCTATAGTGATATCACTCCAACAGAACAGCCAAGTCTATATGAACCTCTATAGTGATATCACTCCTTATAGACCAGCCAAGTCTACATGCACCTTAAGAGTGATATCACTTCTTATAGACCAGCCAAGTCTATATGATCCTCTATAGTGATATCACTTCTTATAGACCAGCCAAGTCTATATGATCCTCTATAGTGATATCACTCCTACAGACCAGCCAAGTCTATATGATCCTCTATAGTGATATCACTCCTACAGACCAGCCAAGTCTATATGATCCTCTATAGTGATATCACTCCTTATAGACCAGCCAAGTCTATATGATCCTCTATAGTGATATCACTTCTTATAGACCAGCCAAGTCTATATGATCCTCTATAGTGATATCACTTCTTATAGACCAGCCAAGTCTATATGATCCTCTATAGTGATATCACTCCTACAGACCAGCCAAGTCTATATGATCCTCTATAGTGATATCACTTCTTATAGACCAGCCAAGTCTATATGATCCTCTATAGTGATATCAATCCTTATAGAACAGCCAAGTCTACATGAACCTCTATAGTGAAATCACTCCTACAGACCAGCCAAGTCTATATGAACCTCTATAGTGATATCACTCCAACAGAACAGCCAAGTCTACATTAACCTCTATAGTGATATCAATCCTTATAGAACAGCCAAGTCTACATGAACCTCTATAGTGAAATCACTTCTTATAGACCAGCCAAGTCTATATGATCCTCTATAGTAATATCACTCCTTATAGACCAGCCAAGTCTATATGATCTTCTATAGTGATATCACTTCTTATAGACCACCCAAGTCTATATGATCCTCTATAGTGATATCACTTCTTATAGACCAGCCAAGTCTATATGATCCTCTATAGTGATATCACTTCTTATAGACCAGCCAAGTCTATATGATCCTCTATAGTGATATCACTCCTACAGACCAGCCAAGTCTATATGATCCTCTATAGTGATATCACTCCTACAGACCAGCCAAGTCTATATGATCCTCTATAGTGATATCACTCCTTATAGACCAGCCAAGTCTATATGATCCTCTATAGTGATATCACTTCTTATAGACCAGCCAAGTCTATATGATCCTCTATAGTGATATCACTTCTTATAGACCAGCCAAGTCTATATGATCCTCTATAGTGATATCACTCCTACAGACCAGCCAAGTCTATATGATCCTCTATAGTGATATCACTTCTTATAGACCAGCCAAGTCTATATGATCCTCTATAGTGATATCAATCCTTATAGAACAGCCAAGTCTACATGAACCTCTATAGTGAAATCACTCCTACAGACCAGCCAAGTCTATATGAACCTCTATAGTGATATCACTCCAACAGAACAGCCAAGTCTATATGAACCTCTATAGTGATATCACTCCTTATAGACCAGCCAAGTCTACATGCACCTTAAGAGTGATATCACTTCTTATAGACCAGCCAAGTCTATATGATCCTCTATAGTAATATCACTCCTTATAGACCAGCCAAGTCTATATGATCTTCTATAGTGATATCACTTCTTATAGACCACCCAAGTCTATATGATCCTCTATAGTGATATCACTTCTTATAGACCAGCCAAGTCTATATGATCCTCTATAGTGATATCACTTCTTATAGACCAGCCAAGTCTATATGATCCTCTATAGTGATATCACTTCTTATAGACCAGCCAAGTCTATATGATCCTCTATAGTGATATCACTCCTTATAGACCAGCCAAGTCTATATGATCCTCTATAGTGATATCACTTCTTATAGACCAGCCAAGTCTATATGATCCTCTATAGTGATATCACTTCTTATAGACCAGCCCAGTCTATATGATCCTCTATAGTGATATCAGTTCTTATAGACCAGCCCAGTCTATATGATCCTCTATAGTGATATCACTTCTTATAGACCAGCCCAGTCTATATGATCCTCTATAGTGATATCACTTCTTATAGACTGCTTCGTCTTGCAGGAGCTCCAAACCTCCTGACACATATTGCTTTTGCTTCATCCTGATCTCTCTATCCACATCACATGTACCATCCTCTTCATCTGTGTCCTGCCTCAAGAACAAGCTGACAGCGATTGAAAGATTCAGGTAATACGTTGCATGAAAGGTTCAACCACCAGAGAGAGCGTGGACTCCAAAGACAATTCACCCGAAAACCCAGAGTGGGACCTTCAGAGATCCATAATCAGGTGAGGACTCACCTTGAGGGAGTCAAAGCAGGCGATGACTCGTCCATTCTCCACCTGACAGCTCTTGGCAGGGTGGGCAAACTTACACTCGCTGTCCGGTCGCGAGCACGTCCCTCTCTGGAACTCACGACACACCTCCAGAGTCAGCCATTTTGTGTCCCTAATAGGTGTCAGGTTTACCGCCATTTTGAACCAGGCAGAAGTAGCCGATTAAGAGCGACGGATATCCAGGCAGAATGTGATGTCTCAGAATGTGTGATGAAAGTTTGTTTCTAATGCCACTGAGAGAAATCAAAATGAAACAAGACAATCAGAAGGTGTTTTCTATCCGAGGCCTGTTTTTGGATGTGAGCCAGGACCTCTGCTAGGATCTATTGCCCATCCTAAGAACCTGTTACTGGGGCTGATGAGATTCCTCCAGTGCCTGACACTGGGCTGGTGGCACTGACGAAAGCTTGCTTTGTACAGGTGGTTCCAACTTCTGTACTCCTCTCTCTCTCACTTTCCTCAGCTGAACTATCAGGCGAGATGGATGGCGAAACACATTATTGATCGTGTTGGCCCATGTTGTGCCGAGGGAGCAGGTAGCAGGGGGCGGAGTGGAGGGAGGGACAGCGGGAGGACAGTCCCCTCTCACCCACACAGAAGGAAGAAAATCCTATGTGTTGTCACAGTCAGGCTACAAGGGAGCCGAGACAGTTCCAGAGAGGTGGTAGACGTGGCAGGAAAGGATTATGGGTAGGATGGGGGCACCACCAGGGACCAGGGATCAGTAGGTTCAGCTGGCAGGGATTATGGGTAGGATGGGGGAACCACCAGGGACCAGGGATCTGAAGGTTCAGCTGGCAGGGATGGCAGTCCTTGGGCTCCTGGTGTGGTCTAGAAGGTCCACACAGCTACACGCTTCAAGCAAGGCACTTCTGTCTATGGAGAGGAGAGCAGAGGAGAGGAGAGGAGAGGAGAGGAGAGGAGAGGAGAGGAGAGGAGAGGAGAGGAGAGGAGAGGAGAGGAGAGGAGAGGAGAGGCAGTCCGCATTTAACAGAGACAAATGGAAACAAACACACTAATACATACTGATACATATTAACACACACACACACATACACACAAACTCACCAGAGGCCCTAACACCAACTGCCAGTCTCTCGACTGGAGAGTCAAATACAAGACCATATCGCTTACAATGAAGCAACACGCAGCAAATGTTTTTAAATTAAGAAGGGGGAGGGAGAGACAGGGAGAGAGAGAAATAGACAGAGAGGTAAGAGAGAGAAGAGATGGAGTCTGTGTGAAAATAAAAATGCTCCCCCTCCCCCACTCATTGAAACAGACTTTGACCTGGGTGAGAACCAATCAGATCGGGCGATTGTTGCAGCAACATTCTGGGCTGAGAGCCAAGAGGGATGAGACAGGGATGGTCTAGACCAGTTCATAGAGAGGGAGAGAGAGAGGGAGAGAGAGAGAGAGGGGAGAGAGAGAGAGAGAGAGAGAGAGGGGAGAGAGAGAGAGAGAGAGAGAGAGAGAGAGAGAGGAGAGAGAGAGAGAGAGAGAGAGAGAGAGAGAGAGAGAGAGAGAGAGAGAGAGAGAGAGAGAGAGAGAGAGAGAGAGAGAGAGAGGGAGAGAGGGATAGAGAGAGAGGGAGAGAGAGGAGAGAGAGCGAGAGAAGGGAAGAGTGTGTGTGTGTGTGTGTGTGTGTGTGTGTGTGTGTGTGTGTGTGTGTGTGTGTGTGTGTGTGTGTGTGTGTGTGTGTGTGTGTGTGTGTGTGTGTGTGTGTGTGTGTGTGTGTGTGTGTGTGTGTGTGTGTGTGTGTGTGTGTGTGTGTGTGTGTTGGGGATAAAAAGATAAAGAGGAAAATGAAATAAAGATAATTATTTTACCTTTATATAACTAGTCAAGTCAGTTAAAAACAAGTTCTTGTTTACAATGACGGCCTACAGGGGAACAGTGGGTTAACTGCCTTGTTCAGGTGCAGAACAACAGATTTTCTCCTTGTCAGCTCGGGGATTCGATCTTGCAACCTTTCGGTTACTAGTCCAACTGTCACGCCCTGACCTTAGAGAGCCTTTTAATTTCTCTAATTGGTTAGATCAGCGTGTGATTTGCGTGGGCAATCTACGTTTTCTGTTTCTATGTTGGTGTGTTTGATTCCCAATCGGAGGGAGCTTTCTATCGTTGTCTCTGATTGGGAATCAGATATAAGTTGTCCGTTTCCTTTTTGGATTTGTGTGATCTTGTCTTTGTTTGTTGCTTTATGCATGACTAGGTTTACATTCGGTTTGGTTTCATAGTTTTTTTCCCAGTGTTACGTTTTCAAATAAAGAGAGAATGTACGCCTACCACGCTGCACCTTGGTACAGTCATTTATCATCCGACGACGAGCGTAACAGAAGATCCCACCACCAACGGAACCAAGCAGCGTGCCCCGGAGTGGAGGACATCATGGACATGGGAGGAGGTAATGGCAGGGCATGAGAGATGAGAGCCTGCCGTGGAAACAGGCGGAAGCAGCGAGGGAGGAACGGCGACAAGACCAGGAGTCACGGCAACGACGGAAGCCTGCTCCTCACACCAGGCTTCCAGTGCATCTCTCCAGTCCGGTGAGACCTGTTCCGGTTCCACGTACCAGGCCTCCAGTGTGTCTCCCCAGCCTGGTAAACCCTGTGGCAGCTCCACACACCAGGCTTCCAGTACGTCTCCTCAGTCCGGTGAGACCTGTTCCGGCTCCACGTACAAAGCCTCTAGTGATATTCCATGGCCCAGAGGCTCCAGTGATAATCCATGGCCCGGAGCCTCCAGTGATAATCCATGGCCCGGAGCCTCCAGTGATAATCCATGGTCCGGAGCCTCCAGTGATAATCCATGGCCCGGAGCCTCCAGTGATAATCCATGGCCCGGAGCCTCCAGTGATAATCCATGGCCCAGAGCCTCCAGTGATAATCCATGGCCCGGAGCCTCCAGTGATAATCCATGGCCCAGAGCCTCCAGTGATAATCCATGGCCCGGAGCCTCCAGTGATAATCCATGGCCCGGAGCCTCCAGTGATGATCCATGGCCCGGAGCCTCCAGTGATGATCCATGGCCCAGAGCCTCCAGTGATAATCCATGGCCCGGAGCCTCCAGTGATAATCCATGGCCCGGAGCCTCCAGTGATAATCCATGGCCCGGAGCCTCCAGTGATGATCCAAGTCCAGGAGCCTGTAGTGATAATCCATGGCATCCAGTGTGTCTCCCCAGCCTGGTAAGCCCTGTGGCAGCTCCACGCACCAGGCTCCCAGTACGTCTCCTCAGTCCGGTGAAACCTGTTCCGGCTCCACGTACGCAGCCTTTAGTGATAATACATGGCCCGGAGCCTCCAGCGGCGGTCAGCAGTCCGGAGCCCCCGGCGATGATCCACGGTCCGGTTCCTCCGGCAATGATTCAGGGTCCGGAGTCTCTGACGACGATCCACGGAAGTGGAGGGATCAGCGTGCATAGTGGGGGCTACGTCCCGAACCGGAGCTGCCACCGAGGATAGATGCCCACCCGGACCCTCCCCTATAGAGTCAGGTTTTGCGGCCAGAGTCCGCACCTTTGGGGGGAAGGGGGGGTCCTGTCTTGCCCTGACCTTAGAGAGCCTTTTTATTTCTATATTTGGTTTGGTCATGGTGTGATTAGGGTGGGTTTTCTGTTTTCTGTTTCTATGTTGGTGTGTTTCAGAGGATGGAATTCATAGTTTTTTTTTACCGGTGTTACGTTTTCAAATAAAGAGAGAATGTACGCCTACCACGCTGCATCTTGGTCAGATCATTTATTATCCAACGACGAGCGTAAATCCAACACTCTAACCACTAGGATTCCTGCAGCCCCATGTAGCCTAGTGGATAAAGAGGGTAAGAGGTAAAGGGGTAAAGAAGATAGAGGTAAAGACACAAAGATAATACAGTTGGAAAGAGATATGAAGAATTAAGAGGATAAAGAGATGTAGGGAAAAGAGGTTAAAGAGGATGAAGTGGTAAAGAAGAAAAATAGGTAACGAAGATAAAGAGGTTGAAGAGATAAAGAGATACAGAGATAAAGGGGTTAACTTCTTGGATATAGGGGGTGCTATTTTAATTTTTGGATGAAAAACGTTCCCGTTTTAAACAAGATATTTTGTCATGAAAAGATGCTTGACTATGCATATAATTGACAGCTTTGGAAAGAAAACACTCTGACGTTACCAAAACTGCAAAGATATCGTCTGTGAGTGCCACAGAACTGATGTTACAGAAAAAAAACCAGATAAAAATCCAATCAGGAAGTGCAAATAAAAATTAAAACCGCCTCATGGCAATGACTCCTTATATGGCTGTGGAGGAGCTAGGAGTCAGCTTACGTTTTCCACGTTTTCCCCAAGGTGCATTGTGACGTATTTGTAGGCATATCATTGGAAGATTGACCATAAGAGACTACATCTACCAGGTGGTCGCTTGGTGTCCTCCGTCGCAATTATTGCGTAATCTCCAGCTGCAGTATTTTTCTGTTTGCTACTGATGAGAAACCAACTGCCACGAATGATTTATCATCGAATAGATATGTGAAAAACACCTTGAGGATTGAGTCTAAACAACGTTTTCCATGTGTCTGTCAATATTATGGAGCTAATTTGGAAAGAAGTTTGGCGTTGTAGTGACTGCATTTTCGGGGGTTTTTCTTAGCCGATAGTGATGAACAAAACGGAGCTATTTCTCCTACACAAATAATCTTTTTGGAAAAAATGAACATTTGCTATCTAACTGAGAGTCTCGTCATTGAAAACATCCGAAGTTCTTCAAAGGTAAATGATTTTATTTGAATGATTTTCTTGTTTTTGTGAAAATGTTGCCTGCTGAATGCTAGGCTTAATGCTATGCTAGGCTATCAATACTCTTACACAATTGCTTGTGTAGCTTTGGTTGAAAAGCATATTTTGAAAATCTGAGATGACAGTGTTGTT
Organism: Oncorhynchus gorbuscha; assembly: GCF_021184085.1. Classification (NCBI taxonomy): domain Eukaryota; kingdom Metazoa; phylum Chordata; class Actinopteri; order Salmoniformes; family Salmonidae; genus Oncorhynchus; species Oncorhynchus gorbuscha. The sequence goes on along the minus strand of NC_060185.1, from coordinate 10,436,214 downwards.
AACAAAAGGCTAAGCTTGTGTTTGAATATATTTATTTCATTTCATTTGCGATTTTCATGAATAGGAAATGTTGCGTTATGGTAATGAGCTTGAGGCTATGATTACGCTCCCGGATACGGGATTGCTCGACGGTAGAGGTTAAGAGATAAAGAGGTAAAGAGAAAGAGGATGAAGAGGTAAAGAGGTAAAGACAGAGAGTAAAGAGGTGTCATGACGTGGCCCTCTTTGGATATAGCAAGCACCAACTCTCTCTCTCTTTCACTCTCTCTCAACTCTCTCTCTCTTCTCTTCCCCCTACACCAAGGCTCTGTTATCTCAGGTCGTAAATTCCTGGAGGAGACTCTCTCCCTCATGCAGTATAGAGAGAAAAGTTAACAGTAGAACAAAGGAACTTCTTCTACCTCACAGAACTTGAGAACTGAACAATATCCATGAACAATATCCATGTTTTGGAGAATGTGTAACCGGTCGGTGGAGAATCCAGTTACGACCAGTCCATTTTGTTTAAAGTTTGTGACCTCATGGAGAGACAATACAGCCACATTACCATCTGTTTATACAAGAGTCTCCGTTTATGAGATTTGCATCTAATTATTGTATAAAATGAATGAGTAAAGATTTTTGTAATGTGATTTTAAACTGTTTAATGAAAGAGAATCCAATTCCCTTTAAAGTTCAACTAAGTCATTGGCCGGCCCCATGAGCACAGACGTTGATCTGGCATCATGGGACAACCTTTCTACTGTTACGAATATAACCTCCACCTGGAGGAATTCCCTTCAGACCAGCGCACCTCGAGAACCGAGAGGGCTAAGGTTTGAGTAGAGACCATGCATTCCTCGGTTTCTGAATTCTTAACCATACCACATGGTTAAACTCTGAGTTTAACTCGATACCGACAGAATGAGAGCAAATCTTCGATACTAATTACTAGTCTGCAGCTAGGAATTCTGTACCATTGAATGTGAAGACCGACAACCGCCGAAACATATATTCTGTAAGAACATTTCTGAATGTTACTCTGAGGTATCCACCCTAACCAAAGACTCCAGGGACGCAGAGAGAATCTCGGATTAACTTTCCAACAGAAAAAGACGATTCCAGCAGAGATCATGATGACACACTGAGCGTAAATATATATATATATATATTGATTGCAATTATTCCTGAATGAGTGAGTGTTCAGGTACAAAGGATTAGTTTTTCAAATATTATAAATATCAACTGTGTAGTGTGTTTAGTCTTTCACGCCCTTCTCAGTGTCTATGTCTACCAAGCCGTCATATCGGTTTAGCCGACTAGGGCACACACCCTTCTCAGTGTCTTTGTCTACCAAGCCGTCATATCGGTTTAGCCCACTAGGGCACACGCCCTTCTCAGTGTCTATGTCTACCAAGCCGTCATATCGGTTTAGCCGACTAGGGCACACACCCTTCTCAGTGTCTTTGTCTACCAAGCCGTCATATCGGTTTAGCCCACTAGGGCACAAGCCCTTCTCAGTGTCTTTGTCTACCAAGCCGTCATATCGGTTTAGCCCACTAGGGCACACGCCCTTCTCAGTGTCTTTGTCTACCAAGCCATCATATCGGTTTAGCCCACTAGGGCACACGCCCTTCTCAGTGTCTTTGTCTACCAAGCCGTCATATCGGTTTAGCCCACTAGGGCACACGCCCTTCTCAGTGTCTTTGTCTAGCAAGCCATCATATCGGTTTAGCCCACTAGGGCACATCCCCTATCACTTCCTTGTAACCATATCTACTGTTTGTTTATGCATTTCGGTGATTATTTAGTTAGTTAATAAATAAATGATTGAGACAATTGATGTATGGATGATTAATAGTGAAGACTGGGTTTGTGCAGATAACCAACAATTTACGATGTTTGGAATGAGACTAACGTGAGGTAAAGAATAATTCATTCATTAGAAGACTGTTGATCAGATATTAAAATATCTGAAAAGTTACATTAGGAAAATTATAACTTTGTAATCTGAAGATTTTCCTTGGTGCCCCGACTTCCTAGTTAATTACATTTACATGATTTCTTTAATCAAGTAAAAATAATTACAGAGAATTGATTTGATAAAATAATGATACCAAAGACACGACAGATGTAAAGAACAATAGAGGTAAATGCATAGAGGATAAATATTTAAAGAGGATAAAGACAACTCCATTAAATAAGGAACAGTCAGATTGGCACTCTCTTCTCAACACTGCTGAATTCAAGGATAATTTGCTTCCATCTCTTTACCCTCTTCCTCTTCTACAGTACTGAAAGGCCTAGTCCGGACCTGACTCAAATGGCCAAGAAAATAGTCAAACATGAAAGGCATCAGCATGCTTCCCAGTTCAGCTGGTCCCTCCCAGTTCAGTTGGTCCCTCCCAGTTCAGTTGGCCCCTCCCAGTTTGGTTGGCCCCTCCCAGTTTGGTTGGCCCCTCCCAGTTCATCTGGTCCCTCCCAGTTCAGTTGGTCCCTCCTAGTTCATTTGGCCCCTGCCAGTTCAGTTGGCCCCTCCCAGTTCAGTTGGCCCCTCCCAGTTCGGTTGGCCCCTCCCAGTTTGGTTGGCCCCTCCCAGTTTGGTTGGCCGCTAGTGTGCTCGTATACACCCTTAAAAAACATTTGCTTGAGAAACAAGGAAAAAGCGGTAATAGTACTGCTTGTCCATTTTGAGACACCGTAGCCAGTATACACTTCCTCAAAACAGTCAGAAGTAATCTAAGATAAGAAATCTGTCGTTCATTTTGACGTTTTGCAGAGATCTTAGTCACGCAATTTTACATCTAACTAAGATGTTTGGGGAAGTATTTCGCAAGTGGAAAAATTTGAATGAAAATGAATTGTCTCCAGTTGAATGACAACATAGACTTGATTAAAGAATCCCTACTGTTGACCAATCACTGACAAAGGTGTGCTTCGGCCTCTAGGAAAAATGTTGTGTGCCTGAACAGCAGAGAAAACCTAGCCCAAAATGAACAAAAACGTCACAAAATGTCCTCATAATAATATGTACCAACTGTTTTGGCTTGGAAGCCTTGAGACCAATTGGAAAGATGGCAGGAGATCTCTGTGAAGACCCAATGAACTATCACTATATCATCCTCCCTCCCCCCTATCACACCAAGGAGGGGTGAGAGACAACCCACTCCATCTCTGCCTAGCTCTCTCCTTCCTTATGTCTCTCATCACATGCCCAGGCCTGTGTGTTCCCGGTGGTGATTCAGTCATGAACACACACACACACACACACACACACACACACACACACACACACACACACACACACACACACACACACACACACACACACACACACACACACACACACAGAGAGAGCTAAGAAATGCCAATAAACGTGTGGGAACCAGGCGCACTTAAAGTAGCTGGATACAGCTCTAGTGAGAGGGAGAGGGAACAGCTATATAGAACACACAGCTATATAGAACACACAGCTATATAGAACACACAGCTATATAGAACACACAGCTATAGAACACACATCTATATAGAACACACAGCTATAGAACACACAGCTATATAGAACACACAGCTATATAGAACACACAGCTATATAGAACACACAGCTATAGAACACACAGCTATATATAACACACAGCTATAGAACACACAGCTATATAGAACACACAGCTATATAGAACACACAGCTATAGAACACACAGCTATATAGAACACACAGATATAGAACACACAGCTATAGAACACACAGCTATATAGAACACACAGCTATAGAACACACAGCTATAGAACACACAGCTATATAGAACACACAGCTATAGAACACACAGCTATATAGAACACACAGCTATAGAACACACAGCTATATAGAACACACAGCTATATAGAACACACAGCTATAGAACACACAGCTATATAGAACACACAGCTATATAGAACACACAGCTATAGAACACACAGCTATATAGAACACACAGATATAGAACACACAGCTATAGAACACACAGCTATATAGAACACACAGCTATAGAACACACAGCTATATAGAACACACAGCTATATAGAACACACAGCTATAGAACACACAGCTATATAGAACACACAGCTATATAGAACACACAGCTATAGAACACACAGCTATAGAACACACGGCTATATAGAACACACAGCTATATAGAACACACAGCTATATAGAACACACAGCTATAGAACACACAGCTATATAGAACACACAGCTATATAGAACACACAGCTATATAGAACACACAGCTATAGAACACACAGCTATATAGAACACACAGCTATAGAACACACAGCTATATAGAACACACAGCTATAGAACACACAGCTATATAGAACACACAGCTATAGAACACACAGCTATATAGAACACACAGCTATATAGAACACACAGCTATAGAACACACAGCTATATAGAACACACAGCTATATAGAACACACAGCTATAGAACACACAGCTATATAGAACACACAGCTATATAGAACACACAGCTATATAGAACACACAGCTATAGAACACACAGCTATATAGAACACACAGCTATATAGAACACACAGCTATATAGAACACACAGCTATAGAACACACAGCTATATAGAACACACAGCTATAGAACACACAGCTATATAGAACACACAGCTATATAGAACACAGAGCTATAGAAGACACAGCTATATAGAACACACAGCTATATAGAACACACAGCTATAGAACACACAGCTCTATAGAACACACAGCTATAGAACACACAGTTATATAGAACACACAGCTATAGAGCACACAGCTATAGAACACACAGTTATATAGAATACACAGCTATAGAGCACACAGTTATATAGAACACACAGTTATATAGAACACACAGCTATATAGAACACACAGCTATATACAACAAACAGCTATATACAACACACAGCTATAGAACACACAGCTATATAGAACACACAGCTATATGGAACACACAGCTCTATAGAACACACAGCTATAGAACACACAGCTCTAGAACACACAGCTATAGAACACACAGCTCTATAGAACACACAGCTCACTAGAACACACAGCTATATAGAACACACAGCTACATAGTACACACAGCTATATAGAACACACAGCTATATAGAACACACAGCTATAGAACACACAGCTATAGAACACACAGCTCTATAGAACACACAGCTATATAGAACACACAGCTATATAGAACACACAGCTATAGAACACACAGCTATATAGAACACACAGCTATAGAACACACAGCTATGTAGAACACACAGCTAAATAGAACACACATCTATAGAACACACAAGCAAAGATAAAGCAAGCTAAGCTCCTAAGCTCACAAATCAAACCTGCCTGAAGCGGTAGGAGAGGCCAGGAGGAAGAATGACGCTCCTTGCCTGGCTGACTGCTGTCACTCAGCATCTGGGGGGATAACATCGACACTTCAACGCCCTGTGAGCACAGGATGTTGAAAATACGCTAACATGACTTCAGTAGACCGGGGCTCCAACAGACAGACTGGTGTGGATGCCATTTATCACCCCTCTTCATCTTCATCGCCAGGTGATGTTCATATCGTGTTTTGAAACCTCGTACTGTCAATCAAGACCAAACGGTGACTGATTCTCTGAGGTGGATGGGACTGTTGAAGAATGACTCTTATGTGTAGGGAATATATTCCTAAAGGACTCATCAATAAGCATCTTATATGAATGAATCATGGATGGACCCATTTCCCATTGCCACAGGCTGAAGATGTTACTATGCTGAACCACCGTCATCCCATTACACCAGATAGCTACGGTAATGACCGGAGGGACTCTGGCTAGCTGAGCCTAATGCTGTATGTTCAGACAGGCTAACACGCTAATCGTACACACATATGATTACACACACACACACACACACACACACACACACACACACACACACACACACACACACACACACACACACACACACACACACACACACACACACACACACACACACACACACCGGCCCAAAACTACACTACAAACCCACATGTTGGTGTTTTATCTCACAGCGTTGTAGTCTGTGTGTACGATAGTCAAATTGTTGTCCCTTTATGCTCATGTGTCACTCTCTTCAGAGACATCCATCTTGATCATGTGATAACCTGATGCTAAAACGGGCCCACTCCCCCAGGCTAACCCAGGATTATTTTACACTAACGAAGAGTTGTCCAGGAATTACAGGGACGTGGGGAGGAGCCAGGCTCCTGGGTAACACAAGCTGCTGAAGTTCAGCTGTAGGGTCTCAGAGCTGAGTATGTACAGCCAACCAGATCTGACGGTCACAATTCAAAATTAGACCTTCATCCATGTTTGTAATACGGAACATTTTTGAAGTGTTAATTTTAGGCATGAGCTCTAAATGAACTCTATGAATCTTTTCTGTCACTGGATTTGAACTTTCACCCTTTGGAATCGGAGGCAGATGTTTACAACCATCGGTCGTCCCCGTTCACAACGCCCTAGAAAAACTGAAACCTACTTGAAGGTCACAGCGCTCACTGTTGCCCCCTAGTGTCCAGTTTCCTCCTCATCTCCCAACATCCTCAGACATGGATGGACGTCAAGTACTGACGGGTTACTGGCTGTGTTTATAGCACCATAGAACCTATCACCACGGTTACTGGCTGTGTTTATAGCACCATAGAACCTATCACCACGGTTACTGCCTGTGTTTATAGCACCATAGAACCTATCACCATGGTTACTGCCTGTGTATAGCACCATAGAACCTATCACCATGGTTACTGGCTGTGTATAGCACCATAGAACCTATCACCACGGTTACTGCCTGTGTTTATAGCACCATAGAACCTATCACCACGGTTACTGCCTGTGTTTATAGCACCATAGAACCTATCACCACGGATACTGGCTGTGTATAGCACCATAGAACCTATCACCACGGTTACTGCCTGTGTATAGCACCATAGAACCTATCACCACAGTTACTGCCTATGTTTATAGCACCATAGAACCTATCACCATGGTTACTGGCTGTGTATAGCACCAGAGAACCTATCACCACGGTTACTGCCTGTGTATAGCACCATAGAACCTATCACCACGGTTACTGCCTATGTTTATAGCACCATAGAACCTATCACCACGGTTACTGCCTATGTTTATAGCACCATAGAACCTATCACCACGGTTACTGCCTGTGTATAGCACCATAGAACCTATCACCATGGTTACTGGCTGTGTATAGCACCATAGAACCTATCACCACGGTTACTGGCTGTGTATAGCACCATAGAACCTATCACCATGGTTACTGCCTGTGTATAGCACCATAGAACCTATCACCATGGTTACTGCCTGTGTTTATAGCACCATAGAACCTATCACCACGGTTACTGCCTGTGTATAGCACCATAGAACCTATCACCACGGTTACTGTCTGTGTTTATAGCACCATAGAACCTATCACCACAGTTACTGGCTGTGTATAGCACCATAGAACCTATCACCACGGTTACTGCCTGTGTTTATAGCACCATAGAACCTATCACCACGGTTACTGCCTGTGTTTATAGCACCATAGAACCTATCACCACGGTTACTGCCTGTGTTTATAGCACCATAGAACCTATCACCATGGTTACTGCCTGTGTATAGCACCATAGAACCTATCACCATGGTTACTGCCTGTGTATAGCACCATAGAACCTATCACCACAGTTACTGGCTGTGTATAGCACCATAGAACCTATCACCACGGTTACTGTCTGTGTTTATAGCACCATAGAACCTATCACCACAGTTACTGGCTGTGTATAGCACCATAGAACCTATCACCACGGTTACTGCCTGTGTATAGCACCATAGAACCTATCACCACGGTTACTGCCTGTGTTTATAGCAACATAGAACCTATCACCACGGTTACTGCCTGTGTTTATAGCACCATAGAACCTATCACCACGGTTACTGCCTGTGTTTATAGCACCATAGAACCTATCACCACAGTTACTGTCTGTGTTTATAGCACCATAGAACCTATCACCACAGTTACTGGCTGTGTATAGCACCATAGAACCTATCACCACGGTTACTGCCTGTGTATAGCACCATAGAACCTATCACCACGGATACTGGCTGTGTATAGCACCATAGAACCTATCACCACGGTTACTGCCTGTGTTTATAGCACCATAGAACCTATCACCATGGTTACTGGCTTTGTATAGCACCATAGAACCTATCACCACGGATACTTGTAGCACCATAGAACCTATCACCACAGTTACTGGCTGTGTATAGCACCATAGAACCTATCACCACAGTTACTGGCTGTGTATAGCACCATAGAACCTATCACCACAGTTACTGGCTGTGTATAGCACCATAGAACCTATCACCACAGTTACTGGCTGTGTATAGCACCATAGAACCTATCACCACAGTTACTGGCTGTGTATAGCACCATAGAACCTATCACCACGGTTACATCCAAACAGTCGAAAGATTCTAACAATCTGAAAACAGCGTAACCAGGCTATGTATGGCATGTTCTGTTACTGTGTTCTGTGTGAGAGAGAGATCGAGAAAGAAAGAAAGAAAGAAAGAAAGAAAGAAAGAACGAGAAACAGTGAACAAGAAAAATGGATAGGGGGAAGGAAAATGCTTAGTTGGAAGTTATTTCACCTTAAATTACTCCAGAGCGAGAGCAAGGGAGAGAGAGAGAAAGAGGGAAAGAGAGAGAAAGAGAGAGAAAGGGAGAGAGAGAGAGAGAGAGAGAGAGAGAGAGACAGAGAGACAGAGAGACAGAGAGAGAGAGAGAGAGAGAGAGAGAGAGAGAGAGAGAGAGAGAGAGAGAGAGAGAGAGAGAGAGAGAGAGAGAGAGAGAGAGAGAGAGGAGAAGGAGAGAGAGGAGAGAGAGACAGAGACAGAGAGAGAGAGAGAGAGAGAGAGAGAGAGAGAGAGAGAGAGAGAGAGAGGGAGAAGGAGAGAGAGGGAGAAGGAGAGAGAGAGAGAGAGAGAGAGAGAGAGAGAGAGAGAGAGAGAGAGAGAGAGAGAGAGAGAGAGAGAGAGAGAGAGAGAGAGAGAGAGAGAGAGAGAGAGAGAGAGAGAGAGAGAGAGAGAAGGAGAGGGAGGGAGGGAGGGAGGGTGAACGTGGGAAAAAGACAGAGGGAGAAAGATACCTGAATTTACTGAATCACAGATGTTTCTTGGCAGTCTTAAACAAATCTACTTTGAAACACCAGTCTACACCTCACACACATGATTATAGGCTTAACGAAAAGAAGACACCTGTACCAGGTCAGATATCGAGTTGAAATGTATCACATTTTGAGTTTGATTCTTGGTGTTGCACATTATTTACATCACAGAAGACTGAAATATAACACAACTGTTTGACATAGAAACGGCGTATTTTTGTCAGGTTTTCACAGACAGAGGGGAGAAAGTGATGTTCAACCATTCAATGAATACTGGAGGAAATGACGACGTAAGAAGGAAAAGTAGCTTTTCTTTCTCAATGTCCACTTCTAAGAAGGAATATGGAGAGAAGGAAGGAAGAGAGAGAGGGAATATAAGCTTCAGAAAGTGTAAACTCTTGAGTTCCACATATTGAAAATTAGACACTACCATTTTAACTTAACCTCCATCAATCATAGCCTCATGTTTACTGCATGGGAAACCATTTTTAATGTGTTGGATTTCACATTGGAGATATACCAGAACCATTCAAACTACAAACAGAAAGGGTACTCTACTGGGAGTACTCTGAAACACTGCAATCACTCGCTGGGTAATGTAGTCCTCTCTGTTTTCCTAAATGTCCACTTATAGGGCTGAGAAGGTCATGGCTGTGGAGAAGTAATAACAGAGGACAGACAGACAGACTGACACAGACAGACAGACAGACAGACAGACAGACAGACAGACAGACAGACAGACAGACAGACAGACAGACAGACAGACAGACAGACAGACAGACAGACAGACAGACAGACAGACAGAGTGAGTGAGTGAGTGAGTGAGTGAGTGAGTGAGTGAGTGAGAGACAGAGGACAGACAGACAGACAGACAGACAGACAGACAGACAGACAGACAGACAGACAGACAGACAGACAGACAGACAGACAGACAGACAGACAGACAGACAGACAGACAGACAGACAGAAAAGTGAGAGACAGACAGAGGACAGACAGACAGACTGACAGAGAGAGAGACAGACACACAGACAGACAGACAGACAGACAGACAGAGAGAGTGACAGACAGACAGACAGACAGACAGACAGACAGACAGACAGACAGACAGACAGACAGACAGACAGACAGACAGACAGACAGACAGACAGACAGACAGACAGACAGACAGACAGACAGACAGACAGACAGACAGACAGACAGAGAGAGAGAGAGAGAGAGTGAGAGACAGACAGACAGACAGACAGACAGACAGACAGACAGACAGACAGACAGACAGACAGACAGACAGACAGACAGACAGACAGACAGACAGACAGACAGACAGACAGACAGACAGAGAGAGTGAGAGACAGACACACAGACAGACTGACAGAGAGAGTGAGTGAGAGACAGAGTGACAGAGACTGACAGAGAGAGTGAGAGACAGACACACAGACAGACTGACAGAGAGAGTGAGTGAGAGACAGAGGACAGACAGACAGACTGACAGAGAGAGTGAAAGACAGACAGAGAGAGTAAGAGACAGTAATGGAAGAGGTTAAAGGGCACTGACTGTGCTGCAGCAGCAAGGCGCAAGAGAACAGATGCTGCGGGAGTCACATTTCACCGCCGGCTGGCCAGGATATCAGATATACAACCTGGGCCAACCTTTACTGGATCAGGGGATGAGAGGAAGGAGGCGGGAGGCGGGGGGGTGAGAGGCAAGGAGAGGTGGTGACAGTATGGAGAGGGGGATGGAGAGGGGAGGACAGGATGGAGAGGGGAGAGGACAGTGTGGAGAGGGGTGAGGACAGGATGGAGAGGTGAGAGGACAGGATGGACGGGGGGGGGACAAGATGGAGAGGGGAGAGGACAGGATGGAGAGGGAGAGGACAGTGGAGAGGGGAGAGGACAGGATGGAGAGGGGAGAGGACAGGATGGAGTTGGGAGAGGACAGTATGGAGAGGGGAGAGGACAGGATGGAGAGGGGAGAGGACAGGATGGAGGGGGAGAGGACAGGATGGAGAGGGGAGAGGACAGGATGGAAAGGGGAGAGGACAGGATGGAGAGGGGAGAGGACAGGATGGAGAGGGGAGAGGACAGGATGGAGAGGGGAGAGGACAGGATGGAGAGGGGAGAGGACAGGATGGAGAGGGGAGAGGACAGGATGGATGACAAACAGAAATGTGTGGAAAGGAGAACATTTGTTATGATCAATATATAACATCAGAATGATACGAGAAGAAAATAGCAGAGAGGGAAGGTATAGTAACGATGTAAGAGGACAGAAAGAGAGGTCAAGAGGATGAAATGACAGGGAGAGAAGAAGAGACAGAACAGAAAATGATTGGAACAGAGAAAGAGAGAGGAGTGGGAGAGAGTGTGAAGGAGAGGAGAGAGGGAGAGAGTGTGATGAAGAGGAGAGAGGGAGAGACTGTGAAGGAGAGGAGAGAGGGAGAGACTGTGAAGCAGAAGAGAGAGGGAGAGAGTATGAAGGAGAGGTGGCGAGGGAGAGAGTATGAAGAAGAGGAGAGAGGAGAGACTGTGAAGGAGAAGATAGAGGGAGAGAGTGTGATGAAGAGGAGAGAGGGAGAGAGTGTGATGAAGAGGAGAGAGGGAGAGAGGGTGAAGGAGAGGAGAGAGGACAGACTGTGAAGGAGAGGAGAGAGGGAGAGAGTGTGATGAAGAGGAGAGAAGGAGAGAGTGTGAAGGAGAGGAGATAGGGAGAGTGAAGGAGAGGTGAGAGGGACAGAATGTGAAGGAGAGGAGAGAGGGAGAGTGAAGGAGAGGAGAGAGGAAGAGAACGTGAAGGAGAGGAGAGAGGGAGAGAGTGTGAAGGAGAGGAGAGAGTGTGATGAAGAGGAGAGAAGGAGAGAGTGTGAAGGAGAGGAGAGAGGGAGAGTGTGAAGGAGAGGTGGCGAGGGAGAGAGTAAAGAGGAGAGGGAGAGAGGAGAGAATGAAGAACGTGAAGGAGAGGAGAGAGGAGGGAGAGAGTGTGAATGAGGTGAGAGGGACAGAATGTGAAGGAGAGGAGAGAGGGAGAGTGAAGGAGAGGAGAGAGGAAGAGAACGTGAAGGAGAGGAGAGAGGGAGAGAGTGTGAATGAGAGGAGAGAGGGAGAGAGAGAGGTGAAGGGAGAATGGAAGGAGAGAGGAGGGAGAGTGTGAAGGAGAGGAAGAGAACGTGGCGAGGAGAGAGTAATGAAAGAAGAGGAGCGAGGGAGAGAGTAAAAGGAGAGGTGAGAGGGACAGAATGTGAAGGAGAGGAGAGAGGGAGAGTGAAGGAGAGGAGAGAGGAAGAGAACGTGAAGGAGAGGAGAGAGGGAGAGAGTGTGAATGAGAGGAGAGAGGGAGAGAGGGTGAAGGAGAGGAGAGAGGGAGAGTGTGAAGGAGAGGTGGCGAGGGAGAGAGTATGAAGAAGAGGAGCGAGGGAGAGAGTAAAAGGAGAGGTGAGAGGGACAGAATGTGAAGGAGAGGAGAGAGGGAGAGTGAAGGAGAGGAGAGAGGAAGAGAACGTGAAGGAGAGGAGAGAGGGAGAGAGTGTGAATGAGAGAGGAGAGAGGGAGAGAGGGTGAAGAGAGAGGGGAGAGAGGGAGAGGAGAGAGGAAGAGAGTGTGAAGGAGAGGTGGCGAGGGAGAGAGTATAAAGAAGAGGAGCGAGGGAGAGAGTAAAAGGAGAGAGTGAGAGGGACAGAATGTGAAGGAGAGGAGAGAGGGAGAGAGAGGAGAGAGGGAGAGGAAGGAGAGGAGAGAAGGAAGAGAACGAGTGTGAAGGAGAGGAGAGAGGGAGAGAGTGTGAATGAGAGGAGAGAGGGAGAGAGAGGTGAAGGAGAGGAGAGAGGGAGAGTGTGAAGGAGAGGGAGAGGTGGCGAGGGAGAGAGTATGAAGAAGAGGAGCGAGGGAGAGAGTAAAAGGAGAGGTGAGAGGGACAGAATGTGAAGGAGAGAGAGAGAGAGAAAAGGAGAGAGGGAGAGAGTGAAAGAGGAAGGAGAGGGAGAGAGGAAGAGAAGGGAGAGTGAAGGAGAGGAGAGAGGGAGAGAAGTGTGAATGAGAGGAGAGGGGAGAGAGGGTGAAGGAGAGGAGAGAGGGAGAGTGTGAAGGAGAGGTGGCGAGGGAGAGAGTATAAAGAAGAGGAGAGAGGAGAGACTGTGAAGGAGAAGATAGAGGGAGAGAGTGTGATGAAGAGGAGAGAGGGAGAGAGGGTGAAGGAGAGGAGAGTGGACAGACTGTGAAGGAGAGGAGAGAGGGAGAGAGTGTGATGAAGAGGAGAGAAGGAGAGAGTGTGAAGGAGAGGAGAGAGGGAGAGAGTGTGATGAAGAGGAGAGAGGGAGAGTGTGAAGGAGAGGTGGCGAGGGAGAGAGTATTAAGAAGAGGAGCGAGGGAGAGAGTAAAATGAGAGGTGAGCGGGACAGAATGTGAAGGAGAGGATAGAGGGAGAATGAAGGAGAGGAGAGAGGAAGAGAAGGTGAAAGAGAGGAGAGAGGGAGAGAGTGAATGAGAGTGAGAGGGGAGAGAGGGTGAAGGAGAGGAGAGAGGGAGAGAGGGTGGCGAAGAGAGAGGAGAGAGAGGTAAAAGGAGAGTGTGAAGGAGAGGAGGGAGAGAGGAGAGAGGAGAGAGTGTGAAGAGAGGAGAGGGGAGAGAAGGAGAGGGAGAGAGTGTGAAGGAGAGGAGAGAGGGAGAGTGTGAAAGGGAGGTGACGAGGGAGAGAGTAAAAGGAGAGGTGAGGGGGACATAATGTGAAGGAGAGGAGAGAGGGAGAGTGAAGGAGAGGAGAGAGGAAGAGAAGGTGAAGGAGAGGAGAGAGGGAGAGAGTGTGAAGAAGAGGAGAGAGGGAGAGATGGTGATGAAGAGGAGAGGGAGACAGTGTGAAGGAGAGGAGAGAGGGAGAGAGTATGAAGAAGAGGAGAGAGGGAGAGAGGGTGATGAAGAGGAGAGAGGGAGAGAGTGTGAAGGAGAGGAGAGAGGGAGAGTGTGAAGGAGAGGTGGCGAGGGAGAGAGTATGAAGAAGAGGAGCGAGGGAGAGAGTAAAAGGAGAGGTGAGAGGGAGAGAGTGTGAAGGAGAGGAGAGAGGGAGAGTGAAGGAGAGGAGAGAGGGCGAGAGGGTGAAGAAGAGGGTGAAGGAGAGGAGAGAGGAGAGAGTGTGAAGGAGAGGAGAGAGGAGAGAGTGAGGGAGTGTATAGAGATGAGGGAGGGTAAATGAGGTAAAGTAGAGAAGTGGAGACAGGAGAGAGTGATTTTCCATCCTGGCAGTCAGCACTGTTTTCATTCCAGCTGGAGTCTGAAGGACCATTTTTTTATTCACCTCTGTCTCTCTTCCCTCCCTCTCTCTCTCTCTCTCTCTCTCTCTCTCTCTCTCTCTCTCTCTCTCTCTCTCTCTCTCTCTCTCTCTTCCCTCCTTCTTCATCTCTCTCTTCCCTCCTTCTCAGTCTCTCTCTCTCTTCCCTCCTCTCCATCTCTCTCTTCCCTCCTCTCTCTCTCTCTTCCCTCCTCTCCATCTCTCTCTTCCCTCCTTCTCCGTCTCTCTCTTCCCTCCTCTCCATCTCTCTCTTCCCTCCTTCTCCGTCTCTCTCTTCCCTCCTTCTCAGTCTCTCTCTCTTCCCTCCTCTCCATCTCTCTCTTCCCTCCTTCTCCGTCTCTCTTTTCCCTCCTTCTCCGTCTCTCTCTTCCCTCTTCTCCGTCTCTCTCTTCCCTCCTTCTCCGTCTCTCTCTCTTCCCTCCCTCTCCGTCTCTCTCTCTTCCCTCCCTCTCCGTCTCTCTCTCTTCCCTCCCTCTCTGTCTCTCTCTCTTCCCTCCTCTCCGTCTCTCTCTCTTCCCTCCTTCTCCGTCTCTCTCTCTTCCCTCCCTCTCCGTCTCTCTCTCTTCCCTCCATCTCCGTCTCTCTCTCTTCCCTCCATCTCCGTCTCTCTTTCTTCCCTCCATCTCCGTCTCTCTCTCTTCCCTCCATCTCCGTCTCTCTCTCTTCCCTCCCTCTCCGTCTCTCTCTCTTCCCTCCCTCTCCGTCTCTCTCTCTTCCCTCCTCTCCGTCTCTCTCTCTTCCCTCCTTCTCCATCTCTCTCTCTTCCCTCCTTCTCCGTCTCTCTCTTCCCTCCTCTCCGTCTCTCTCTCTTCCCTCCTTCTCTGTCTCTCTCTCTTCCCTCCCTCTCCGTCTCTCTCTCTTCCCTCCTCTCCATCTCTCTCTTCCCTCCTTCTCCGTCTCTCTCTCTTCCCTCCCTCTCCGTCTCTCTCTCTTCCCTCCTCTCCATCTCTCTCTTCCCTCCTTCTCCGTCTCTCTCTCTTCCCTCCCTCTCCGTCTCTCTCTCTTCCCTCCTCTCCGTCTCTGTCTTCCCTCCTTCTCAGTCTCTCTCTCTCTTCCCTCCTCTCCATCTCTCTCTTCCCTCCTTTCTCTCTCTCTCTCTTCCATCCTTCTCCGTCTCTCTCTTCCCTCCTCCCCATCTCCCTCTTCCCTCCTCTCTGTCTCTCTCTTCCCTCCTTCTCAGTCTCTCTCTTCCCTCCTCTCCATCTCTCTCTTCCCTCCTCTCTGTCTCTCTCTTCCCTCCTTCTCCGTCTCTCTCTTCCCTCCTTCTCCGTCTCTCTCTCTTCCCTCCTTCTCTGTCTCTCTCTTTTCCCTCCTCTCCGTCTCTGTCTTCCCTCCTTCTCAGTCTCTCTCTCTCTCTTCCCTCCTCTCCATCTCTCTCTTCCCTCCTTTCTCTCTCTCTGTCTTCCATCCTTCTCCGTCTCTCTCTTCCCTCCTCCCCATCTCCCTCTTCCCTCCTCTCTGTCTCTCTCTTCCCTCCTTCTCAGTCTCTCTCTTCCCTCCTCTCCATCTCTCTCTTCCCTCCTCTCTGTCTCTCTCTTCCCTCCTTCTCCGTCTCTCTCTTCCCTCCTTCTCCGTCTCTCTCTCTTCCCTCCTCTCCGTCTCTCTCTCTTCCCTCCTCTCCGTCTCTCTCTTCCCTCCTTCTCAGTCTCTCTCTCTTCCCTCCTTCTCAGTCTCTCTCTCTCTCTTGCCTCCCTCTCAGTCTCTCTCTCTTCCCTCCTTCTCCATCTCTCTCTTCCCTCCTCTCCGTCTCTCTCTCTTCCCTCCTCTCTGTCTCTCTCTTCCCTCCTTCTCAGTCTCTCTCTCTCTTCCCTCCCTCTCTGTCTCTCTCTCTTCCCTCCTTCTCCATCTCTCTCTCTTCCCTCCTTCTCAGTTTCTCTCTCTCTTCCCTCCCTCTCTCTCTCTCTCTCCCTATTCCCTCCTCTCCGTCTCTCTCTCTTCCCTCCTCTCCGTCTCTCTCTTCCCTCCTTCTCAGTCTCTCTCTCTTCCCTCCTCAGTCTGTCTCTCTCTCTCTTCCCTCCCTCTCTGTCTCTCTCTCTCTTCCCTCCTTCTCCATCTCTCTCTTCCCTCCTCTCGGTCTCTCTCTCTTCCCTCCTCTCCGTCTCTCTCTTCCCTCCTTCTCAGTCTCTCTCTCGTCCCTCCCTCTCTGTCTCTCTCTCTTCCCTCCTTCTCCATCTCTCTCTCTTCCCTCCTTCTCAGTCTCTCTCTCTCTTCCCTCCTCTCCATCTCTCTCTCTTCCCTCCTTCTCAGTCTCTCTCTCTTCCCTCCTTCTCAGTCTCTCTCTCTCTTCCCTCCCTCTCTGATTCTCTCTCTTCCCTCTCTCGCGGTCTCTCTCTCTCTCTCTCTCCCTCTCAGTCTCTCTTCCCTCCCTCTCTGTATCTCTCTCCATCCCTCTGTCTTTCTCTCTCCAAATCTCCCTCTGAAATTTGACTTGTCCAAGACTAATATTTTACCTATTCTACCAAACTCTAGACTGGTTTCTTCTGACCCGTTTATTTTCATAGACTGTCTCAGAGCCAGTCTGTGTCGTACTGATCAGGAACACTT
>NC_060185.1:10321701-10411701 GCF_021184085.1 Oncorhynchus gorbuscha | reverse complement strand
GAGAGAGTGAGAGAGAGAGAAAGAGAGAGACAGATAGATGAAATCACAACTGAAGAATAGATCTGTGAGAGAGTGAGAGAGAGAGAAAGAGAGAGACAGATAGATGAAATCACAACTGAAGAATAGATCTGTGAGAGAGTGAGAGAGAGAGAAAGAGAGAGACAAATAGATGAAATTACATCTGCAGAATAGATCTGTGAGAGAGTGAGAGAGAGAGAAAGAGAGAGACAAATAGATGAAATCACAACTGAAGAATAGATCTGTGACAGAGTGAGAGAGAAAGAGAGATAAAGAGAGTGAAAAAAGAAAGACAGAGAGAGAGAAAGGCTAAGAGAATAAAGAGTGCGAGAGAGAGAGAGAGACAGAGAGAGGGAGAGACAAGGAAAGACATCGAGAGACAGGGAGAGAGGGAGAGAGAGAGAGGGAGAGACAAGGAAAGACAGGGAGAGCCAGAGAGAGAGGGAGACAAAGACCGAGAGCGAGAGAGAGAGATAGAGAGAGAGAGAGACAGGGAGAGACAGGGTGAGACAAAGAGAGAGTGAGAGAGCGACAAAGAGCGAGAGAGAGAGAGAGAGAGAGAGAGAGAGAGAGAGAGAGAGAGAGAGAGAGAGAGAGAGAGAGAGAGAGAGAGAGAGAGAGAGAGAGAGAGAGAGAGAGAAAGAGAGAGATTAATTATGTTAATATTGTAAATATTCAAAGTAAGCTTTGACAATATGTACATTGTTACATCATGCCAATAAAGCAAATGTATGTTAATTGAATTGAAGATACAAATCTAAAATATAGCCACTTATTTACTGCACAGCTCAGCTAGGTATCTAAACACACTCACCCACACCACACGCAAGAGCACACACACATGTACAGACAGACAGACAGGCAGGCAGAAAGGCAGACAGGCAGGCAGGCAGGCAGGCAGGCAGGCAGGCAGGCAGGCAGGCAGGCAGGCAGGCAGGCAGGCAGACAGACAGACAGACAGACAGACAGACAGACAGACAGACAGACAGACAGACAGACAGACAGACAGACAGACAGACAGACAGACAGACAGACAGACAGACAGACAGACAGACAGACAAAGAAAGAGAGACAGAGTGCGAGAGAGAGAGACAAAGAGAGAGAGAACTAGAGAGAGACAGAGAGAAAGAGAGACAGAGAGAGACAACTAGAGAGAGAGACAGAGAGAGAGAGAGAGAGAGAGAGAGAGAGAGAGAGAGAGAGAGAGACAGAGATAACTGGAGATCGACAGAGAGAGAGAAAGAGAAAGAGACAGAGAGATAGAGAACTAGAGAGAGAGACAGAGAGAGAGAACTAGAGAGAGACAGAGAGAGAGAGAGAGAGAGAGACACAGAGAGAGGGATAGAGAAAGAGAGAGAGAGCAAGAGACAAAGAGAGAGACAAAGATAAACAGATGGAGAGAGACAAAGAGAAAGACAAAGAGAGAGAGAGAGAGAGAGAGAGAGAGAGAGAGAGAGAGAGAGAGAGAGAGAGAGAGAGAGAGAGAGAGAGAGAGAGAGAGAGAGAGAGATTGAGAGAAAACATTTCTTCAAACAGGGTCGTGGGGTGAGACAGGGATGCAGCTTAAGCCCCACCCTCTTCAACATATATAGATCAACGAATTGGCGCCGGCACTAGAAAAGTCTGCAGCACCCGGCCTCACCCTACTAGAATCCAAGTCAAATGTCTGCTGTTTGCTGATGATCTGGTGCTTCTGTCACCAACCAAGGAGGGCCTACAGCAGCACCTAGATCTTATGCACAGATTATGTCAGACCTGGGCCCTGACAGTAAATCTCAGTAAGACCAAAATAATGGTGTTCCAAAGAAGGTCCAGTCACGGGGACCACAAATACAATTAGACCCAACCAAATCATGAGAAAACAAAAAGATAATTACTTGACACATTGGAAAGAATTAACAAAAAAACAGAGCAAACTAGAATGTTATTTGGCCCTAAACAGAGAGTACATAGTGGCAGAATACCTGACCACTGTGACTGACCCAAGTTTAAGGAAAACTTTGACTATGTACAGACTCAGTGATCATAGGCTTGCTATTGAGAAAGGCCGCCGTAGGCAGACATGGCTCTCAAGACAAGACAGGCTATGTGCTCACTGCCCACAAAATGAGGTGGAAACTGAGCTGCACTTCCTGACCTCCTGCCCAATGTATGACCATATTAGAGAGACATATTTCCCTCAGATTACACAGATCCACAAATAATTCAAAAACAAATCCAATTTTGATAAACTCCCATATCTACTGGGTGAAATTCCACAGTGTGCCATCACAGCAGCAAGATGTGTGACCTATTATTATTATAAGAAAAGGGCAACCAGTGAAGAACAAACACCATTGTGTACTTTAACCATTTCTAAATTGTTACAACACATATATATAATATGACATTTGTAATGTCTTTATTGTTTTGAAACTTCTGTATGTGTAATGTTTTACTGCTCATTTTTATTGTTTATTTTACTTTTGTATATTATCTACCTCACTTGCTTTGGCAATGTTAACACAAGTTTCCCATGCCAATAAAGCCCCTTGAATTGAATTGAGAGAGAGAAAGAGAGAGAGAGAGAGAGAGAGAGAGAGAGAGAGAGAGAGAGAGAGAGAGAGAGAGAGAGAGAGAGAGAGAGAGAGAGAGAGAACTAGAGAGAACTCGAGAGAGACAAAGAGAGAGTGATAGAGACAGACAGAGGGACAGAGAGAGAGAGAGTGGGAGAGGAGGGGGCGTCAGATCAAAAGAGAAGTGTCTGTAGCATTGATAAAGAAAGACCGTCTGGAGGGAAGTCACAGTGGAAGGAGACTGCTGATGGTGTTGTTAGGTGATAATGACAACAAGCTCTCACAGTCTCACTGGAGAATCAGACCTTCATCCACGTTCCAGTCTCACTGCTCTAAACGTCAAATATTGAATTGTTTTTGCTGCTCCTGCTACTTGGTATCATTCAATTTCTCCAAACAAAGTTAATAAGGGTTAAGTTTAGTCACTTTTCATGAATAGTTAAGGGAACGGTTAAGGTTTAGGATAGGTTTAAATAAATAAAAATCTGTACTTCAGAACCAGTGTCCAGGACTGGGATCGAACATCCAGAGTCATGAGATTTACGCCCATTCCAAACCTCAACCCCATCCACCACCCCATCCACCACCCCATCCCCATCCCCATCCACCACCCCAAACCCATCCCCATCCACCACCCCATCCACCACCCCATCCCCATCCACCACCCCATCCACCACCCCATCCCCATCCACCACCCCATCCACCACCCCATCCCCATCCACCACCCCATCCCCATCCACCACCCCATCCCCATCCACCACCCCATCCCCATCCACCACCCCATCCCCAACCACCACCCATACCCAACCACCACCCATAAAAAATATATAATTGACAGATAAGTCCGAAGATCTAACTCTCAGACATAGTTTACAGTCATTTAAGTGTTTAGAGTCCGCCAGATCAGAGAGAAAAGGGATGACCAGGGATGTTCTCTTGATAAGTGTGTCAACCATTTTCCTGTCAAAATGTAACGAGTACTTTTACACCAAAATACACACAAACCCACAACCCTTGGTTTGTCTGACTGTAGCAGACAGCGTGGGTAACGGAGGAGTTTAATCATTTCCTGAAGGGCAGCCGCTGTGTAAACACCAGGAGTCGTGTCATTACGCAGAGCGTGGTGTGTGTATGTGTCTGTGTGTGTACGTGAGTCTGTGTACTACGCCTCTGCCTGTGTGTGTGTGTGTGTGTGTGTGTGTGTGTGTGTGTGTGTGTGTGTGTGTGTGTGTGTGTGTGTGTGTGTGTGTGTGTGTGTGTGTGTGTGTGTGTGTGTGTGTGTGTGTGTGTGTGTGTGTGTGTGTGTGTGTGTGTGTATACAGTACCTTCAGAAGGTATTGACTCCCCTTGACTCTTTCTTGTGTTACAAAGTCACAATCAAATTGTCATGTTTTGCACAAAACACAGTTATGTCCAAGTGGAATATATTTTACTTTTTTTTTAGATAATGGAAAATAAAACACTCATATATTTTGATTAGATAATTATTCAATTCATGTTAGAAACACCTTTTACAGATGTATCTTCCTGAGTTATTCTCTTAAAACCTTAATTTTATAATTCTTGCCCATTATTCTTTAAAAGATTATTCAGGTCTCTGGCAAGTTGGTTGTTAGTCATTGCTAGACAGCCATTTTTAAGTCTTGCTATAGATTTTCAAGCTGGTTTAAGTCAAAACTGTAGCTCGGCCACTCAGGAACGTCCAATGTGGTCTTGGTAAGTAATTTCAGTGTATATTTGGCCATGTGTTTTGGGTTATTAAATTTATTTGTAAAAAAAATATTTCACCTTTATTTAACCAGATAGGCTAGTTGAGAACAAGTTCTCATTTACAACTGCGACCTGGCCAAGATAAAGCATAGCAGTGTGAACACAGAGTTACACATGGTGTAAACAATAAACAAGTCAATAAAACAGTTGAAAAAAAAGAAAAAAGAAAAGAAAGAGTCTATCTACATTGTGTGCAAAAGGCATGAGGAGGTAGGCAATAATTACAATTTTGCAGATTAACACTGGTGTGATAAATGATCAGATGGTCATGTGCAGGTAGAGATACTGGTGTACAAAAGAGCAGAAAAGTAAATAATAGTATGGGGATGAATTAGGTAAAAATGGGTGGGCTATTTATCGATAGACTATGTACAGCTGCAGCGATCGGTTAGCTGCTCAGATAGCAGATGTTTAAAGTTGGTGAGGCAGATAAAAGTCTCCAACTTCAAAGATTTTTGCAATTCGTTCCAGTCACAGGCAGTAGAGAACTGGAAGGAAAGGTGGCCAAATGAGGTGTTGGCTTTAGGGATGATCAGTGAGATACACCTGCTGGAGCGCGTGCTAAGGGTGGGTGTTACCACCCGGAGCTCCCAGTGTCTTTTGGGTACTGAACCAGGTTTAGCTCTATTCCTTTTCTTTTTATCCTGAAAAACTCCCTAGTCCAATGAAAGTCATACCCATAACATGATGCAGCCATCACCATGCTTGAAAATATGGGAGAGTGGTACTCAGTAATGTGTCGTATTGGATTTGCCCAAACATAACACTTTGAATTCAGGACACATATTTTTTCACGTTATACTTTAGTGCTATGTTGCAAACAGGATGTATGTTTATGAATATTTGTATTCTGTACAGGCTTCCATCTTTTCACTCTGTCAAGGTTATTATTGTGGAGTAACTATAATGTTGGTAATCCGTCCTCTGTTTTCTCATATCACAGCCATTTAACTCTGTAACTGTTTAAAATAAAATCTCAAATCACCATTGACCTCATGGTGAAATCCCTGAGCAGTTTCTTTCCTCTCCGGAAACTGAGTCAGGTAGGGCGCCTGTATCTTTGTAGTGACTGGATGTATTGATACACCATCCAAAGTGTAATTAATAGCTTCACCATGTTCAAAGAGAAATTCAATGTCATTTTTTAAATATTTTTTACCCATCTACCCACCAATAGGTGCCCTTTTTTGCCAGACATTGGAAAACCTCCATGGTCTTTGTGGTTCAATCTGTGCTTGATATTCATTGCTCAACTGAGGGACCTTACATGTAATATTCTTTCAAAGATTATATAAGAAAACAATACAAATACAAAAATACAAAAATAATAATAATAACATAACAAATATATATTTTTTAAATATATAAATAATATTAATAGCAAATCATTTTAAAAACTATTATTGTACACAGAGTGAGTCCTTGCAACTTTATCTGACTTGTTTAAGCACATTTTTACTCCTGAAATCATTTAGGCTTGCCAGACAAAAAGGGGTTGAACATTGTACTTACTGACTTTAGATATTTCAGCATTAAATCGTTTATTAATTTGTTAAAATTTTCTATAAACATCATTCCACTTTGACATTTTCAGTTATTGTGTGTAGATCAGTGACATTTTTTTATTTATTTATATATTTTTTTTTTATACAGACTTATAACAAAACACAATGTGGAAAAAGTCAAGGGGTGTGAATCCTTTCTAAAGGCACTACAAGAGTGAAGAGAGCAGGGAAGAATGACTACTGTGTGTGGTTTGTCTACGGAACATTAAACACTAACGGTCCCACTCCACAGTCTCCTCAGCTCTTTTCCACATTAGAAACGGTCGTGCTTGAAATAACTGCTCATTAGCAAGGAAACTGTCTGACTAACTGCACACAATCTGCACACACTCATACATAGACACACATATAGACGGATTTACATTTTACGCAAGGAATCAAACAGATCTGAGACTCCACAACTACAAGCAGTACTGTCTCAAGTACAGACCTCTCCCTCTATACACACACACACACACACACACACACACACACACCCCTCTGTAAATGCAAACCGTGTTCACTTACTGTGCGTCAGCGTGGACTTCTCCTACTGCTGCTGAGAGGAGAATGGAAAGTGAAAACCTCACGCTTGCATCACAGTGCTTCTGTCCCACTCTTCCTCTCTCTCTCTGTTTCCTTCCCTCCCTCGCTCCCTCCCTCCCCTGTGCTTTCTCTCCCTCTCTCTCTCTGTTTCCCTCCCTCCCTCGCTCCCTCCCTCCCCTGTGCTTTCTCTCCCTCTCTCTCTCTGTTTCCCTCCCTCCCTCGCTCCCTCCCTCCCCTGTGCTTTCTCTCCCTCTCTCTCTCTGTTTCCCTCCCTCCCTCACTCCCTCCCTCCCCTGTGCTATCTCTCCTCCTCTCTCTCTCTTGGCAGAAGCCTACTGTGCTGTGACACACCCCTCTCCATATCCGCAGCTGGCTGGCAGTTCACCTTTCACAGCGCATGCTTCCACTGTACGCACAACAGAGAGAGAGAGGGGGAGGGATAGAGGGAGGGAGACAGGGGTAGGAGAGAGGAAGCTAACTCAACCGAAATGTTGCTGTCAACAAATCAGCGCCCATATTTCCCCCTGTGTGTTCCTCTTTTCCTGTGTTAATAGAGGTAGACAGCCAGACTTTGATATCAGCACCCTACTGTTCACCTCTCCCTCTCCCCCTCTCCCCATCTCCCCTCTCTCCCTCTACCCCTCTCTCTCCCTCTCTCCCCTCTCTCTCCCTATCTTCCTCTCCCCCTCTCCCTCTCCTCTCTCTCTCCCTCTCTCTCTCCTCTCTCCATCTCTCTCCCTCTCTCCCTCTTTTCCTCTCCCTCTCTCACTCTCTCCCTCTCCCCCTTTCCCCCTCACTCCCTCTTGCCCTCTCTCCCTCTCTCCCCCTCTCTCCCACTCTCCCTCTCTCTCCCTCTCCCCCTCTCTCCCTCGAGCTCCCTCTCCCCTCTAACCCTCTCCCCCTCTCCACTTCTGTCCTCTTCCACCATCTGTACATGCAGGCAGAACATCTTCAAGAGATACTGATAGTGGCCACCTGTATCTCTCCCTCTATTTCTCTCCCTTTTAGATGTAGAAAATCACAGAGTAACGTTACAAGATTCTGCAGTGAGGACGAACACACGAACGGACAAAAGCAGCCTTACCTCACTTCGTTCAGGAGCATTGTGTGTGTGTGTGTGTGTGTGTGTGTGTGTGTGTGTGTGTGTGTGTGTGTGTGTGTGTGTGTGTGTGTGTGTGTGTGTGTGTGTGTGTGTGTGTGTGTGTGTGTGTGTGTGTGTGTGTGTGTGTGTGTGTGTGTGTGTGTGTGTGTGTGTGTGTGTGTGTGTGTGTGTGTGTGTGTGTGTTCAGGTTGACAGCTGCTCTAAAACCCCCAGTGAGGTGTTTGCCATTCTGTCTGGAACCATTCATCTGCAGCAGAACAATCATATGACACACACACACAAACACACGCACGCACACACAGAGACCGTCTCACTTTCCCCCTTTCTGAAATAGCAGCTGTGTCTTCCTCGCCTATCACAGACCACACAACCTCTCAGTCCTCTCAGTCCTCTCAGATAGAGAGAGAGAGAGAGAGAGAGAGAGAGAGAGAGAGAGAGAGAGAGAGAGAGAGAGAGAGAGAGAGAGAGAGAGAGAGAGAGAGAGAGAGAGAGAGAGAGAGAGAGAAAGAGAAAGAGAAAGAGAAAAGAAAGAGAGCAACAGAGATAGAAATTCCTTTTCGACAACATCCTGGACAGAACCTCTCAGCTTCCCTATAATTTAAAAAAAAAATGCAAGCAGACTTAAGACAATTAACAACAATGACAAAAGGTTTGATGAAGAGTTAACGTGTGCAAAAACCTAAGAAAGAAATTGAGAAACCAATCCAACCAAAAACATAGATACCCAGGAAACCTGAGCCTAGAATCAACTATTAAAGACCACCGGAACTTGCTCTATTCTGAAATTACATTGAATGAACTACAGGACAAAATACAAACCCTCCAACCCAAAAACGCTTGTGGGGCTGATGCTGTCTTCAATTAAATGATAAAAATTCCAATTGACTATACTTAAATATAACTCTTTAACATTATCTTTAGCTCTGGCATCATCCCCAAAATTTGGAACCAAGGACTGATCACCCCGATCCACAAAAGTGGAGACTAATTTGACCCCAATAACTACAGTACTGTGGGATATGTGTCAACAGCAACCTTGGGAAAATCCTCTGAATCAAATCAAATCAAATCAAAGTGTATTTATATAGCCCTTCGTACATCAGCTGATATCTCAAAGTGCTGTACAGAAATCATCATTATTAACACCAGACTTGTACATTTCCTCAATGAAAACAATGTACTGAGCAAATGTCAAATTGTCTTTTTATCAAATTATCATGTGACAGACCACGTATTCACCCTTCACAATCTTATTGACAAACAAACCAACCAAAACAAAGGAAAGGGGGATACCTAGTCAGTTGTACAACTGAATGCCTTCAACTGAAATGTGTCTTCCTGTTTAACCCCTCTGAATCAGAGAGGTGCAGGGGGCCAGGGGTGGAAGTAACGAATCAGAGAGGTGCAGGGGGCCAGGGGTGGACGTAACGAATCAGAGAGGTGAAGAGGGCCAGGGGTGGAAGTAACGAATCAGAGAGGTGCAGGGGGCCAGGGGTGGAAATAACGAATCAGAGAGGTGCAGGGGGCCAGGGGTGGAAATAACAAATCAGAGAGGTGCAGGGGGCCAGGGGTGGAAGTAACGAATCAGAGAGGTGCAGGGGGCTGACATAATCGACATGGGGGGTGGAAGTAACGAATCAGAGAGGTGCAGGGGGCTGCCATAATCGACATGGGGGGGTGGAAGTAACGAATCAGAGGGGTGCAGGGGGCCAGGGGTGGAAGTAACGAATCAGAGAGGTGCAGGGGGCCAGGGGTGGAAGTAACGAATCAGAGAGGTGCAGGGGGCCAGGGGTGGAAGTAACGAATCAGAGAGGTGCAGGGGGCCAGGGGTGGAAATAACGAATCAGAGAGGTGCAGGGGGCCAGGGGTGGAAATAACGAATCAGAGAGGTGCAGGGGGCCAGGGGTGGAAGTAACGAATCAGAGAGGTGCAGGGGGCCAGGGGTGGAAATAACGAATCAGAGAGGTGCAGGGGGCCAGTGGTGGAAGTAACGAATCAGAGAGGTGCAGGGGGCCAGGGGTGGAAGTAACGAATCAGAGAGGTGCAGGGGGCTGCCATAATCGACATGGGGGGGGGTGGAAGTAACGAATCAGTGAGGTGCAGGGGGCTGCCATAATCGACATGAGGGGGTGGGGTGGAAGTAACGAATCAGAGAGGTGCAGGGGGCTGCCATAATCGACATGGGGGGGGAAGTAACGAATCAGAGAGGTGCAGGGGGCTGCCATAATCGACATGAGGGGGGGGGGTGGAAGTAACGAATTACTCACGTTCCTGTAATTAAGTAGATTTCTGTGTATTGTACTTTTTTTTGTATTTTTCAAAGGCTGTACTTTTACTTGTACTTAAGTATATTTTGATTGAAGTGAAGTACTTAAGCACATTTTCAAAACTCTCCAGGGTACAATCTAGACAAAGGATAAACATCATCATGGCAAGCAACATGACCAGAAAGTTATAAATATATTTCATCGCCATGAATGGCATTTGTTGTGTAGGCTATGTGTAATGTAGCTAACAAAGTGTTGCTACTAGCCAGTTGTGTTCAATCTGTAGCATAATGCTAACGTTAGCTAGCTCATCCTGTTGCTAGCTAGTTAGAAGCTAACCTTGACCAACTTCTTTACATAGCAGAAGGAACTATAAGCTGTAGTGCGGGATACTGCCGTATTGACATTATGGTGGCTAGTAGCTAGCCATCCCCATAATGTAAGTTGTTGGGAATAGCTAAAACTGAAATGAATTAACTTGTGAAGATACAATAAATAAATCATTTTGAGACCTGGGATTTTTACGTGTGTGCATTATCTTTGTTTTTGCTTGCTTATTGCTATATTAATGAATATATATAGTAATACTATATAGCTATATCTGATTGGATCACTGAGTTTCGAATAATAGCCAAGAATCATGTTTGGAAATGCATTACTGAAAACATGCTGTAATTTCTAAATGGTTCATTTGATATAAATAAAACCACCTTCTCATATCTGACAGTCTGCACTTTAACCCCATTGTCATTGTATCTTTTAAAATCCAATGTGTTGGACTACAGAGACAAAACAAAAATATTGTCATTACCCAAATACATACAGATTGCACTTTATGTGCTGGTTTAAGTTAATTTGAATAAAACCAAACTGGTCAGGCTATATTTTGCACAGATTGATGCAATAATTTTGTCCACAGAGGAAACATCCGTTAACTTCTTATGGCTGGTGGCGGTATTGAGTAGCTAGGATGAATAAGGTGCCCAGAGTAAACTGCCTGCTACTCAGTCCCAGTTGCTAATGTATGCATAGTATTAGTATATTTGGATAGAAAATACTCTGCAGTTTCTAAAACTGTTTGAATGATGTCTGTGAGTATAACAGAACTCATATGGCAGGCAAACACCTGAGAAAAAAATCCAACCAGGAAGTTGGAAATCTGAGGTTGGTTGTTTTTCAACTCATTCCCTATTAAATATACAATGGGATATTGGTCATGTTGCACTTCCTAAGGCTTCCACCAGATGTCAACCGTCTTCAGAACCTTGTTTGATGCTTCTACTGTAAAGGAGGGGATCATAAGTGCTGTTTGAGTCAGTGTTCTTGCAGAGTGCCACAAGCTCGTGATTCTCGTTCATGTGAGAGTTAGCTCGCGTTCCATTGCATTTCTGAAGAGAAAGGAATTCTCCGGTTGGAACATTATTGAAGATTTATGTTAAAAACATCCTAAAAATTGATTCTGTACATCGTTGGACATGATTCTACGGACTGTAACTGAACTTTTTGACATTTCGTCTGCTCCTTGTGAACACACTTCGTGACTTTGGATTTGTTTACAAAACGCATAAACAAAAGTAGATATTTGGACATAAATGATGGACATTATTGAATAATACAAACATTTATTATGGAACTGTCACGTCTTGACCTTAGTTTCTGTTTTATGTCTCTATTTTGGTTTGGTAGGGGCCTGAGTTGGGGAGGGCATTTTCTGTTTTGTGTCCTATGTTTTCTATTTCTATGTGTTTGGCCTGATGTGGTTCCCAATCAGAGGCAGCTGGCTATCGTTGTCTCTGATTGAGAACCATACTTAGGCAGCCTGTTTTCACACTATGGGTTGTGTGTAGTTATTTTCTGTTTAGTGTTTTTGTTGCACCTTACAGAACTGTTTCGTTTGTTGGTTTGTTGTTTTCGTTCAGTATTCATCTTTATTAAAATTATTATGAATACATACCACGCTGCACTTTGGTCCTCTTCTCCTTCTCCTGACGACAATCATTACAGGAACTGGGATTCCTGGGAGTGCAGTCTGATGAAGATCATCAAAGGTAAGTGAATATTTATAATGTTATTTCTGACTTCTGTTGACTGCACAATATGGCAGATATCTTTTTGGCTTGTTTGGTCGCTGAGCGCCGTACTCAGATTATTGCATGGTTGGCTTTTTCCATAAAGCTTTTTTTAAATCTGACACAGCGATTGCATTTACAGGTGCTGAACAACAACCTTTTTGGGTACAGCCAGACATGGACAACTCAAATCAATCTCAGTGTCTGAGAATAACAAGTGTAGATGTCTGTGTTAGAGCTATTGCGATGCCAATACTACGATTGTGGTTGCAGCCACATACAACAGCGTTTTCTGAAAACACTGAAGATGTGAATGTTGTTTTGTTTCTCATTTACAGGTTTGGCTGAACCTGAACAATCATCTTGACACAATCACACAGGAAGAGACTGAGCATCTAAGGCAGCATTCATCTGATGAAGGAGATTTCTTCTCATCATTGACAACCAAATGGTCAGAAGGTACTAGGGAGCTGGATGGGTATCTTGCTAGTCCATCGGACAAAATGGATTTACTTCATTTGTTTCCATACATAAGGCAGGCCTGCCTGCATCTGCCGCCTGCGAGCGTCTTTTTAGCTGTGCAGGATTGCACTTCACTGCAAAGCGAGCCAGGATAGACTCAATTGACTTAGAAAATCAGCTCCTGAAACTGAAAGGCAAATTCAGAGAGAAGTAATGTGAGTTAAGTGTTTCGATACGTAGTTCCACAATAAATATGCCTTTTGAACATTCCTTTGAACATTTTTATATGTGAAGTTGATTTGATATTAAAATCAGATATGCTGGATTTTATCTTGTTGGTTATTATCTGGTGTTTTATGGAACATTTAGTCTGTCAAGCATCACATGTTATCAATCTTACAAATACAGTAGTATATAGATAAATCACGTTCATTTTTGAATTGCCTCTCCCTTTTCACATGAACTTCCATTATTGTAAAAGGAGAATAAAAACATCCATCAAAATAGCAAATATTTAGTAACTTTTACTCTGATTACTTTTTAAATGTGCTACTTTAGACTTTAAATTGAGTAGCTTTTTACAACAGAACTTTTATTCTACTTGATTACAATGTCATTATAGTAACAGTACTTCAACTTGAGTAGGGTTTTACAGTACTCTTTCCACCCCTGCTGGGGGCTGCCATAATCAACATCCATGGCGCCCAGGGAACTTTGGGTTAACTGCCATGCTCAGAGGCAGACAACAGATTTTTTTTACCTTGTCAGCTCCGGGATTCGATCCAGCAACCTTTCAGTTACTGGCCCAATGCTCTAATCACTAAGACAAAGTATTTCTTGCTTTGTTGCTTTCTAAATGATTTTGGATTCAATTTGTTCCTCATTACAAATTGATAGAAAGTGGTGTTGGGGGAAAAACATATGACATTACGAACCCATGTACACAAACAACAAGTGTGCAGTTATGGGGTGAGACAGGGATGCAGCTTGAGCCCCACCGTCTTCAACATGCACTACGGGTCAAAAGTTTTGGGACACCTACTCATTCAAGGGTTTTACTTTATTTGTACTATTATCTACATTGTAGAATATTAATGAAGACATCAAAACTATGAAAAAACACACATGGAATCATGTAGTAACAAAAAAAGTGTTAAAGAAATCAAAATCTATTTTATATTTGAGATTCTTCACCCTTTGCCTTGATGACAGTTTTTCACACTCTTTGCATTCTCTCAACCAGCTTCATCTGGAATCCTTTTCCAACAGTCTTGAACGAGTTCCCACAGAGATGTTTAATTACCACATTTACATTCACACTAATATCCCGTTATTATTTGGGATATTCAAGTATTCTGCTTTTGAGTTGACGCATATAAATATCATACCCCGTTTACAATAACACAAAAAAGCTTATAACGGTTATGAGGAACCCAGAAAAGATGCTTGGGATATGCTGATCTTAGATGGGATACTGTGGAATGTAAACATCTCATTCCATTTACTGTTGTTTTTGCAGTATGCACAGGATCACCTTCGTATGTCATGGGTGTTGTGTGATAATGATTTCATCTGATTGTCAAACAAATCACTTCAAAAAGTAGGCTACCTGCGTAGTTTGATTCACTACAATAATTTTGTAATAATGTTTGTTTGTAAACCATAGTTTGATTACTTTATTTTACTAGGCAAGTCAGTTAAGAACAAATTCTTATTTTCAAGGATGGCCTAGGAAGAGTGGCTTAACGTTCTTGTTCATGGGCCGAATGACAGATTTTTACCTTGTCAGCTCGGGGAGTCGATTTTGCAACCTTTTAGGTACTAGTCCAACGGTCTAACCACTAGGCTACCTGCATCCCAAATATATACAGCTACACACTTCTGTCATACCTTGGTGCCCCAGCAGACTAAATAAAGCTTACTTGAATTATGTGGTGGCAGGGTAGCCTAGTGGTTAGAGCATCGGACTAATAACCGGAAGTTTGCAAGTTCAAAACCCCGAGCTGACTAGGTGCAAATCTGTTGTTCTGCCCCTGAACAGGCAGTTAACTCACTGCTCCTAGGCTGTCATTGAAAATAAGAATTGGTTCTTAACCTCTTCAACCTATGGGGGCGCTATGTCATTATTGGATGAAAAGACGTGCCCGTTTTAAGCGCAATATTTTGTCACGAAAAGATGCTCGACTATGCATGGAATTGACAGCCTTGGAAAGACAAAACTCTGACGTTTCCAAAACTGCAAAGATATTATCTGTGAGTGCCCCAGAACTAATGCTACAGGCGAAACCAAGATTAAGTTTCATACAGGAAATGCCCCAGATTCTGA
Source organism: Oncorhynchus gorbuscha (assembly GCF_021184085.1). Taxonomy (NCBI): domain Eukaryota; kingdom Metazoa; phylum Chordata; class Actinopteri; order Salmoniformes; family Salmonidae; genus Oncorhynchus; species Oncorhynchus gorbuscha. The sequence continues at coordinate 10,397,042 of NC_060185.1, read as the reverse complement.
AGGTGCTGTGTTCCAATGTCTCCTTATATGGCTGTGAATGCGCCAGGAATGAGCCTGCCCTTTCTGTCGTTTCCCCAAGGTGTCTGCAGCATTGTGACGTGTTTGTAGGCATATCATTGGAAGATTGACCATAAGAGACTACATTTACCTGGTGTCCCGCCCGGTGTCCTGTGTTGAAATTATTGCGTAATCTGTAGGTCCATGCGCTTTCCATTTCTTCAGAAGAGAAAGTCAACTGCCACGAAGGATTTTATCGTCGATAGATTGAGGATTGATTCTAAACATCGGTTTGCCATGTTTCTGTCGATATTATGGAATTCATTTGGAAAAAAGTTTGCGTTTTAATGACTTAATATATATATATTTTTTTTTTCATACCCAAATGTGATGAACAAAACAGAGCGATTAGTCGACACAAATAATATTTTTTGTAAAAACGGGACATTTGCTATCTAACAGAGTCTCCTCATTGAAAACATCTGAAGTTCTTCAAAGGTAAATTATTTTATTTGAATGCTTTTATGGTTTTTGTGGAAAATGTTGCATGCTGAATGCTAATGCTAAATGGTACGTTAGCCATCAATACTGTTACACAAATGCTTGTTTTGCAACGGTTGAGAAGCATATTTTGAAAATCTGAGATTACAGTGTTGTTAACAAAAGGCTAAGCTTGAGAGCAAATAGATTCATTTCATTTGCGATTTTCATGAATAGTTAACGTTGTGTTATGCTAATGAGCTTGCGGATAGATTTACACAATCCTGGATACAGGTTTTTTTTTCGTAGCTAACGTGACGCAGAAAACGGAGTGATTTGTCCTAAACAAATAATCTTTCAGGAAAAACTGAACATTTGCTATCTGAGTCTCCTCATTGAAAACATCCGAAGTTCTTCAAAGGTAAATGATTTTATTTGAATGCTTTTCTGGTTTTTGTGAAAATGTTGCCTGCTGAATGCTAACGCTAAATGCTATGCTAAATGCTACGTTAGCTATCAATACTGTTACACAAATGCTTGTTTTGCAATGGTTGAGAAGCATATTTTGAAAATCTGAGATGATAGTGTTGTTAACCGGTTAAGACTCTAGGGGCAGTATTTCATTTTTGGATAAAAAGACGTGCCCGTTTTTAGCGCAATATTTTGTCACGAAAAGATGCTCGACTATGCTTGGAATTGATAGTTTTGGAAAGAAGACACTCTGACGTTTCCAGAACTGCAAAGATTTTTACTGTGGGTGCCTTAGAACAAAACCTACAGGCAAAACCAAGATGTTTGAGCGACCAGGAAATCAACAGGATTTCTGATGGCACGTTTTCCATGATCGCCTTATATGGCTGTGAATGCGACAGGAATGAACGGACACTTCCTATCGTTTCCCCAAGGTGTCTGCAGCATTGTGACGTATTTGTAGGCATATCATTGGAAGATTGACCATAAGAGACTACATTTACCAGGGGTCCCGCACGGTGTCTGCGTGGAAATTGGTGCGCAAAAGTCACCTACCAGTATTTTTCCATCCGAATCTGAGAACAATGCAGGCTTCCAGGAATGGCATTTCAATGAAGAGATATATGACAAAACACCTTGAGGATGGATTCAAACAACGTTTTCCATGTTTCAGTCGATATTATGGAGTTAATTCGGAAAAAAGTTTGACGTGTAGGTGACTGAATTTTCGGTTAGTTTCGGTAGCCAAATGCATAGTAACAAACGGAACGTTGTGTCCTACACAAGCATCTTTCAGGAAAAACTGGACATCTGCTATGTAACTGAGAGTCTCCTCATTGAAACATCTGAAGTTCTTCAAAGGTAAATTATTTTATTTGATCCCTTTGCTGGTTTTTGTGAATATGTTGCGTGCTAAATGCTAACGCTAAATGCTAAGCTAGCTATCACCACTCTTACACAAATTATTGATTTTCTCTGGTTCTAAAGCATATTTTGAAAATCTGAGACGACAGGATTGTTAAGAAAGGGATAAGCTTGAGGATAGGCATATTTATTTCATTTCATTTGCGATTTTTAGAAATCGCTAACGTTGCGTTATGGTAATGAGCTTGAGGCTATGATTACGCTACCGAATACGGTGTGGGTAGGACTAACAGGTTAACAAAAGGCTAAGCTTGAGAGCAAATAGATTAATTTCATTTCATTTGCGATTTTCATGAATAGTTAACATGGCGTTATGGTAATGAGCTTGAAGCTGTGTAGTCACGATACCGGATCCGGGATGGCTCGACGCAAGAAGTTAACTGACTTGCCTAGTTAAATAAAGGTTTAAAAACAAAATATGTCATACATGGATAGAATGAATGCATAAGTAATCTAGTTAACAACAGTATCTCTGTCTGTTTCGTTGAGGGACCGAGGTGAAAACTCCAAAACAGTGGAAAGATTGGTCCTGTGCACAATGTCCAAATGTCATCAGTTTGACCAGTTTAAAGGAAATTAAAATCTGAGAAAATGATGAAAACACATTTCTGATAAGATTTCAGTTCTTCTTGGGTGCATTTTTTATGTGGTTGAAAAACTGTCTGCTTGCATAACAGTGTCAAAAGATAACACATTACACGCATATTCACATTTTCTCAAGAAGTGCTGAAAGAAATAAATCATATTTCTCCACTCTTGTTCCCGTGATAACATTTACATTTTCGTATAATTTCACTGCAAGAAATGCATCATTCAGCACAAGTTAATAATACTTTACTCTACATGTGAGAGCTTATAGGTCTACAGTTAGTGTCCACATTTCAGTTATTATTCAATTACATATGGATTTAAATGAGGAATATTATGTTTATTCATGTGTACAGAGATACTCATGAGAGGGAGATCAAAGGGCTATCTAAATAACTTATTCCGCATAAGATTTTAAGCTGGATATGAGCTACTATCCGGGAATAGTGAGCGGATGTAAACATGGTCAATGAGAGAGAGAGAGAGAGAGAGAAGAAGAGAGAGAAGAGAGAGAAGAGAGAGAAGAAGAGAGAAGAAGAGAGAGAAGAAGAGAGAGAAGAAGAGAGTGAAGAAGAGAGAGAAGAAGAGAGTGAAGAAGAGAGAGTAGAAGAGAGTGAAGAAGAGAGAGAGAAGAGAGTGAAGAAGAGAGTGAAGAAGAGAGAGTAGAAGAGAGTGAAGAAGAGAGAAGAAGATTGAAGAGAGAAGAAGATTGAAGAGAGAAGAAGAGAGAGAAGAAGAGAGAGAAGAGAGAGTAGAAGAGAGAGAAGAAGAGTGAAGAAGAGAGAGAAGAGAGAAGAAGAGAGAAGAGAGAAGAACGGAGATACATTTCCCAGAGGAAAAGAACCGGAGAGAGGGAGTGAGAAAGAAAAGAGAAATGTCAATGTAAACAGAGAGGTGTAGGGGAAAGAAAGAGCATGAGGAGAGGGAGAGATAAAACACCTGACATGTTGTCTGCTAACTGAGTTTACAGTAGTGCACCCACTAGCAGATGTGTCAGTTTTACAAAAATCGATGGATTTAAAAATGCATGCCTATTGAGGTCTCTCTGTTCAGTGGGTGGCTAACCCTTTCTCAGCACTAGGCGTACACCATTCTCAACCCAATGCCACGAGGAGAAAACGAGGAAGGAGACAGAGAATGTCAAAGCGAGAGCGAGCAAGATACAGAGAGAGAGCAAGAGAGAGAGAGAAAGCGAGCGAGAGCGGGAGAGAGAGAGAGTGAGCGAGAGAGCACGAGAGCAAGAGAGAGAGAAAGAGAAAGCGAGCGAGAGCGGGAGAGAGTGAGAGAGTGAGCGAGAGAGAGCGAGAGCAAGATAGAGACAGAGACAGAGAGAGAGAGAGAGAGAGAGAGAGAGAGAGAGAGAGAGAGAGAGAGAGAGAGCAAAGGAGGGTGGATACACAGAGACATATGAAGAACAATAATAGTAACACTTAAAGACTCTCTTTCGAGCTGGTAGATCTCACCCAACCCTCATCACCCAGCCCTCAACCTCCCAAACATCAACCAGCCCTCATTACTCAACCCTCATCACCCAACCCTCATCACCCAGCCCTCAGCCTCCCAAACCTCATCACCCAGCCCTCATCCCCCAAACCTCATCACCCAGCCCTCACCACCCAGCCCTCACCACCCAGCCCTCATCACTCAACCCTCATCACCACACCCTCATCACCCAGCCCTCATCACTCAACCCTCATTACCCAACCCTCATCACCCAGGCCTCATCACCCAGCCCTCATCACCCAAACCTCATCACCCAGCCCTCATCACCCAGCCCTCAGCCCCCAAACCTCATCACCCAGCCCTCAGCCCCCAAACCTCATCACCAAGCCGTCATCACCCAGCTCTCATCACCCAAACCTCATCACCCAGACCTCATCACCCAGCCCTCAGCCCCCAAACCTCATCAACCAGCCCTCATCACCCAGCCCTCAGTCCCCAGCAATCATCAACCAGCCCTCATCACCCAGCCCTCATCACCCAGCCCTCAGCCCCCAACCCTCATCACCCAGCACTCATCACCCAGCCCTCATCACCAAGCCCTCAGCCCCCGGCCCTCATCACCCGGCCCTCATCACCCGGCCCTCAGCCCCCAACCCTCATCACCCAGCCCTCATCACCCAGCCCTCAGCCCCCAACCCTCATCACCCAGCCCCCAGCAATCATCACCCAGCCCTCATCACCCAGCCCTCAGCCCTCATCACCCAGCAAACATCACCCAGCCCTCATCACACAGCCCTCAACACCCAGCCCTCAGCCCCCAAACCTCATCACCCAGCCCTCATCACCCAGCCCTCAGCCCCATCAAACCTCATCACCCAGCCCTCAGCCCCAAACCTCATCACCAAGCCCCCAACCCTCATCACCCAGCCCTCATCACCCAGCCCTCATCACCCAGCCCTCAGCCCCCAGCCCTCATCACCCAGCAAACATCAGCCCTCAGCCCCAACCCAGCCCTCATCACCCAGCCCTCATCACCCAGCCCTCAGCACCCAACCCTCATCACCCAGCCCCCAGCAATCATCACCCAGCCCTCATCACCCAGCCCTCAGCCCCCAGCCCTCATCACCCAGCAAACATCACCCAGCCCTCAGCCCCCAAACCTCATCACCAAGCCCTCATCACCCAGCCCTCATCACCCAACCCTCATCACCCAGGCCTCATCACCCAGCCCTCATCAACCAACCCTCATCACCCAGCCCTCATCACCCAGCCCTCATCACCCAGCCCTCAGCCCCCAACCCTCATCACCCAGCCCTCATCACCCAACCCTCATCACCCAGCCCTCATCACCCAGCCCTCATCACCCAGCCCTCAGCCCCCAACCCTCATCACCCAGCCCCCAGCAATCATCACCCAGCCCTCATCACCCAGCCCTCAGCCCCCAGCCCTCACCACCCAGCAAACATCACCCAGCCCTCAACACCCAGCCCTCAGCCCCCAACCCTCATCACCCAGCCCTCATCACCTAGCCCTCAGCCCCCAGCAATCATCACCCAGCCCTCAGCCCCAGCCTTCAGCCCCCAGCCCTCATCACATAGCTCCCAGCCCTCAGCCCCCAGCAGTATGACCAGCAGTAAGACAAGCAGTAAGACAAGCAGTATGACCAGCAATAAGACCAGCAGGTAGACCAGCAGTAAGACCAGCAGTAAGACCAGCAGTAAGACCAGCAGTAAGACCAGCAAGTATGACCAGCAGTAAGACAAGCAGTAAGACCAGCAGTAAGACCAGAAGTAAGACCAGCAGTAAGACAAGCAATAAGCACTGTTGCCATGGTTTCTAACTCTAACTCCTTCAAATAATAAGTCAGGTGTATGTGTCTGTTAGGATGGTGTTAAGTGGCTGAGAACCAGTTCAGGCTAATTAAAACAATGCACCAGCTGTGTGCGTGGATACATTGCAGATGCAGACAATTCTCTCTGAGTGAGTGTGTGTCAGGAAGGTCTTAACTGGCTGAGAGGAGCAGCAGCCTACTGGGGGAGTGGAGCAGCAGTCTACTGGGGGAGAGGAGCAGCAGCCTACTGGGGGAGAGGAGCATCAGTCTACTGGGGGAGTGGAGCAGCAGTCTACTGGGGGAGAGGAGCAGCAGCCTACTGGGGGAGAGGAGCAGCAGCCTACTGGGGGAGAGGAGCATCTGGGGGAGTCTCTACTGGGGAGAGGAGCAGCAACCTCTGGGGGAGAGGAGCCTACTGGGGGAGAGGAGCAGGGGGAGAGGAGCATCAGCCTACTGGGGGAGAGGAGCAGCAGCCTACTGGGGGAGTGGGGAGCAGCACCCTACTGGCTGAGAGGAGCAGCAGCCCACTGGGGGAGAGGAGCAGCAGCCTACTGGGGAGAGGAGCAGCACCCTACTGGGGAGAGGAGCAGCAGCCTACTGGGGGAGAGGAGCAGCAGCCTACTGGCTGAGAGGAGCAGCAGCCTACTGGGGGAGAGGAGCAGCAGCCTACTGGGGGAGAGGAGCAGCAGCCTACTGGGGGAGAGGAGCAGCAGCCTACTGGGGGAGAGGAGCAGCACCCTACTGGGGGAGAGGAGCAGCACCTACTGGGGGAGGGAGCAGCAGGGGGGAGCAGCACCCTACTGGGGGAGAGGAGCAGCAGTCTACTGGGGAGAGGAGCAGCAGCCTACTGGGGGAGAGGAGCAGCAGCCTACTGGGGGAGAGGAGCAGCAGCCTACTGGGGGAGAGGAGCAGCAGTCTACTGGGGGAGAGGAGCAGCAGCCTACTGGGGGAGAGGAGCATCACTGGGGGAGAGGAGCCTACTGGGGAGAGGAGCAGCACCCTACTGGGGGAGAGACTGGGGAGGGAGCAGCAGCCTACTGGCTGAAAGGGCAGCAGCAGCCTACTGGGGGAGAGGAGCAGCACCTACTACTGGGGGAGAGGAGCAGCAGCCTACTGGGGGAGAGGAGCAGCACCCTACTGGGGGAGCAGAGCCTACTGGCTGAGAGGAGCAGCAGCCTACTGGGGGAGAGGAGCAGCAGCCTACTGGCTGAAAGGAGCAGCAGCCTACTGGCTGAGAGGAGCAGGGGAGCCTACTGGGGGAGGAGCAGCAGCAGCAGCACCTACTGGCTGAAAGGAGCAGCAGCCTACTGGCTGGGGGAGAGGAGCAGCAGCCTACTGGGGAGAGGAGCAGCACCCTACTGGGGGAGAGGAGCAGCAGCCTACTGGGGAGAGGAGCAGCAGCCTACTGGCTGAAAGGAGCAGCAGCCTACTGGCTGAAGGAGGCAGCCTACTGGCAGCCACCCTACTGGCTGGAGGAGCAGCAGGTACTGGGGGAGAGGAGCAGCAGTCTACTGGCTGCACCCTACTGGGGGAGAGGAGCAGCAGCCTACTGGGTGAGAGGAGCAGCACCCTACTGGGGGAGAGGAGCAGCAGCCTACTGGGGGAGAGGAGCAGCACCCTACTGGGGGAGAGGAGCAGCAGCCTACTGGCTGAAAGGAGCAGCAGCCTACTGGCTGAGAGGAGCAGCAGCCTACTGGGGGAGAGGAGCAGCAGCCTACTGGCTGAAAGGAGCAGCAGCCTACTGGGGGAGAGGAGCAGCAGCCTACTGGGGGAGAGGAGCAGCAGCCTACTGGCTGAAAGGAGCAGCAGCCTACTGGGGGAGAGGAGCAGCAGCCTACTGGGGGAGAGGAGCAGCAGCCTACTGGCTGAAAGGAGAAGAAGCCTACTTTCTGAGTAGAGCAGAGTCCTCTGAACCTCATATGATGAATCTTGTTGCCGGCCTGAGTGTGACTTTGCTTAAAGGGATACTTCAGCATGTTGGCAATGAGCTCCTTTATGCTCTTCCCCAGAGTCATGAACTCATGGATACCCATACACTTCCATTCATTGCTCTAGCTTGCATTGGCTTGCGAATCTACCTCTAACTTCCTTCATAATGGACACAGAGACACACAAATGGTATAAACGAGTTTGTTTATGTACGTTTGTTTATTTGTAACTCTGTGTTGTTGTTTGTGTCACACTGCTTTGCTTTATCTTGGTCCTGGTCGCAGTTGTAAATGAGAACTTGTTCTCAACTGGCCTAGCTGGTTAAATAAAGATGAAATTTAAAAATAAATAAAAATAAAAATAAAGGTCCTCTTTGCCAAAATATCTAAGTACCCCTTTAAGTTTCTATAAATATGTATTGTCTGCTCAGAGGGCCTTGGTCTGTTCTGGGAGTTGAGATTTAGGACCGGGCACACCTCTGTCTTGTGTGCAAAAAAAGGCAGGGTGGCCTCTTGTGTTGTTTAGAGTGGGACCGGGTGGAGATGGGGATGTGTTTGTGGCATGTTGTGTGTGTGTGTGTGTGTGTGTGTGTGTGTGTGTGTGTGTGTGTGTGTGTGTGTGTGTGTGTGTGTGTGTGTGTGTGTGTGTGTGTGTGTGTGTGTGTGTGTGTGTGTGTGTGTGTGTGTGTGTGTGTGTGTGTTAGGCTGTAAGGGGGAGTGGCTATAATGTGGCCTAACAAGCCCAAGATGCTGCCCGAAGAATGGAGGAGGAGGGGAGGGGAGGGGAATGGAGGAGGAGGGGAAGAGGAGGGGAGGAGAGGAGAGAGAGGGGAGGGTGGAAGGAGGGGAGGGGAATGGAGGAGGAGGGGAAGAGGAGGGGGGAGAGGGAGAGGGGAGGGGAATGGAGGAGGAGGGGAAGGAGGAGGGGAGGGAGAGGAGAGAGAGGGGAGGGGAATGGAGGAGGAGGGGAAGAGGAGGGGAGGGGAGGAGAGAAGGGGAGGGTAATGGAGGAGGAGGGGAAGAGGAGGGGAGGAGAGGAGAGAAGGGGAGGGGAATGGAGGAGGAGGGGAAGAGGAGGGGAGGAGAGGAGAGAAGGGGAGGGTAATGGAGGAGGAGTGGAAGAGGGGGGGAGGAGGGAAGGGGAGGGGAATGGAGGAGGAGGGGAAGAGGAGGGGAGGAGAGAAGGGGAGGAGCAGGAGGAGTGGAGGACAAGGAGGAAGGCGTTTTGGTGAGAACGTGGAAGGCCACCTGTGACACTTAAACAGAGTGAGAAATCAAATGTCTATTTTAGGCCTGTCCGCTCTAGCAGGACACGAAACCCTGGACGAGCTCTGTACCCCCCTGATGATGTCACAATGAGGCTATAGAGCGATGAACACATGTGGCCACTGCCAGGCCATAAAGACAGACAAGAGTGGAAAACGGAGGAACGTGGAGAGAAAGCTGGAAAGAGAGTTCTGATCTCGTATATCGGCTTTGATCCATGCTAACCAGAACCAGAGCTGGAAGGACAGCAAAGCACATTCTACAGACATCTACCACGGGAAACCACATTACTGTCTGAATGGAAACGCCAGAAAATCTTGCCAGCTAGGAGTGTAATTTACGTGTGATAAGGTTGGAATGTTCAAACAGACATCTACTGTACTTTATATATGAAAAGGCCAGGTCTGAGGTCAAGATGTCAACACATCAAATTCACAGAATAACCAAGGCATTAAATAGAAGGCGGCACAGTATACAAACGAAAAAGCCTCTATTAAAGGCATTTTCCCAGGTATTTGCAGAGATCACATTCATGGTAAGTGCTGCATATGTTGGAGCGTACATTACCTTTAAAGGCTGTTATAATGTGCCGCTCCATAACGCATCCTAGGTTTTATATTTCCAAGACAACCTTGTGCCACTCCAATTGTTCTCCCCTCCCCCTCATTCTAGCCTCGCACTCTCTATCGCTCTCTCTCTCTATTGCTCTATCTATCGCTCTATTGCTCTATCTATCGCTCTCTCTCTAGCTCTCTCTAGGTCTCTCTAGGTCTCTCAATTCAATTCTCAATTCAAGGGACTTTATTGGCATGGAAAACATATGTTAACATTGCCAAAGCAAGTGAAATAGATAATAAACAAAAGTGACACACATTCAAAAATTAACAGTAAACATTACACTCACAGAAGTTTCAGAGGAATTGACATTTCAAATGTCATATTATGTCTAAGTACCCCCCTCTCTCTCTCAATCCAATTCAATTCAAGGGATTTATTGGCATGGGAAACATGTGTTAACATTGCCAAAGCAAGTGAGGTAGATAATATATAAAGTGAATATATAAAGTGAAATAAACAATAAACAATAAACATTAACAGTAAACATTACACATACAGAAGTTTCAAAACAATAAAGACATTACAAATGTCATATTATATATATACAGTCTTTTAACAATGTACAAATGGTAAAGGACACAAGATAAAATAAATAAGCATAAATATGGGTTATATTTACAATGGTGTGTGTTCTTCACTGGTTGCCCTTTTCTCGTGGCAACAGGTCACAAATCTTGCTGCTGTGATGGCACACTGTGGAATTTCACCCAGTAGATATGGGAGTTTCGAATTCTGTGTAATCTGAGGGAAATATGTGTCTCTAATAGGGTCATACATTGGGCAGGAGGTCAGGAAGTGCAGCTCAGTTTCCACCTCATTTTGTGGGCAGTGAGCACATAGCCTGTCTTCTCTTGAGAGCCATGTTTGCCTACGGCGGCCTTTCTCAATAGCAAGGCTATGCTCACTAAGTCTGTACATAGTCACAGCTTTCCTTAATGTTGGGTCAGTCACAGTGGTCAGGTATTCTGTCGCTGTGTACTCTCTGTGTAGGGCCAAATAGCATTCTAGTTTGCTCTGTTTTTTTGTTAATTCTTTCCAATGTGTCAAGTCTCTCTCTCTCACTTTATCTCTAGCTCTCTCTCTCTATCGCTCTCTCTCTATCGCTCTCTCTCTATCGCTCTCTCTCTCTATCGCTCTCTCTCTCTATCGCTCTCTCTCTATCGCTCTCTCTCTCTCTATCGCTCTCTCTCTCTCTATCGCTCTCTCTCTCTCTATCGCTCTCTCTCTATCGCTCTCTCTCTCTATCGCTCTCTCTATTGCTCTCTCTTTATCGCTCTCTCTCTATCGCTCTCTCTCTCTATACCAATCTCTTTCTATCGCTCTCTCTCTATCGCTCTCTCTCTATCGCTCTCTATCGCTCTCTCTCTCTCTATCGCTCTCTCTCTCTATCGCTCTCTCTAGCTTTCTCTAGGTCTCACTTTAGCTCCAGCTCTCTCTCTCTTTCGCTCTCTCTCTAGCTCTCTATCCCTCTCTCTATCGCTCTCTCTAGCTCTCTCTCTAGCTCTCTCTCTAGCTCTCTCTCTAGCTCTCCCTCTAGCTCTCTCTAGGTCTCTCTCTCTTTATCTCTAGCTCTCTATCTTTCTCTCTCTTTATCTCTCTAGGTCACTCTCTCTCCTTATCTCTAGCTCCTGCTCTCTTTCTCTCTCTAGCTCTCTCTCTCTCTATCGCTCTCTCTCTCTATCGCTCTCTCTCTATCGATCTCTCTCTCTCTATCGCTCTCTCTCTCTCTATCGCTCTCTCTCTATCTCTCTCTCTCTATCGCTCTCTCTCTCTAGCTCTCTCTCTCTCTATCGCTCTCTCTCTCTATCGCTCTCTCTCTCTATCGCTCTCTTTCTATCACTCTCTCTCTATCGCTCTCTCTCTATCGCTCTCTCTCTCTCTATCGCTCTCTCTCTCTATCGCTCTCTCTAGCTTTCTCTAGGTCTCACTTTAGCTCCAGCTCTCTCTCTCTATCGCTCTCTCTAGCTCTCTCTCTAGCTCTCTCTCTAGCTCTCTCTCTAGCTCTCCCTCTAGCTCTCTCTAGGTCTCTCTCTCTTTATCTCTAGCTCTCTATCTTTCTCTCTCTTTATCTCTCTAGGTCACTCTCTCTCCTTATCTCTAGCTCCTGCTCTCTTTCTCTCTCTAGCTCTCTCTCTCTCTCTCTTTCTCTCTCTCTAGCTCTCTCTATAGCTCTCTCTAGGTCTCTATCTCTAGCTCTCTCTCTAGCTCTCTCTCTTTCTCTCTCTAGGTCACTCTCTCTCTCCTTATCTAGCTCTCTCTCTCTTTCTCTCTCTAGCTCTCTCTCTCTAGCTCTCAATTCAATTCAACTCAATTTGCTTTATTGGCATGACGTAACAATGTACGTAGCTCTCTCTCTCTCTCTCTCCCTCTCTCTCTCTCTCTCTCTCTCTCTCTCTCTCTCTCTCTCTCTCTCTCTCTCTCTCTCTCTCTCCCTCTCTCTTAAACACCATGGGACCATATAGCCGTCATACCGCTCAGGAAGGAGACGCGTTCTGTCTCCTAGAGATGAACATACTTTCAACCCCAGAACAACAGCAAAGGACCTTGTGAGATTGCTGGAGGAAACAGGTACAAATGTAACTATATCCACAGTAAAACTAGTCTTATATGGACATAACCTGAAAGGCCGCTCAGCAAAGAAGAAGCCACTGCTCCTAAACCGTCATAAAAAAAACTGAATACGGTTTGCAACTGCACACGGGGACAAAGATTGTACTTTTTGGAGAAATGTCCCCTGGTCTGATGAAACAAAAATAGAACTGTTTGGCCATAATGACCATCGTTATGTTGGAAGAAAAAGGGGGTGGCTTGCAAGCCGAAGGTAACCATCCTAACGTGAAGCGCGGGGGTGGCAGCATCATCATCAGCAAAGTTGTTGTTTGGGATTTTATAATGTCGTATGTTTTTCCCCTATTCTTTTATCTCTATTCCTTCTGCCAAATTGAATCAAAACCTTTTTTGAAGTCAAATAAGTGTAAGAAGACTTTTGTTTTGGTTTGTTTGTTTGTCAAATTAGGGTGAGCAGGATGAATATGTGATCTGTCTTACGGTAATTGGGTAAACAACCACTTTGACATTTGCCCAGTACATTGTTTTTACTAAGGAAATGTACAAGTCTGCTTTTAATGAAAATGTAGAGGATTTTCCCAGGGTTTCTGTTGTCGCAAAACAAATGGTAGTTATTGTTGTGATCAAATTCGTCAAATATTGAGGTCAGGGTGACCTATTTTGGATAGATAACTATTTGTGTTGTTGTTTGTTCATTGTGTTCCAATTTTCCCAGAAGTGGTTAGATTCTATGGATTCTTCAATTACATTGAGCTGAATGCTGACGAGCTGTTCCTTCTTTTCTGCAGTGTATTTCTGTATTGTTATATTGATTCACCAAATCAAATCAAATCAAATCAATGTATTTATATAGCCCTTCGTACATCAGCTGATATCTCAAAGTGCTGTACAGAAACCCAGCCTAAAACCCCAAACAGCAAGCAATGCAGGTGTAGAAGCACGGTGGCTAGGAAAAACTCCCTAGAAAGGCCAAAACCTTGGAAGAAACCTAGAGAGGAACCAGGCAATGTGGGGTGGCCAGTCCTCTTCTGGCTGTGCCGGGTGGAGATTATAACAGAACATGGCCAAGATGTTCAAATGTTCATAAATGACCAGCATGGTCGAATAATAATAAGGCAGAACAGTTGAAACTGGAGCAGCAGCACAGTCAGGTGGACTGGGGACAGCAAGGAGTCATCATGTCAGGTAGTCCTGGGGCACGGTCCTAGGGCTCATAGTGAATGAGCAGACTCAGGTTTTCTGGGTCACCATGTTTTTAGTTGAAAAGTTTCTCAATTTATTTCTTAGGTTTTGAGATTTTTCATCAAACCATTTGTCATTGTCGTTAATCTTCTTAAATTGCATGCTCAATATTTTCGATTTGATAGGGAAGCTGAAAGGTCAAATATTCTGTTTAGGATTTCTACTACCAAGTTTACACCTTCACTATTACAGTGAAATGTTTTGTCCAAGAAGTTGTCTGAAAGGGTTTGACTGTGAACTGTGAACGCTCTAAGAGTCTCTGGTTTGAGGTCAGTGATAAAGAAATCTACAGTACTATTGTCAAGAGATGAGCTATAGGTGTACCTTCCCTAGAAGTCTCATCAAAGCCTACCATTGACTATGTACATACCCAGCGTGTGACAGAGTTGCAGGAGTTGTGACCCATTTTTGTTGGTTGTTTGTCATAGTTGTGTCTTGGGAGGAATATTTGGGAGGGAATACTGTCAACTCCAGGTAGGTGTTTGTCCCCCTGTGTGCTGAGAGTGTCTGGTGCTTGTCCAGTGCTGGCATTTAGGTCGCCACAGACTAGTTATGTCCCTGGGCCTGGAAATGTTTGATCTCCCCGTCTAGGATGGAGAAGCAGTCATCGTTAAAGTATGGGGATTCTATTTGCGGATATAGGTAACACACACAAGGACATTTTTCTTTGTTGAGATCATTTCCTTATTCATTTCTAGACAGATGTAAAATGTTCCACCACCATCACCAGAACATAGACCACCACCACCAGAACATAGACCAGAACATAGACCTACATTACCCACCACCATCACCAGAACATAGACCTACATTACCCACCATCATCACCACCACCACCACCATAACATAGACCAGACCATAGACCACCACCACCAGAACATAGACCAGAACATAGACCTACATTACCCACCACCACCACCAGAACATAGACCTACATTACCCACCACCATCACCAGAACATAGACCTACATTACCCACCACCATCACCAGAACATAGACCTACATTACCCACCACCATCACCAGAACATAGACCTACATTACCCACCACCACCACCACCAGAACATAGACCTACATTACCCACCACCACCACCAGAACATAGACCTACATTACCCACCACCACCACCAGAACATAGACCTATATTACCCACCACCACCAGAATATAGAACTACAGTACCCACCACCACCACCACCACCAGAACATAGACCTACATTACCCACCACCACCAGAATATAGAACTACAGTACCCATCACCACCACCACCACCCCTAGAATATAGAACTACAGTACCCATCACCACCACCAGAATATAGACCTACAGTACTCACCACCACCACCCCCAGAATATAGACCTACAGTACACACCACTACGACCAGAATATAGACTGACAGTACCCACCACCACCATTTGAATATAGACTGACAGTACCCACCACCACCACCACCACCACCACCATTTGAATATAGACTGACATTACCCACCACCACCACCACCATTTGAATATAGACTGACATTACCCACCACCACCACCACCACCAGAATATAGAACTACAGTACCCACCACCACCACCAGAATATAGAACTACAGTACCCACCACCACCAACAGAATATAGAACTACAGTACCCATCACCACCACCAGAATATAGAACTACAGTACCCACCACCACCACCACCACCACCAGACTATAGAACTACAGTACCCACCACCACCACCAGAATATAGAACTACAGTACCCACCACCACCACCAGAATATAGAACTACAGTACCCACCACCATCACCACCAGAATATAGAACTACAGTACCCACCACCATCACCACCAGAATATAGAACTACAGTACCCACCACCATCACCACCAGAATATAGAACTACAGTACCCACCACCACCACTAGAATATAGAACTACAGTACCCACCACCACCACCACCACCACCACCACCACCACCACCAGAATATAGAACTACAGTACCCACCACCACCAGAATATAGAACTACAGTACCCACCACCACCACCAGAATATAGAACTACAGTACCCACCACCACCAGAATATAGAACTACAGTACCCATCACGACCACCACCACCAGAACATAGAACTACAGTACCCATCACCACCACCACCACCAACACCCCTAGAATATAGACCTACACACCATCAGAATATAGACCTGCACACCAGCAGAATATAGACCTGCACACCAGCAGAATATAGACCTACACACCACCAGAATATAGACCTACATACCACCAGAATATAGACCTACACACCACCAGAATATAGACCTGCACACCAGCAGAATATAGACCTCCACACCACCAGAATATAGACCTACACACCACCAGAATATAGACCTACACACCACCAGAATATAGACCTGCACACAACCAGAATATAGACCTGCACACCTCCCCCACCAGAATATAGACACAAGTCTCTACAATACATAATCAGGCCTTGCTTGAGAATTAAACTGATTGTCTCTCTGAACGAATTCCCATCATCCCAACCCCAATTGACATTTACCTCAGCGTTCCAAATGTTTCAAATCCATTTCAAACATTGTTCACTGTACCTACCTACAACTTAGCACCGGGCAAACAAAGTACACTTACCTCCATCACAAATTCACCCTGACCATAATGTCTTCTCATGGGCTTTGAGACTCCAGAGCAGCAGCACCAAATTATTATTAGTGCAGAGAGACAGGGATAATTCCAGCACTGTCAGGCCTTTTAAATAGGTCTCTGGACATCTCTATGAAATAGCAAAGGCAGAGACACAGAGGGGAGACGGAGACAGACAGGATAGAGGGCGGAGGGGAGAAGGGAGAGACTGGAGAGAGGGGAGACGGAGACAGACAGGATAGAGGGCGGAGGGGAGAAGGGAGAGACTGGAGAGAGGGGAGACGGAGACAGATAGGATAGAGGGCGGAGGGGAGAAGGGAGAGACTGGAGAGAGGGGAGATGGAGACAAATAGGATAGAGGGCGGAGGGGAGAAGGGAGAGACTGGAGAGAGGGGAGACGGAGACAGATAGGATAGAGGGCGGAGGGGAGAAGGGAGAGACTGGAGAGAGGGGAGACGGAGACAGATAGGATAGAGGGCGGAGGGGAGAAGGGAGAGACTGGAGAGAGAGGAGAGACTGGAGAGAGGGGAGAGACTGGAGAGAGGGGAGAGACTGCAGAGAGGGGAGAGACTGGAGAGAGGGGAGAGACTGGAGAGAGGGGAGAGACTGGAGAGAGGGGAGAGACTGCAGAGAGGGGAGAGACTGGAGAGAGGGGAGAGACTGGAGAGAGGGGAGAGACTGGAGAAAGGGGAGAGACTGCAGAGAGGGGAGAGACTGCAGAGAGGGGAGAGACTGGAGAGAGGGGAGAGACTGGAGAGTGGGGAGAGACTGCAGAGAGGGGAGAGATTGGAGAGAGGGGAGAGACTGCAGAGAGGGGAGAGACTGGAGAGATGGTAGGGAAAAAGCATCTGTTTTGACAGATGGGCATCTAATAGGGAGCATTGGTTTAAATTGTGTTGTGTTTCAAAGCTATGTTAATCTAAGTGTAGCTAGATAAGTGTTTTTTCCTTCGTGACATTCTATTACATACACTGTGTACATGCATATTCAGCAGAAACTGCTCAGTCTCAAATAGAGGTTGAATTTGTTGCCATGTTCTGTTTATATGTCACAGCCATTCACAGCTATGGATTGGTGAAGAGATAATGGCCCCCAGAAAGGGGGTCAACCACAAAGTGACCTGTACAGGAGGGGTCATGGATTTTTAAGCATCAACCAAGTGACAACAAACCACATCAACAGAGGTTACTTATTTTTCTATTGTCCCCCAAACACAAACAAAATGAATTCTCAATAACATTTCAAAGTTATAATCAAGAAAACAGTCGCTTTGACGCATTTCAAATATATTTTTCAAAAGATGTGTCAGAATATTTTGTGTTAAAGCGCTCGGGGGCCCAATAGAATAGAATAGAATTTGTGTTAAAGCGCTCGGGGGCCCAATAGAATAGAATAGAATTTGTGTTAAAGCGCTCGGGGGCCCAAATCTAGCTTATACATATTTAATTAGATACAGTATGATGTCAAATGTTTTGTCTTGATATCTAATTTGACTACATGCGAACAAGCCCAGTGGCAAATTTACAAATGACATTTTTTGTCATGTAGCAGACGTTATTATCCAGAGCGACTTACAGGGGCAATTAGGGTTAAGTGCCTTGCTCAAGAGCACATCGACAGTTTATTCACTTCGTCGGCTCTGGGGGTTGAAACAAACATTCTTTCGTTTAGAGAAGCCAAACGCTCTTATCCGCTAGACGACCTGTCACAATAAATGTCTAAATGTCAAACAATCAAGTGCACCCTCATTTCAAACATTCAACTGAACCATCGGTCCTTGAGGCTCAGAGAAACAGTGCGACATTAGGAGAGTGACTAGTAGACTGCAAAAGTAAATGTTAATTATCTACCAGTTGATGTCATGTATAGAGCAGGAGGCGTGCAGTAGCAGAAACAGGCAGCCAGAGAAGGAGGCGTGCAGTAGCAGAAACAGGCAGCCAGAGAAGGAGGCGTGCAGTAGCATAAACAGGCAGCCAGAGAAGGAGGCATACAGTAGCAGCAACAGGCAGCCAGAGAAGGAGGCATACAGTAGCAGCAACAGGCAGCCAGAGAAGGAGGCATACAGTAGCAGCAACAGGCAGCCAGAGAAGGAGGCATACAGTAGCAGCAACAGGCAGCCAGAGAAGGAGGCATACAGTAGCAGCAACAGGCAGCCAGAGAAGGAGGCATACAGTAGCAGCAACAGGCAGCCAGAGAAGGAGGCATACAGTAGCAGCAACAGGCAGCCAGAGAAGGAGGCATACAGTAGCAGCAACAGGCAGCCAGAGAAGGAGGCATACAGTAGCAGCAACAGGCAGCCAGAGAAGGAGGCATACAGTAGCAGCAACAGGCAGCCAGAGAATGAGGCATACAGTAGCAGAAACAGGCAGCCAGAGAAGGAGGCATACAGTAGCAGAAACAGGCAGCCAGAGTAGGAGGCATACAGTAGCAGAAACAGGCAGCCAGAGAAGGAGGCATACAGTAGCAGAAACAGGCAGCCAGAGTAGGAGGCATACAGTAGCAGAAACAGGCAGCCAGAGTAGGAGGCATACAGTAGCAGAAACAGGCAGCCAGAGAAGGAGGCATACATTAGCAGAAACAGGCAGCCAGAGTAGGAGGCATACAGTAGCAGAAACAGGCAGCCATAGAAGGAGGCATACAGTAGCAGAAACAGGCAGCCAGAGTAGGAGGCATACAGTAGCAGAAACATGCAGCCAGAGAAGTTGTAACAATCACAATACATCACATCTTCATACTATTCTTCTGTTTTTGTATTTGTAAGTAACAGACAAATGAAATATAAATATTACTATCTCACTGTAGATAGACTGAATCAGACAGGGGTATGGAGCTGTGAAAACACTAAACAGACAGACAGACAGGTGTGGAGCTGTGAATACTCTAAACAGACAGACAGACAGACAGACAGACAGACAGACAGACAGACAGACAGACAGACAGACAGACAGACAGACAGACAGACAGACAGACAGACAGACAGACAGACAGACAGACAGACAGACAGACAGACAGACAGACAGGTATGGAGCTGTGAATACTCTAAACAGACAGACAGACAGACAGACAGGTATGGAGCTGCGAATACTCTAAACAGACAGACAGACAGGTATGGAGCTGTGAATACTCTAAACAGACAGACAGACAGGTATGGAGCTGTGAATACTCTAAACAGACAGACAGACAGACAGGTATGGAGCTGTGAATACTCTAAACAGACAGACAGACAGACAGGTATGGAGCTGTGAAAACTCTAAACAGACAGACAGAAAGGTATGGAACTGTGAATACTCTAAACCGACAGACAGACAGGTATGGAGCTGTGAATACTCTAAACAGACAGACAGACAGACAGACAGGTATGGAGCTGTGAAAACTCTAAACAGACAGACAGACAGACAGGTATGGAGCTGTGAATACTCTAAACAGACAGACAGACAGGTATGGAGCTGTGAATACTCTAAACAGACAGACAGACAGACAGACAGACAGACAGACAGACAGACAGACAGACAGACAGACAGACAGACAGACAGACAGACAGACAGACAGACAGACAGACAGACAGACAGACAGACAGACAGACAGACAGGTATGGAGCTGTGAATACTCTAAACAGACAGACAGACAGACAGACAGACAGACAGACAGACAGACAGACAGACAGACAGACAGACAGACAGACAGACAGACAGACAGACAGACAGACAGACAGACAGACAGACAGACAGACAGACAGACAGATGGACACAGAAGAGTTGAGCTTACCTACCTGTGTGTGTTTGTGTGTCTCACAGCCTGAATGTGTGTGTGTCTCTCTCCACAGTCGATTCTCCCAAGAGGAACTTATGAATCTGACACAAGCACCGCACCATAAAGTGCCTTATGGGGTTGCAGTTTATCTCTCTCTCTCTCTCTCTCTCTCTCTCTCTCTCTCTCTCTCTCTCTCTCTCTCTCTCTCTCTCTCTCTCTCTCTCTCTCTCTCTCTGTCCCTCTCTCCCTCAGTTGGCACAGTGATGGGGGATGTCATCCTCCCCTGTCTGGAGAGAGATGGATAAACACTTGTTCGCTCTACACGTCACACATACACACGCACCAAATGTGTCTCAAAACGCAGGAGCAGCATCACCATGACGACCACCGTGACATAGGTTACTATAGCAACACATTTCCTCGCCCTCACTGTCTTGGTTTCTCCCTCCGCATCCCGCTTGTCTCACTCCCCCTCCTTCCCGTTAGTCTCTCTCCCCCCCCTCCTGTTAGTCTCTCTCCGTCTCTCTCAATCCCTCTCTCTCTCTTCATCCCTTCTGTTAGTCTCTCTCCCTCCCTCCTGTTAGTCTCTCTCCCTCCCTCCTGTTAGTCTCTCTCCCTCCCTCCTGTTAGTCTCTCTCCGTCTCTCTCAATCCCTCTCTCTCTCTTCATCCCTTCTGTTAGTCTCTCTCCCTCCCTCCTGTTAGTCTCTCTCTCCTTCCCTCCTGTTAGTCTCTCTCCCTCCCTCCTGTTAGTCTCTCTCCCTCGCTCCTGTTAGTCTCTCTCCCTCCTGTCAGTCTCTCTCTCCCTCCCTCCTGTTAGTCTCTCTCCCTCCTGTTAGTCTCTCTCTCCCTCCCTCCTGTTAGTCTCTCTCCCTCCTGTTAGTCTCTCTCTCCCTCCCTCCTGTTAGTCTCTCTCCCTCCTGTCAGTCTCTCTCTCCCTCCCTCCTGTTAGTCTCTCTCCCTCCTGTTAGTCTCTCTCTCCCTCCCTCCTGTTAGTCTCTCTCCCTCCTGTTAGTCTCTCTCTCCCTCCCTCCTGTTAGTCTCTCTCCCTCCTGTTAGTCTCTCTCTCCCTCCCTCCTGTTAGTCTCTCTCCCTCCTGTTAGTCTCTCTCTCCCTCCCTCCTGTTAGTCTCTCTCCCTCCCTCCTGTTAGTCTTTCTCCCTCCTGTCAGTCTCTCTCTCCCTCCCTCCTGTTAGTCTCTCTCCCTCCCTCCTGTTAGTCTCTCCCTCCTGTCAGTCCCTCTCTCTCTCCCTCCCTCCTGTTAGTCTCTCTCTCCCTCCCTCCTGTTAGTCTCTCTCTCCCTCCCTCCTGTTAGTCTCTCTCCCTCCCTCCTGTTAGTCTTTCTCCCTCCTGTCAGTCCCTCTCTCTATCCCTCCTGTTAGTCTCTCTCTCCTTCACTCCTGTTAGTCTCTCTTTCCCTCCTTCCTGTTAGTGTCTCTCTAATTATGTTGCTGTCCTGAGGCTCTGTAGGGTCTTTTTGTTTTTGTGAACAGAGCCCCAGGACCAGGTTTGTTATGGAAGGTTTGGGAATCGCTTCCTTTTAGGTGGTAGAATTTAACGGCACTTTTCTGGATTTTTATCATTAGCGGTTATCGGCCTAATTCTGCTCTTCATGCTTTATTTGGTGTTTTATGTTTTACACTGAGGATACTTTTGCAGAAATCTGCATGCAGAGTCTCAATTTGGAGTTTTTCCCATTTTGTGAATTCCTGGTTGGTGAGCGGACCCCAGACCTCACAACCACGGGCAATGGGTTCTATAACTGATTCAAGTATTTTTTGCCAGATCCTAAATGGTATGTCACATTTTTTGTTCTTTTTGATGGCAGAGAAGGCCCTTTTGTGGAACACCATTATTTTGGTCTTAATGAGATTTGCTGTCAGGGCCCAGGTCTGACAGAATCTGTGCAGAAGGTAATGCTGTAGGTCCTCCTTGGTTGGTGACAGAAGCACCAGATTAGCAAACAGGATACATTTGACTTCAGATTCTAGTAGTGAGGCTGGGTGCTGCATACTGTTCTAGTGCCCTCGCCAATTCGTTGATATATGTATGTTGAAGAGCGTGGGGCTTAAACTGCATCCCTGTCTCACCCCACGGCCCTGTGGAAATACATGTGTGTTTTTAAAAACAATTTTAACCGCACACTTGTTGTTTGTGCATGGATTTTATAACGTTGTGTGTTTTTACCCCAACACCAATTTCCATCAATTTGTATAGCAGGCCCACAAACAAAATTGAGTCAAAAGCTTTTTTGAAATCAACAAAGCATGCCTTTGTTTTGCTTTGTTTGTTTTTCAATTAGGGTTTGCAGGGTGAATATGCGGTCTGTCGTACAGTAACTTGTTAGAGAGCTAGTTTGACATTTGCTCTGTACATTGTTTCTGTTGACGAAATGTACGAGTCTGCTTTTTATGACAGAGGATTTTCCCAAGGTTGCTGTTGACACATATCCCACGGTAGTTATTGGGGTCAAATTTGTCTCCACTTTTGTGGATTGGGGTGACCAGTCCTTGGTTCCAAATATTAGTGAAGATGTCAGTGCTGAGGATGATGTTAAAGAGTTTTAGTATAGCCAATTGGAATTTGTGGTCTGTATATTTGATCATTTCATTTAGGAAACCATCAACCCCACAGGTCGTTTTGGGTTGGAGGGATTTAATTTTGACCTGTAGAGCTTTCAGGTAGTCTTTAAAAGTTGATTGTAAGATTTTTACTTGATCATGTATATGTTTTTGCTGTGTGTTCTTTCTTATAGAGCCAAAAAAGATTGCACTTGTGGTTTATTCATACGTCTCCGTTTCAGATAGATAACTCTTCGTGTTGTTGTTTGTTTCGAGTTTTCCAATTTTCCCAGAAGTGGTTAGAGTCTATGGATTCTTCAATTATATTGAGCAGCTTTAGGACGTGCTGTTCCTTCTTTCTCCGTCATGTATTTCTATAGTGTTTTAGTGAGTCACCATAGTGAAGGCATAGGCTTAGTTTTTATAGGTCTCAATATTTTTGTTTGGACAGGTTTCTCAGTTTCTTTCATTCTTTTTTAAATTCTTCATCAAACCATTTGTAATTGTTCTTAATTTTCTTAGGTTGCATGCTTGACATTTTTTGATTTGATAGAGAATCTGAGAGGTCAAATGTAATGTCTAGGTTTTCTACTCCCAAATATACACCTTTGCTTTTGCAGTGAAACATTTTGTCCAGGAAATTGTCGAGAAGGGATTGAATTTCTTATTGCCTAAATGTTTTTTAGTAGATTTCCAAACTGCTTTCCTTCCATCTATGACATTTCTTAATATTATTCAGTTCCTTTGGCTTTGATGCCTCATGACTGTGCATAGCTCTGTTGAAGAATAGTGTTATTTTGCTGTGATCTGATAGGGGTGTCAGTGGACTGAACGCTCTAAGAGTCTCTGGGTTGAGGTCAATGATAAAGAAATCTATAGTACTACTTCCAAGAGATGAGCTATAGGTGCACCTTCCATAGGAGTCTCCTTGAAGCCTACCATTGACCATTGAGCTTGACATAACCAGCGTCCGACAGAGCTACAGGAATTGTGACCCGTTTTTGTGGGCTATGTTGCTGTCACCTCCAGGTAGGGGTTTGTACCATTGTGTGCTGAGGGTGTAAGGTTCTTGTCCAGTTCTGGCATTTCCCTGGGCCTGGAATAAGTTTATATCCACCTCTACGACGGAGAAGATGTCATCGTTAAAGTATGGGGATTCTATTTGGTGTATATAGGTAACACACATCAGGACATTTTTCTCCGTTGAGATCATTTCCTTATTAATTTCTAGCCTGATGTAAAATGTTCCTGTTTTGAATAATTTAATAGAGTGGGTTAGAGTGCTCTATTCCAAATTAGCATACCCCCGAGTCTCTTCCCTGCATCACTCCTGGTAGTTTGGTAGATGAGACTACCAGCTCTCTGAGGGCAACCAGTGAGTCCATCTCCTCTATACCAGGTTTATTGTACGATGACAATGTCTGTATTTCCAGATGATCTCAGACCTTGTACATTCCAGGATGAGACAGTACAAGCTTTGTGTTCCATATCGTCTAGTGTCGTTTTTGTATGGTTTAGGCCCGGACCATCACAGTAGGTCTGAGCAGAGCATGTTGAGCATTTGATTCAAATCAAATCAAATTGTATTAGTCACAAGCGCCGAATACAACAGTGAAATGCTTACTTACAGGCCCCAACCAACAGTGCAGTTTCAACAAAATATAAATAAGAATAAGAGATAAAAGTAACAAGTAATTAAAGAGCAGCAGTAAAAAATAGCAATATATACAGGGGGGTACCTAGTCAATGTGCAGGGCCACCGGTTGGTTGTGGTAGTATGTACATGTAGGTAGAGTTATTAAAGTGACTATGCATAGATGATGACAGAGAGTGGCAGTGGTGTGGGGGGGGGGATTACAGTTTTTTTTTATTGCTTAAGCACGATTTTCAAAACAGGGCCCGTGTTTTCAAAACATTACACACAATTAGCACAACCACACACCCAATTAGCAAAACACTACAGATCCTTTGCAAAATTAAACACTCTTGTAAAAATGATACACTTCTTTTTAAAAACCACACTTTGTTACCATATGAAACACACACATTTCACATTACTATACTCTGTTTGCACGAGTTACACTCTGCTGTGATAAACCTAAAACACTTTTAGCACTTCTACTTCCCTATGATTAGAGTAGGCTACTATCAACAAAGTACAAATATAATGTAAATTCACCAAACACTACACAAGACCAATGTTGCAGACTGAAGAAACTCATTTATTTCTCAACACGCCCAACATGTTGACATGGAGATTCATAATACTGTAACCAAACGTCACTTTACGTATTGTAAGATCAAAAAAATCTAATAAAAAATAACTAGACATTGTCTCTTCGCCTAGCTGGATCTGGCCAGAGAATTTCATCAACATCGCAGGCAATGTTGTCATTAGCAAGACACCTTGGAAAGAAACTGTCATGTTTTGTCATTTATTATCTTGTCTTGTCCCTGTGCTTCCCATTCTATTCGTTTCCCTCTGCTGGTCTTATTAGGTTCTTTCCCTCTTTCTATCCCTCTCTCTCCCCCTCCCTCTCTCACTCTCTCGCTCTCTCTTCTCTCTATCGTTCCGTTCCTGCTCCCAGCTGTTCCTATTCCCCTAATCATCATTTAGTCTTCCCACACCTGTTCCCGATCCTTTTCCCTGATTAGAGTCCCTATTTCTCTCCTTGTTATTCGTTTCTGCCCCGTCGGTTCCTTGTCTAGATTTCACCGTGCTGTGTTTGTGTATCGCCCTGTCGTGTCGTGTTTTCCTCAGATGCTGCGTGGTGAGCAGGTGTCTGAGTCTGTCTGGTTCAAGTGCCTTCCCGAGGCAACCTGCTGTTCACCTGCTGTTCAAGACCGAGTCTCCAGTTTGTCCTCGTCATTTCGAGTGAAAGTTGTGTTTTGTTGATTGTATTCACTTTACTGGATTAAAGACTCTGTTTTCGCCAAGTCGCTTTTGGGTCCTCTTTCACCTGCATGACAGAAGGAACCGACCAAGGAATGGACCCAGCGACTTCAGACGCTCGTTACACTGCCTCGAGATCCAAGGAGCCATGCTCGGCAGACACGAGCAGGAATTGTCTGCTGCTCGCCATGCCGTGGAGAACCTGGCCGCTCAGGTTTCCGACCTCTCTGGACAGTTCCAGAGTCTACGTCTCGTGCCACCTGTTACTTCCTGGCCTGCCGAAGAACCTAGGGTTAATAACCCACCTTGCTACTCCGGGCAGCCCACTGAGTGCCGCTCCTTTCTCACGCAGTGTGAGATTGTGTTCTCTCTCCAACCCAACACATACTCTAGTGAGAGAGCTCGGGTTGCTTACGTCATTTCACTCCTTACTGGCCGGGCTCGAGAATGGGGCACAGCTATCTGGGAGGCAAGGGCTGATTGCTCTAACAAGTTCCAGAACTTTAAAGAGGAGATGATTCGGGTTTTGACCGTTCAGTTTTTGGTAGGGAGGCTTCTAGGGCCCTGGCTTCCTTATGCCAAGGTGAACGGTCCATAACGGATTATTCTATTGAGTTTCGCACTCTTGCTGCCTCTAGTGAGTGGAACGAGCCGGCGCTGCTCACTCGTTTTCTGGAGGGACTCCACGCAGTGGTTAAGGATGAGATTCTCTCCCGGGAGGTTCCTTCAGATGTGGACTCTTTGATTGCTCTCGCCATCCGCATAGAACGACGGGTAGATCTTCGTCACCGGGCTCGTGGAAGAGAGCTCGCATCAACGGTGTTTCCCTGCTCCGCATCGCAACCATCTCCCTCCTCTGGCTCAGAGACTGAGCCCATGCAGCTGGGAGGGATTCGCATCTCGACTAAGGAGAGGGAACGGAGGATCACCAACCGCCTGTGCCTCTATTGCGGAGTTGCTGGACATTTTGTTAATTCATGTCCAGTAAAAGCCAGAGCTCATCTGTAAGCGGAGGGCTACAGGTGAGCGCAACTACTCAAGTCTCTCCATCAAAATCCTGCACTACTTTGTCGGTCCATCTACGCTGGACCGGTTCGGGTGCTACATGTAGTGCCTTGATAGACTCTGGGGCTGAGGGTTGTTTCATGGACGAAGCATGGGTTCGGAAACATGACATTCCTTTCAGAGAGTTAGAGAAGCCTACGCCCATGTTCGCCTTAGATGGTAGTCATCTTCCCAGTATCAGATTTGAGACACTACCTTTAACCCTCACAGTATCTGGTAACCACAGTGAGACTATTTATTTTTTGATTTTTCGTTCACCGTTTACACCTGTTGTTTTGGGTCATCCCTGGCTAGTATGTCATAATCCTTCTATTAATTGGTCTAGTAATTCTATCCTATCCTGGAACGTTTCTTGTCATGTGAAGTGTTTAATGTCTGCCATCCCTCCCGTTTCTTCTGTCCCTACTTCTCAGGAGGAACCTGGCGATTTGACAGGAGTGCCGGAGGAATATCATGATCTGCGCACGGTCTTCAGTCGGTCCCGAGCCAACTCCCTTCCTCCTCACCGGTCGTATGATTGTAGTATTGATCTCCTCCCGGGGACCACTCCTCCTCGGGGTAGACTATACTCTCTGTCGGCTCCCGAACGTAAGGCTCTCGAGGATTATTTGTCTGTGTCTCTTGACGCCGGTACCATAGTGCCTTCTTCCTCTCCGGCCGGGGCGGGGTTCTTTTTTGTTAAGAAGAAGGACGGTACTCTGCGCCCCTGCGTGGATTATCGAGGGCTGAATGACATAACGGTTAAGAATCGTTATCCGCTTCCCCTTATGTCATCAGCCTTCGAGATTCTGCAGGGAGCCAGGTGCTTTACTAAGTTGGACCTTCGTAACGCTTACCATCTCGTGCGCATCAGAGAGGGGACGAGTGGAAAACGGCGTTTAACACTCCGTTAGGGCATTTTGAGTACCGGGTTCTGCCGTTTGGTCTCGCCAATGCGCCAGCTGTTTTTCAGGCATTAGTTAATGATGTTCTGAGAGACATGCTGAACATCTTTGTTTTTGTCTATCTTGACGATATCCTGATTTTTTCTCCGTCACTCGAGATTCATGTTCAGCACGTTCGACGTGTTCTACAGCGCCTTTTAGAGAATTGTCTCTACGTAAAGGCTGAGAAGTGCTCTTTTCATGTCTCCTCCGTTACTTTTCTCGGTTCCGTTATTTCCGCTGAAGGCATTCAGATGGATTCCGCTAAGGTCCAAGCTGTCAGTGATTGGCCCGTTCCAAGGTCACGTGTCGAGTTGCAGCGCTTTTTAGGTTTCGCTAATTTCTATCGGCGTTTCATTCGTAATTTCGGTCAAGTTGCTGCCCCTCTCACAGCTCTTACTTCTGTCAAGACGTGTTTTAAGTGGTCCGGTTCCGCCCAGGGAGCTTTTGATCTTCTAAAAGAACGTTTTACGTCCGCTCCTATCCTCGTTACTCCTGACGTCACTAGACAATTCATTGTCGAGGTTGACCCTTCAGAGGTAGGCGTGGGAGCCATTCTATCCCAGCGCTTCCAGTCTGACGATAAGGTTCATCCTTGCGCTTATTTTTCTCATCGCCTGTCGCCATCTGAGCGCAACTATGATGTGGGTAACCGTGAACTGCTCGCCATCCGCTTAGCCCTAGGCGAATGGCGACAGTGGTTGGAGGGGGCGACCGTTCCTTTGTCGTTTGGACAGACCATAAGAACCTTGAGTACATCCGTTCTGCCAAACGACTTAATGCCCGTCAAGCTCGTTGGGCGTTGTTTTTCGCTCGTTTCGAGTTTGTGATTTCTTACCGTCCGGGTAGCAAGAACACCAAGCCTGATGCCTTATCCCGTCTGTTTAGTTCTTCTGTGGCTTCTACTGATCCCGAGGGGATTCTTCCTTATGGGCGTGTTGTCGGGTTAACAGTCTGGGGAATTGAAAGACAGGTTAAGCAAGCACTCACGCACACTGCGTCGCCGCGCTTGTCCTAGTAACCTCCTTTTCGTTCCTGTTTCCACTCGTCTGGCTGTTCTTCAGTGGGCTCACTCTGCCAAGTTAGCTGGTCATCCCGGTGTTCGAGGCACACTTGCGTCTATTCTCCAGCGCTTTTGGTGGCCGACTCAGGAGCGTGACACGCGCCGTTTCGTGGCTGCTTGTTCGGACTGCGCGCAGACTAAGTCGGGTAACTCTCCTCCTGCCGGTCGTCTCAGACCGCTCCCCATTCCTTCTCGACCATGGTCTCACATCGCCCTAGACTTCATTACCGGTCTGCCTTTGTCTGCGGGGAAGACTGTGATTCTTACGGTTGTCGATAGGTTCTCTAAGGCGGCACATTTCATTCCCCTCGCTAAACTTCCTTCCGCTAAGGAGACGGCACAAATCATTATCGAGAATGTATTCAGAATTCATGGCCTCCCGTTAGACGCCGTTTCAGACAGAGGCCCGCAATTCACGTCACAGTTTTGGAGGGAGTTCTGTCGTTTGATTGGTGCGTCCGTCAGTCTCTCTTCCGGGTTTCATCCCCAGTCTAACGGTCAAGCAGAGAGGGCCAATCAGACGATTGGTCGCATACTACGCAGTCTTTCTTTCAGAAACCCTGCGTCTTGGGCAGAACAGCTCCCCTGGGCAGAATACGCTCACAATTCGCTTCCTTCGTCTGCTACCGGGTTATCTCCGTTTCAGAGTAGTCTGGGTTACCAGCCTCCTCTGTTCTCATCCCAGCTTGCCGAGTCCAGCGTTCCCTCCGCTCAAGCGTTTGTCCAACGTTGTGAGCGCACCTGGAGGAGGGTGAGGTCTGCACTTTGCCGTTACAGGGCACAGACTGTGAGAGCCGCCAATAAACGCAGGATTAAGAGTCCAAGGTATTGTTGCGGCCAGAGAGTGTGGCTTTCCACTCGCAACCTTCCTCTTACGACAGCTTCTCGTAAGTTGACTCCGCGGTTCATTGGTCCGTTCCGTGTCTCCCAGGTCGTCAATCCTGTCGCTGTGCGACTGCTTCTTCCGCGACATCTTCGTCGCGTCCATCCTGTCTTCCATGTCTCCTGTGTCAAGCCCTTTCTTCG
This sequence comes from Oncorhynchus gorbuscha, assembly GCF_021184085.1. Taxonomy (NCBI): domain Eukaryota; kingdom Metazoa; phylum Chordata; class Actinopteri; order Salmoniformes; family Salmonidae; genus Oncorhynchus; species Oncorhynchus gorbuscha. The sequence goes on along the minus strand of NC_060185.1, from coordinate 10,367,775 downwards.
CACTCCCGTTCGTCTTCCCTCCCCCCTCCCGTCCTTGTCGAGAGCGCACCTATTTACAAGGTACATAAGATCATGGACATGCGTTCTCGGGGACGGGGTCACCAATACTTAGTGGATTGGGAGGGTTACGGTCCTGAGGAGAGGAGTTGGGTTCCGTCTCGGGACGTGCTGGACCGTTCACTCATTGATGATTTCCTCCGTTGCCGCCAGGATTCCTCCTCGAGTGCGCCAGGAGGCGCTCGGTGAGTGGGGGGGGTACTGTCATGTTTTGTCATTTATTATCTTGTCTTGTCCCTGTGCTTCCCATTCTATTCGTTTCCCTCTGCTGGTCTTATTAGGTTCTTTCCCTCTTTCTATCCCTCTCTCTCCCCCTCCCTCTCTCACTCTCTCGCTCTCTCTTCTCTCTATCGTTCCGTTCCTGCTCCCAGCTGTTCCTATTCCCCTAATCATCATTTAGTCTTCCCACACCTGTTCCCGATCCTTTTCCCTGATTAGAGTCCCTATTTCTCTCCTTGTTATTCGTTTCTGCCCCGTCGGTTCCTTGTCTAGATTTCACCGTGCTGTGTTTGTGTATCGCCCTGTCGTGTCGTGTTTTCCTCAGATGCTGCGTGGTGAGCAGGTGTCTGAGTCTGTCTGGTTCAAGTGCCTTCCCGAGGCAACCTGCTGTTCACCTGCTGTTCAAGACCGAGTCTCCAGTTTGTCCTCGTCATTTCGAGTGAAAGTTGTGTTTTGTTGATTGTATTCACTTTACTGGATTAAAGACTCTGTTTTCGCCAAGTCGCTTTTGGGTCCTCTTTCACCAGCATGACAGAAACGTCTTGAATGACGAATCCATCCGTGCATTGCTGCTACCTCCATGGCTTGGATGAGGGGTACCTCAGCCTGGAGACGGAGATCATATACCTTCCACCGCCATGCCGAGAAAAACTCTTCTATAGGGTTGAGGAATGGAGAGTATGGTGGAAGATATAGGACGGTGAAATGTGGATGTTGCTGAAACCAGTTCTGAACCAGAGCAGAGTGGTGGAAAGACACATTGTCCCAGACAACAATGTATTGCATATGATCGATTTGATTTGCTGCTGTTATGTTGTGCAATTGGTCCAAGAATGTAAGTATGAGTGCTGTGTTGTAAGGGCCCATATGGGCATGGCGGTGGAGGACCCCATACTGTGTAATGGCTGCACAGAGTGTTATATTACCCCCACGTTGCCCTGGGACATTGACTATAGCCCTGTGGCCAATGATGTTTCTTCCCCTCCTTCGTGTTCTCGTCAGGTTGAACCCAGCCTCATCTACGTAAATGAACTCATGCTGGATATCCTCTCCATCCATTCGTAAAACTCTCTGAAAAACAGTGTCAGGCAAAATTGTGTAGTTCAGTGTAGATCTAGTATACATATTACAGTACAGTAAAAGATTATGAGACAGTATGCAAGATATAATAATAATATATAATAATATATGCCATTTAGCAGACGCTTTTATCCAAAGCGACTTACAGTCATGTGTGCATACATTCTACGTATGGGTGGTCCCGGGGGATCGAACCCACTACCCTGGCGTTACAAGCGCCATGCTCTACCAACTGAGCTACACACTGCTAAAATGAATACATACCTCTGCATAATCATGCCGCAGTCGTTTCACCCTTTCGGAATTGCGCTCGAAAGGCACTCGATAAATTTGCTTCATTTGAATATGTTTTTTTTAGGATGCGTGCCAGTGTTGATGTTGAGACCTGATGGATGTCGTTGAAAATGGCGTGGTTATTGACAATGTTAGCTTGGAGCTGCTTGAGTGTTATAGCATTGTTGGCCAAAACCATGTTTACCATCTCCCTCTCTTGCTGTTCTGTGAACATAGGAGGCCTTCCCCCTTGTCGTCCCTGACCCTCAATCCTATGTAGAAAAAAAAACAGTATAAAATAGTACAGTAATTTCACAGGAAAAGGTAACAGAAGTGCTGATAGTGCATAGAATACAGTACTGTAAGCAGTTACTGAAACCGTGCAGATGTTTTTGATATGATGATATTTTTACAATACCTATTTTCCAGTCTAAATGTTCTCATCACACTTGCCACTGTATATCGGCTTAGATTTGGCTGTACTCGCAGTCCAGCCTCCCTCAGCGTCAGGCCGTGGTTGACAACGTGGTCAACCAGTGTTGCGCGGATCTCATTTGTCAGATTCGGTCCTCTTTGAGCACCTTCTTCTCGTCCTCCTCGTCCTCCTCGTCCTCCTCCTCTTTCTCTGACTCTTTCCATTGTGCTTGAAGGCCGATGAACTCACCTGCTGCTTTTTATAGTGCTAATACACCTGATTGGTGTGTCTACAATTAAGCAAACGAGTGTTTGCACACCTGATAACTGTGTTGAACCAATAGGTTGGAGGGTGTGGTAATCTGACAGTCAGTGCTTTGGTATTGCAAGGATGTGACTTCATGATAGATTTTTGTGTGTAATGTATGTTAAGTGTGTTTAATGTTTTGCAAATCACTGTGTGTAGAGTTTTGCAACAAGTGTGAGGTTGACAATGTGCTTATAGTTGTGCAAATATGGGCTGATTTTTTGCTTCTTGAGTGTAAGGTTTTGCTAATAGTGTACTACTTTTAATTTTAATGTGTAATCAATCCAAAAAAACTGTAATGCAAAAGTCTGGGTAGCCTTTTGACTGGATGTTCAGGAGTCTTATGGCTTGTGGGTAGAAGCTGTTTAGAAGCCTCTTGGACCTAGACTTGGCTCTCCGGTACTAGTTACAGTGCGGTAGCAGAGAGAACAGTCTATGACTAGGGTGGCTGGAGTCTTTGACAATTTTTAGGCCCTTCCTCTGACATCTCCTGGTATAGAGGTCCTGGATGGCAGGAAGCTTGGCCCCAGTGAAGTACTGGGCCGTTCTGACTACCCTCTGTAGTGCCTTGCGGTCGGAGGCAGAGCAGTTGCCATACCAGGCATTGATGCAACCAGTCAGGATGCTCTTGATGGGCTCCTGAGGGGGAATAGGTTTTGTTGTGCCAGCTTCACGACTGTCTTTGGTTTTCATGGACCATGTTAGTTTGTTGGTGATGTGGACACCAAGGAAATTGAAGCTCTCAAACTGCTCCATTGCAGCCGCGTCGATGAGAATGGAGGCATGCTCGGTCCTCTTTTTCATGTAGTCCACAATCATCTTGATCACGTTGAGGGAGAGGTTGTTGTCCTGGCACCACACGGCCAGGTCTCTGACCTCCTCCCTATAGGCTGTCAGGTTGTTGTCGGTGATCAGGCCTACCACTGTTGTGTCATCGGCAAATGTAACGATGGTGTTGGAGTCGTGCCTGGCCGTGCACTCCTGTGTGAATAGGGAGTACAGGAGGGGGCTGAGCACGCACCCCTGAGGGGCCCCTGTGTTGAGGATTAGCGTAGCGGATGTGTTGTTACATACCCTTACCACCTGGGGGTGGCCCGTCGCGAAGTCCAGGATCAAGTAGCAGAGGGAGGTGTTTAGTCCCAGGGTCCTTAGCTTATTGACGAGCTTTGAGGCCACTATGGTGTTGAACCCTGAGCTGTAGTCAAGGAACAGCATTCTCACATAGGTGTTCCTCTTGTCCAAATCAAATCAAATTTTATTTATATAGCCCTTTGTACATCAGCTGATATCTCAAAGTGCTGTACAGAAACCCAGCCTAAAACCCCAAACAGCAAGCAATGCAGGTGTAGAAGCACGGTGGCTAGGAAAAACTCCCTAGAAAGGCCAAAACCTAGGAAGAAACCTAGAGAGGAACCAGGCTATGTGGGGTGGCCAGTCCTCTTCTGGCTGTGCCGGGTGGAGATTATAACAGAACATGGCCAAGATGTTCAAATGTTCATAAATGACCAGCATGGTCGAATAATAATAAGGAAGAACAGATGGGAGAGGGGCAGTGTGGAGTGGAATTGAGATTGCGTCATATGTGGATCTGTTGGGGCGGTAGGCAAATTAGAGTGGGTCTAGTGTTTCTGGGATGATGGTGTTAATGTGAGCCATGATGGTGTCAATGTGAGCCAGACTTTCAAAACACTTCGTGGCTATAGATGTGAGTGCTACGGGTCAGTAGTCACTTAGGCAGGTTACATTAGTGTTCTTGGTCACAGGCACTATTTAAATAATGTTGATATTACAGACTCAGTCAGGGACAGGATGAAAATGTCAGTGAGGACACTTGCTAGTTGGTCTGCGCATGCTCGCAGTACATGTCCTGATAATCCGTCTGGCCCTGCGGCCTTGTGAATGTTGACCTGTGTAAAGGTCTTACTCACATCGGCTGCAGAGAGCATGATCGTGGACTTCAGGAAACAGCAGAGGGAACACCCCCCTATCCACATCGATGGAACAGTAGTGGAGAGGGTAGCAAGTTTTAAGTTCCTCGGCATACACATCACAGACAAACTGAATTGGTCCACTCACACTGACAGCATCGTGAAGAAGGCGCAGCAGCGCCTCTTCAACCTCAGGAGGCTGAAGAAATTTGGCTTGTCACCAAAAGCACTCACAAACTTCTACAGATGCACAATCGAGAGCATCCTGGCGGGCTGTATCACCGCCTGGTACGGCAACTGCTCCGCCCTCAACCGTAAGGCTCTCCAGAGGGTAGTGAGGTCTGCACAACGCATCACCGGGGGCAAACTACCTGCCCTCCAGGACACCTACACCACCCGATGTTACAGGAAGGCCATTAAGCTCATCAAGGACATCAACCACCCGAGCCACTGCCTGTTCACCCCGCTATCATCCAGAAGGCGAGGTCAGTACAGGTGCATCAAAGCTGGGACCGAGAGACTGAAAAACAGCTTCTATCTCAAGACCATCAGACTGTTAAACAGCCACCACTAACATTGAGTGGCTGCTGCCAACACACTGTCATTGACACTGACCCAACTCCAGCCACTTTAATAATGGGAATTGATGGGAAATGATGTAAATATATCACTAGCCACTTTAAACAATGCTACCTTATATAATGTTACTTACCCTACATTATTCATCTCATATGCATACGTATATACTGTACTCTATATCATCGACTGCATCCTTATGTAATACATGTATCACTAGCCACTTTAACTATGCCACTTTGTTTACTTTGTCTACACACTCATCTCATATGTATATACTGTACTCGATACCATCTACTGTATGCTGCCCTGTACCATCACTCATTCATATATCCTTATGTACATATTCTTTATCCCCTTACACTGTGTATAAGACAGTAGTTTTGGAATTGTTAGTTAGATTACTTGTTGGTTATCACTGCATTGTCGGAACTAGAAGCACAAGCATTTCGCTACACTCGCATTAACATCTGCTAACCATGTGTATGTGACAAATACAATTTGATTTGATTTGATTTGATTTGATCACACAGTTTTCTGGTACAGTTGGTGCTCTCATGCATGTTTCAGTGTCATTTGACTCAAAGCGAGCATAGAAGTAGTTTAGCTCGTTTGGTAGGCTTGTGTCACTGGCTAGCTCGCGGATGTGCTTCCCTTTGTATTCTGTAATGGTTTGCAAGCCCTGTCACATCCGACGAGCATCAGAGCCAGTGTAGTACGACTCGATCTAAGTCCTGTACTGATGCGTTGCCTGCTTGATGGTCCTTCTGGAGGACATAGAGGGATTTCTTCTAAGCTTCCGGGTTAGAGTCCTGCTGCTTGAATGCGGCAGCTCTGGCCTTTATCTCAGCGTGGATGCTGCCTGTTCCATGTCTTCTGGTAGGTGTATGTACACTGTGTGGACGACGTCATCGATGCACTTATTGATGAAGCCAGTGACTGATGTGGCGTACTCCTCAATGCCATTTGAGGAATCCCTGAACATATTCCAGTCTGTGCCAGCAAAACAGTCCTGTAGCTTAGCATCTGCTTCATCTGATCACTTTTTTACCGAACTAGTCACTGGTGCTTACCTGCTTTAATTTTAGCTTGTAAGCAGGAATCAGGAGGATGGAATTATGGTCAGATTTGCCAAATGGAGGGTGAGGAGAGAGCTTAGTATGCATCTTTGTTTGTGGAGTAAAGATGGTCTAGAGTTCTTTTCCCTCTGGTTGCACATTTAACATGCTGATAGAAATTTGGTAAAACTGATTTAAGTTACCCTGCATTAAAGTCTACGGCTACTAGGAGCGCCGCCTCTGGGTGAGCGTTTTCTTGCTTGCTTATGTCGGAATACAGATCATTCAATGCTATCTTAGTGCCAACCTGACTGAGGTGGTATGTAAACAGCTACAAAGAATACAGATGAGAACTCTCTCGATAGGTAGTGTGGACTACAGCTTAGCATGATTTACTCAACCTCAGGCGAGCGATAGCTTGAGACTTCCTTATATATAGCCCACCATCTGTTATTTACAGAAATACATAGTCCGCTGCCCTTTGTCTTACCAGACGATGCTGTTCGAGCCTGCCGGTATGTTGTATAACCAGCCAGCTGTGTATTGTTATTGTCGTTGTTCAGCCACCACTCTGTGAAGCATAAGATGTTACAGTTTTTAATGTCCCATTGGAAGTTTAATCTTCCCTGTAAATCGGTGATTTTATTGTCCAACGAGTGCACGTTTGCTAGCAGAATTGAGGGAAGTGGTGGTTTATTCAATAGCCTATGCATTTTCAGAAGGCAGCCTGCTCTCCGGCCTCTCTTGCTCTGCCTCTTCTTGACGCAGATCATGGTGGTCAGGGGCTATTCCCGAGGGAACCGTATATCCTCCGCCCCAGGCTCATCAGAGTCGTGAAAGAAGAAGAAGGATTCTGCTAGTCCGTGCTGAGTCATCGCAGTCCTGATGTCAAGAAGTTATTTTCTGTCATAAGAGATGGTAGCGGCAACATTATGTACAAAATGAGTTTAAAAAAAGGTTATGTACAGTTGAATTCGGAAGTTTACATACACCTAGGTTGGAGTCATTAAAACTAGTTTTTCAACCACTCCACAAATGTCCTGTTAATTAACAAACTATAGTTTTGGCAAGTTAGTTAGGACATCTACTTTGTGTGTGACACATGTCATTTTTCCAACAATTTTTATTATATTTTTATTTCACCCTTTTTTAACCAGGTAGGCTAGTTGAGAACAAGTTATCATTGACAACTGAGACCTGGCCAAGATAAAGCATAGCAGTGTGAATAGACAGCAACACAGAGTTACACATGGAGTAAACAATAAAAAGTCAATAACAGAGTAGAAATTTTGTTTACAGACAGATTATTTCTGTCACGGTTTTCATATGGTGAAGGAGAGTCGGACCACACTGCAACGTGTATATTGCAATCCATGTTTAATCAAACAACGTAAACACGAATAAACACAAACACTACAAAACAATAAACGAAAACCGAAAACAGCCTATACTTGTGTCAACTAACACAGCACAAGGACATCAAGACACTTAGGACAATCACCCACAATACAACCAAAGAATATGGCTGCCTAAATGTGGTTCCCAATCAGAGACAACGATAAACACCTGCCTCTGATTGAGAACCACTTCAGACAGCCATAGACTCTCCTAGAACACCCCACTAAGCTACAATCCCACTAAGCTACACACCACATACAAAAACCCATGTTTTTATGTATGCCTGACCAAATACATGAAGAAAAACACAAAATACTTCGACCAGGGCGTGACAATTTCACTTATAATTCAGTGTATCACAATTCCAGTGGGTCAGAAGTTTAAATACACTAAGTTGACTGTGCCTTTAAACAGCTTGGAAAATGTCAGACAATTATGTCATGGCTTTAGAAGATTCTAATAGGCCAATTGACATAATTTTAGTCAATTGGAGGTATACCTGTGGTTGTATTTCCAGAACTACCTTCAAAGTCAGCGCCTCTTTGATTTTGACATCAAAAATCAAAACACCGCAGAAAATAAATTGTAGACCTCCACAAGTCTGGTTCATCCTTGGGAGCAATTTCCAAATGCCTAAGGGTACCACGTCCGTCTGTACAAACAATAGTACACAAGTATAAACACCATGGGACCACGCAGCCGCCATACCGCTCAGGAAGGAGACGTGTTTTGTCTCCTAGAGATGAACGTTCTTTGGTTCGAAAAGTGCAAATCAATCCCAGAACAACAGCAAAGGACGGTGTGAAGATCCTGGAGGAAACATTTACAAAGTATCTATATCCACAGTAAAACGAGTCCTCTATATACATAGCCTGAAAAGCCACTCTGCAAGGAAGAAGCCACTGCTCCAAAACTGCCATAAAAAAAAGGCAGACCACGGTTTGCAACTGCACATGGGGACAAAGATTGTACTTTTTGGATAAATGTCCTCTGGTCTGATGAAACAAAAATAGAACTGTTTGACCATAATGACCATCATTATGTTTGGAGGAAAAAGAGGGAGGCTTGCAAGCCAAAAAACACCATCCCAACAGTGAAGCACGGGGGTGGCAGCATCATGTTGTGGGGGTGCTTTGCTGCTGGAGGGAATGGTGCACTTCACAAAATAGATGGCATCATGCGGAGGAACATTATTTGGGCATATTGAAACGACATCTCAAGACATCAGTCAGGAAGTTAAAGCTTGGTCGCAAATGGCTCTTCCAAATGGACAATGACCCCAAGAATACTTCCAAAGCTGTGGCAAAATGGCTTAAGGACAACAAAGTCAATGTATCGCAGTGGCCATCACAAAGCCCTGACCTCAATCCCATAGAAAATGTGTGGGCAGGACTGAAAAGTGTGTGTGAGCAAGGAGGCCTAAAAACCTGACTCAGTTACACCAGCTCTATCAGGAGGAATGGTTTCAAAATTCACCCAACTTATTGTGGGAAGCTTGTGGAAGGCTACCCGAAACTTTTGACCCATGCTAAACAATTTAATGGCAATGCTACCAAATTCTAATTGAGTATATGTTAAACTTCTGACCGACTGGGAATGTGATGAAAGAAATCAAATATTAAACTCTCTACCATTGTTGGGCTCAAGAGTTTTCACACATCTGACTTCACACTTCAGTGCTAATTGTAGGTGCCGCCAGGCCTGTTTCGTCCTAGCAGAGTGGTAGCTTAGTCGACCTATGTAATTAGAGATTATTGTATTTTACATTTTGACTTCAGAAGTAGGTTCAGGTGGAGCATTATTCACTCAGTATTGTGTTGGACGGTATTTCCCCTGTTGTTTCTTCTGCGGGTTTTGGTTTCTTAGAAGTTTTACTCTTGATAGTCCTTGGTAGTAATTGTCCATTCAGGTCATTTTGTCCAAACTCAAGGTTTTGAGGTATGGAATTTTAATTTGGATGGAAGGTTTTGATGTTGAGGTTAGTATCCTGTATAAGTCCTTGAGGAAAAAAATCAAATTCATCTACATTTATCCAACTTAATAAGGTGGATGAGGTTCTGCTTGCAGTTGGTGAACAGGTAGGAGCTGAAATTAAACATTCTCCAGAATGAATCAAGCTGTGGTTGTGTTCATGAAAAGAGTACATTTGGTTGGTTGGCTCAATGCTAGTGGAATAATTGTAAGGGGGTGTTGGTACCAATTGCACCTCTTTCTACCCCTTCGACAAGGGTGGTAGTTGCAAATGTGCTTGTGTTTATTACGGATGATCAAATCAGGAAAGAGCTGAGTCATTTTGGTAAGTTTGCTAGCAGTTTTTCACGTAATATCGGCAGGTATTCAGGCAGATGGCATAATCAGTTTGACCTAGTGGATGTTTGGAAAACGAAATATCCTGAAACAAGACAGTATACATGTACATGGGTGAAGGTTTTTGGAGCTAGGGTGAGTGGAGCTCGTTTTTACATGTCCAGGAATCAGAGCCATAGGCTCTTGGGTTCTACCATTCTCCCAGTGGGTTTTTTGGATCAGCACATAACCATGGCTCGGCTGTCTATTTCACCTGGGCCTCGCCATACATCCTATTGGAAGTTTAATGTAAAGCTCTTACAAGATGTTACTTTTTGCTCGGTTTTCCAGATTTTTGGGGAAAAGTGGGGGCAGCAAATAGAAAAGTATGAGTCTCTGAGTCAATGGTGGGATGTGGGGCAAGTCCAAATTCAGATTTTCTGTCAATAGTATACATCTCTCTCATCCCCAGAGGCCAGGAGATTATTGGGGTAACTCAAGCATAATATTAGTGAGTTGCAGGTGGAGATGGTGGGGCATGGCAATGTAGGGATCCAGGCTAATTTAGGTGAATGATGTAGGAACCTGGGCTGTTTTTTCCAGGTTAAAGCAAAGGGAACACTTGTAAGAGCTAGGTTCTCCGTGCTCAAGGAGATGGACGCTCCCAGCTCCTTCTTCTTTGGTTTGGAAAGACAGAGTGGTGAAGCCAAGGGTATGCATTGTCTACGGCTGTCTGATGGGCGGGTGACCTCTGTGGTGGGGGAGATGCGGGAGCAGACTGTGGAGTTTTATTCTGAATTGTATAGGGCAGAAATGTATGGTCCTATGTGTGCTCAGGTCTTGTTTGCAGAACTCCCTAAGCTCTCTCTGGCACAGAGGGATGAAATGGACATTTCTCTGTTGTCCCATGAACTGGCAGAGGCCGTAACCCAGATGTCCCCCGGTCGTGTAACGGTGGTCGATGGTCTCCCAGTGAAGTTTTATAAACAATTCAGGGGAATAATTGGACTGGACTTCTTTTGAGCGCTGCATGTGTGCATCGGGGTAGGAGAGGTTGCCAGTGAGCTGCTGTCGGGCAGCTCTGAGTCTCCTGCCCAAGACAAGGGACTGGAGGATTGTGCTATTGCTCTGTGCGGACTACAAGATATTTGCCAAGGTCTTCTATACTAGACTGATGTCCCATCTGGACTCTATAGTACACAAGGACCAGCCATATTGGTGTTGTGAAGGGCTTAAAATGTTGTGGGTGTACCTGGGCTCGGAAAGGTGGGCCAGGAAGAACTGGGAGGGGCTGTCACAGGCAGAGGTGTCAAGACTGGCCAGGTGGAGGTGGATCCTGTCCCAAGTGTCATATAGAGGGAGTGTGCTGATAATAAACATCCTGATGGCATCTTCCCTGTGGCATAAACTGGCTGTCCTCAACCCCCCCGCCGGTCTGCTTGCAGACCTGCAATGCAAGCTGGTGGACTTTTTCTGGTAGGGCCATCAATGACTAAGGGTGGAACTGAAGAGCAGGGTGGCTGCTTTCCGACTAAAGGCAGTGCAGAGACTGCTGTACCATACTGATGTCTGCGGGAGGGAACCAGCATGCACACTGCTGAGGAGAGCTGGCGGATTAGAGGTGGACCAGCAGCTGCTCCTCATGAAGCTGGAGAGGCTGAGTACAGCAGGTCTCTCTGATTTTTACTCTGCAGTGCTGAGGGCCTGGCAGCTGTTCCTCATGAAGTTGGAGAGGCTGAGTACAGCAGGTCTCTCTGATTTTTACTCTGCAGTGCTGACGGCCTGGCAGCTGCTAAGGCCCTCACAAGAAGGGGGTGGAGCCTGGGCTGTGGGTGTGGGAGGAGCCTATCTTCAACAACCCAGACATCCCTTTGAGATGTGTTCAGTCGGCCACCCTGCAGAGGCGACTGATGGCAGCGGGTTTACAAAGGCTGGGTGACCTGAGACTGCTGGGAGAGGAGGGGTGGAAAACCCTGGAAGTCCTGGCACAACAAACAGTAATAATGTCTCTTAGGCTGTTGGAGAGATTTCTGGAGGAGGTCCAGGACGCACTGTCTGAGCTGGTGAGGGGGGTGTTTGAGCGTCCAAAGGGGGAGGGGCCACTAATGTTTCTGCCACTGCAGGTGACGGCAGAGACTGGGGACTGGCAAGGGGGTCTGGAGGACTTGTTGGATTTTAACACTCCTAGCCTGGGGGAGTTTGAGGAGGTGGGAGGTAAAGCCCTCTACAACCTCTGCGTTAAGGTTAAGAACATTAGGAGCCTAACAGGAGTGAAGGCACATCAGTGGCAGTAGGAATGTGGGGAGGAGAGTATGGTGGGTTTTAGATGCAGGGGGCTCTACAAACCCCCAGTACCAAAGAGGTCAGGGGACCTCCAGTGGAGGGTTCTACATGGAGCCCTGGACAGTAACAGCTGGTTGGTACGGGTTGAACCGGGAGTCAGTCAGGGGTGTTCTTTCTGTGTTGTGAGCGAAACTGTGATTCATGTGTTTTCTCTGTGCGCCAGGTTAAGGCCATTAATGTCTTTGTTGTAATGTCTGTGTGAGAGGTTGGGGGTGGTTTTTACTGTTGTAATGTCTGTGTGAGAGGTTGGGGGTGGTTTTTACTGTTGTAATGTCTGTGTGAGAGGTTGAGGGTGGTTTTTACTGTTGGGATGTTTATAATGGTGTCCAGGTATTCAAAAAGGAAAAGGCCAAATGTGTTGAGTTGAATGTTCTGTTTGCTCTGGCAAAGTTGGCTATTTGGCTGAGAAGGAGGAACAGGGTCAAAGATGGGGGGGGGGAAACAGACCCTTTACTATTGTTGAATGGGATGTTCTCTGCGCACCTTAGGGTTGAATTTGGGTTCTATAGAATGATACAAATTGTGGAGACGTTTCAGGCGATGTGGTGTGTTGGGGGGGGCTGTCTGTACAGCCGGGGAGATGGGTTGGACATACGGTTGTAGAAGTGGTGGGGTTGTGGTTATTATGATGTGTGGTGTTTTGTATCATGGGGTAGAGGGCAAGGTGAGTATGGTACATGTATGCAGTACTGGAGAGTTTAGGGTGTTTTGTTTCATGCGGGGGGGGTGAGTTTTTGATGAAAAGTCAATAGTCTCTCTCTCTCTCTCTCTCTCTCTCTCTCTCTCTCTCTCTCTCTCTCTCTCTCTCTCTCTCTCCCTCCCTCTCCCTCTCCCTCTCTCTCTCCCTCTCTCTCTCTCTGTCTCTCTCCATCTCTGTCTCTCTCTCTCCCTCTCTCTCTCTCTCTCTCTCTCTCTCTCTCTCTCTCTCTCTCTCTCTCTCTCTCTCTCTCTCTCTCTCTCTCTCTCTCTCTCTCTTTCAGTGTCTCTCTCCCTCTCTCTCCCTCTCTCCCTACCACACACACACACACACACACACACACACACATACACACAAACACAAACACACAAACACACATAAGGCTGTTGCGGGGACCGTATTACCTTTACACCGGCAGTCGTGAGTCAAATTATTTGTGAACGTTGAGTTACGGTAATCTCGTTTTATTCACTCTGGACATGTGTTAGTAAAACCCAACTCATTAATGATCACCAGGCTGCTAATGGCCTGGTACTCAGGGCTCTATTGTCCCTCAATCAGGTCCTAATGGCCTGGTACTCAGGGCTCTATTGTCCCTCCATCAGGTTGCTAATGGCCTGGTTTTCAAGGGCGCTATTGTCCCTCCATCAGATCATAATGGCCTGGTACTCAGGGCTCTATTGTCCCTCCATCAGGTCCTAATGGCCTGGTACTCAGGGCTCTATTGTCCCTCCATCATGTCCTAATGGCCTGGTACTCAGGGCTTTATTGTCCCTCCATCAGGTCCTAATGGCCTGGTACTCAGGGCTCATTTGTCCCTCCATCTGGTTCTAATGGCCTGGTACTCAGGGCTCTATTGTTCCTCGATCAGGTTGCTAATGGCCTGGTTATTAAGGGCACTATTGTCCCTCCATCAGGTCCTAATGGCCTGGTACTCAGGACTCTATTGTCCCTCCATCAGGTTCTAATGGCCTGGTACTCAGGGCTCTATTGTCCCTCCATCAGGTTCTAATGGCCTGGTACTCAGGGCACTATTGTCCCTCCATCAGGTCCTAATGGACTGGTTCCCAGGGCACTATTGTCCCTCCATCAGGTCCTAATGGCCTGGTACTCAGGACTCTATTGTCCCTCCATCAGGTTCTAATGGCCTGGTACTCAGGGCACTATTGTCCCTCCATCAGGTCCTAATGGACTGGTTCCCAGGGCACTATTGTCCCTCCATCAGGTCCTAATGGCCTGGTACTCAGGACTCTATTGTCCCTCCATCAGGTTCTAATGGCCTGGTACTCAGGGCTCTATTGTCCCTCCATCAGGTTCTAATGGCCTGGTACTCTAGGGTTCTCTGGTTCCCAGGGCACTGTCCCTCCATCAGGTTCTAATGGCCTGGACTGGTTCCCACTCCCTCCAGGGGACACTATTGTCCCTCCATCAGGTCCTAATGGACTGGTTCCCAGGGCACTATTGTCCCTCCATCAGGTCCTAATGGACTGGTTCCCAGGGCACTATTGTCCCTCCATCAGGTCCTAATGGACTGGTTCCCAGGGCACTATTGTCCCTCCATCAGGTCCTAATGGACTGGTTCCCAGGGCTCTATTGTCCCTCCATCAGGTCCTAATGGACTGGTTCCCAGGGCTCTATTGTCCCTCCATCAGGTCCTAATGGACTGGTTCCCAGGGCTCTATTGTCCCTCCATCAGGTCCTAATGGACTGGTTCCCAGGGCTCTATTGTCCCTCCATCAGGTCCTAATGGACTGGTTCCCAGGGCTCTATTGTCCCTCCATCAGGTCCTAATGGACTGGTTCCCAGGGCACTATTGTCCCTCCATCAGGTCCTAATGGACTGGTTCCCAGGGCTCTATTGTCCCTCCATCAGGTCCTAATGGACTGGTTCCCAGGGCTCTATTGTCCCTCCATCAGGTCCTAATGGACTGGTTCCCAGGGCTCTATTGTCCCTCCATCAGGTCCTAATGGACTGGTTCCCAGGGCTCTATTGTCCCTCCATCAGGTCCTAATGGACTGGTTCCCAGGGCTCTATTGTCCCTCCATCAGGTTCTAATGGACTGGTTCCCAGGGCTCTATTGTCCCTCCATCAGGTCCTAATGGACTGGTTCCCAGGGCTCTATTGTCCCTCCATCAGGTCCTAATGGACTGGTTCCCAGGGCTCTATTGTCCCTCCATCAGGTTCTAATGGCCTGGTACTCAGGGCACTATTGTCCCTCCATCAGGTTCTAATGGACTGGTTCCCAGGGCTCTATTGTCCCTCCATCAGGTCCTAATGGACTGGTTCCCAGGGCTCTATTGTCCCTCCATCAGGTCCTAATGGACTGGTTCCCAGGGCTCTATTGTCCCTCCATCAGGTCCTAATGGACTGGTTCCCAGGGCTCTATTGTCCCTCCATCAGGTCCTAATGGACTGGTTCCCAGGGCTCTATTGTCCCTCCATCAGGTCCTAATGGACTGGTTCCCAGGGCTCTATTGTCCCTCCATCAGGTCCTAATGGACTGGTTCCCAGGGCTCTATTGTCCCTCCATCAGGTCCTAATGGACTGGTTCCCAGGGCTCTCCATTGTCCCTCCATCAGGTCCTAATGGACTGGTTCCCAGGGCTCTATTGTCCCTCCATCAGGTCCTAATGGACTGGTTCCCAGGGCTCTATTGTCCCTCCATCAGGTCCTAATGGACTGGTTCCCAGGGCTCTATTGTCCCTCCATCAGGTCCTAATGGACTGGTTCCCAGGGCTCTATTGTCCCTCCATCAGGTCCTAATGGACTGGTTCCCAGGGCACTATTGTCCCTCCATCAGGTTCTAATGGACTGGTTCCCAGGGCTCTATTGTCCCTCCATCAGGTCCTAATGGACTGGTTCCCAGGGCTCTATTGTCCCTCCATCAGGTCCTAATGGACTGGTTCCCAGGGCTCTATTGTCCCTCCATCAGGTCCTAATGGACTGGTTCCCAGGGCACTATTGTCCCTCCATCAGGTCCTAATGGACTGGTTCCCAGGGCTCTATTGTCCCTCTAACCATTCTGACATCAATGCAAATACAATGGAAAATAACATCAAACACATCATCAAAACAGTATGTGCTTTTAAAACGCCAAAGGCATTTTGAAAAACGTGGACAAACGTCACATTTCGAAGTCAAACTGTGAGAGAAGCCACTGGCCATGTGATTGACTATGACTAAGGGAAATGGAATCTGTAACCATGGTGATCGCTAGGTAAATAGTTTGGTTGTAGAAGCTGCAGTCAATTTTATTCTTGAGAGTGTTTGAGTTTTTGTACAGCATGTGTGTGTGTGCGTTAGTGTGTTTGTGTGTTTGTGTGTGTTTGTGTGTGTGTGCATTTGTGTGTTTGTGTGTGTTTGTGTGTTTGTGTGCGTTTGTGTGTTTGTGTGTGTTTGTGTGTTTGTGTGTGTTTGTGCGTGTGTGTGTTTAACTATACTTGTGGGGGTGCTAATTTCTATTTCTAGGGTTTTAAGGGTTGTGGTTAGAATTAGTGTTAGGATTAGAATTAGGTTTAGTGTTAGGAGCTATGGTTAGTTTTAGAGTTAGGGTTAGGAGCTATAGTTAGTTTTAGGGTTTAGTGTTAGGAGCAAGGGTTAGTTTTAGTTTTAGAGTTAGGTTTAGGTTTAGGAGCTCGTGTTTGCTTTAGGGTTAGGGTTAGGAGCTAGGGTATGTTTTAGAGTTAGGGTTAGGGGCTGGGATTAGTTTTAGTTAGGTTTAGGGGCTAGGGTTAGTTTTAGAGTTAGGTTTAGGAACTAGGGTTAGTTATAGAGTTAGGTTTAGGAGCTAGGGTTAGTAAGGTTAGGTTTAGGAACTAGGGTTAGTTTTATAGTTAGGGTTAGGAACTAGGGTTAGTTTTAGAGTTAGGTTTAGGAGCTAGGTTTAGTAAGATTAGGTGTAGGAGCTAGTGATTTTTAGAGTTGGGTTTAGGAACTAGAGTTAGTTTTAGAGTCAGGTTTAGGAGCTAGGGTTAGTAAGGTTAGGTGTAGGAGCTAGTGATTTTTATAGTTGGGTTTAGGAACTAGGGTTAGTTTTAGAGTCAGGTTTAGGAGCTAGGGTTAGTAAGGTTAGGTGTAGGAGCTATGGTTAGTTTTAGAGTTAGGTTTTGGGGTATGGTTAGTTTTAGAGTTAGGTTTAGGAGCTAGGGTGAGTAAGGTTAGGTTTTGGGGTATGGTTAGTTTTAGAGTTAGGTTAAGGAGCTAGGGTTAGTAAGGTTAGGTTTTGGGGTATGGTTAGTTTTAGAGTTAGGTTTAGGAGCTAGGGTTAGTAAGGTTAGGTTTTGGGGTATGGTTAGTAATACATTTTCTTCATACAGTATCATAATGTTTCTTTAAACCTGCCTAAGATAAATCATTGATTTATTGTGAGGTTGCATATTAAATACATTTAATTAGACTTTTTAAATGTAGATGTTCCAAAGGCGTGAATCAATGGTTTATATACGGCTTTTATGCCTGGAGGCCTGGAGATGCTCAATATGTTTATGTTGATTAATGGTCAACTACCGTGAGCCCGACAGGGTTTTGCATGACAACAGCCAGCTGACAACATGTCATGACCCCCATAGCATGACAACAGCCAGCTGACAACATGTCATTACCCCCACAGCATGACAATAACCAGCTGACAACATGTCATGACCCCCACAGCATGACAATAACCAGCTGACAACATGTCATTACCCCCACAGCATGACAATAACCAGCTGACAACATGTCATGACCCCCATAGCATGGCAATAACCAGCTGACAACATGTCATGACCCCGATAGCATGACAATAACCAGCTGACAACATGTCATGACCCCCACAGCATGACAATAACCAGCTGACAACATGTCATGACCCCCATAGCATGACAATAACCAGCTGACAACATGTCATCACTGTTTTCTACTGTGTTATTGACTTGTTAATTGTTTACTCCATGTGTAACTCTGTGTTGTCTGTTCACACTGCTATGCTTTATCTTGGCCAGGTCGCAGTTGCAAATGAGAACTTGTTCTCAACTAGCCTACCTGGTTAAATAAAGGTGAAATAAAAATAAATAAATAAATAAAAAATCACCCCCCATAGCATGACAATAACTACGCTTGTTAACTCACTATTGTATTCTATGTCACGCCTTGGTCATTGTATTTTGTGTTTTTGTTATATGTTTGGGTAGGCCAGGGTGTGACATGGGTTTATATGTTGTATTCGTATTGGGGTTTGTATTATTTGGGATCGCGGCTGATTAGGGGTGTTGTTAGGCTTGGCTGCCTGAGGCGATTCTCAATCAGAGTCAGGTGCTTGTTGTTGTCTCTAATTGGGAACCGTATTTAGGTAGCCTGAGTTCGCTTTGTATTTTGTGGGTGTTTGTTCCTGTCTCTGTGTTGTAGTCACCAGATAGGCTGTAATTAGTTTCACGTTCCGTTCTGTTGTTTTTGTATTTAGTATTCAGTTGTTTCATGTACCGCGATTTATTTTCATTAAAGTCATGAGTAACCTACACGCTGCATTTCGGTCCGACTTTCTTTCTTCAACAGACGAACGCCATTACAGAAACACCCACCGCTCACCGACCGAGCAGTGTGTAAACTGGCTATGACAGCGACAGTTTCAGGAGCGAAAGGAGGACGTTATGGACAGCAGAGGCATGGAGTATACGACGTGGGAGGAAATCGACAGGTGGGCGGCCGACCCGGAGAGAGTGCAGGAGCCCGCCTGGGATTCCCTGCAGCAATGCAAAGAGGGCTATAGGCGAATGGATTTGAAAAGGAAAGCACGGCGGCACAGAGCGAAAACCGAAAGTCACCCCAAAAAATGTATTGGGGGGGTGGCTTAGGGAGAGTATGGCTGAGTCAGGAGATAGACCTGAGCCAACTCTCCTTGTTCATCGTGAGGAGCCAAGGAGGAGACCAGAACCAGAGCCAGAGTTAGAGGTGAGCGAAGCAGAGACTGTGAAGGAGTTAATGGGGAAAGTGGAGTGGAGAGTAATGAGGGAGTTGCTAGCTTGGTGCTATAGATACAATATTCGTCAGACGGATCGTGTCCGGGATTTGATAGCACCTGAGTTAGCGCTCTATACTCAACCTGAGGTGCGTGTTAGTCGGCTGGTGAAGTTGGTGCCAGCCTCACGCACCAGGCCTCCTGTGCACATCCCTAGCCTTGCACGTCCTGTGCCTACACTGCTCTCAAGATCTCCAGTACGCCTTCATGGTCTAGCCCATCCTGTGCCACCTCCACACACCAGTCCTCTGGTAGCAGCTCCCCGCACCAGGCTTCCTGTGCGTGTCCTAGATCCAGTACCACCAGTTCCAGCACCACGCACCAGGCCTCCAGTGCGCCTCGCCTGTTCAGCGCAGCCAGCGCTTTTCACCTCTCCTGCGCTGCCGGAGTCTCCCGCCTGTTTAGCGCAGCCAGAGCCTTTCTCCTCTCCTGCGCTGCCGGAGTCTCCTGTCTGTCCAGCGCCGCCAGTGCTCCCAGTTTGCCCAGCGCCGCCAGTGCTCCCAGTCTAACTCATACCCTTACCCTTACCATAACCCTAACCTCAATCCTAACCCAAAAACATAATTGATAATTAACCCTAAACCTAACCCTAGCTCCTAACCCTGACCTTAAACCTAACCCTAGCTCCTAACCCTGACCCTAAACCTAACCCTAGCTCCTAACCCTGACCCTAAACCTAACCCTAGCTCCTAACCCTGACCCTAAACCTAACCCTAGCTCCTAACCCTGACCCTAAACCTAACCCTAGCTCTTAACCCTGACCCTAAACCTAACCCTAGCTCCTAACCCTGACCCTAAACCTAACCCTAGCTCCTAACCCTGACCCTAAACCTAACCCTAGCTCCTAACCCTGACCCTAAACCTAACCCTAGCTCCTAACCCTGACCCTAAACCTAACCCTAGCTCCTAACCCTGACCCTAAACCTAAACCTAAACCTAATTCTAACCCAACACTAACACTAACCATAAACCCCCCAGAAATAGCATTTTCTCTTGTGGGAACTAACAATATGTCCCCAGTTGGTCAAATGTTTGTTTCTTTGTTTGTTACCTATTCTTGTGAGGACTTCTGGTCCCCACAACTATAGTTAAACACACACACACACACACACACACACACACACACACACACACACACACACACACACACACACACACACACACACACACACACACACACACACACACACACACACACACACACACACACACACACACACACACACACACACACACACACACACACACACACACAGCTGTAAAGGATGGTGGATGAGACAGAACAGGGGTGTATTGGGCTAGTCCTGGTCCTGAAGAATTTCAACATACTCTCAGAATTCCTGGAATGCTTGCGGTCAATCCTCAACTTTTATGTGGCTACAGAAATATATCTCAGAATAACTACCTGTACCTATTCATCAACAGGAGCGTCGGCCACAGTGCTCACTTCAAAACACCTCAGATCAGCACCAAGAGAGAGAAAACCCTGGTTTAGTGTTTGTTTGGATGAGCCAAGTCTAAGGCCCTGTTCCAACTCTTCAATTATGCTGCTTCATTTTCAACTGTTCTGCCTGCGGCTACGGAATCCTCACCTGTTCACCGGACAAACTACCTGTCCGAGACCTGCTGTTTTCAACTCTCTAGATACAGCAGGAGCGGTAGAGATACTCTCAATGATCAGCTATGAAAAGCCAACTGACATTTACTCCTGATGTGCTGACTTGCTGCACCCTCGACAACTACTGTGATTATTATCATTTGACCATGCTGGTCATTTATGAACATTTGAACATCTTGGCCATGTTCTGTTATAATCTCCACCCGATACAGCCAGAGGAGGACTGGCCACCCCACATAGCCGTTTTCCTCTCTAGGTTTCTTCCTAGCTTTTGGCCTTTCTAGGGAGTTTTTCCTAGCCACCGTGCTTCTACACCTGCATTGCTTGCTGTTTGGGGTTTTAGGCTGGGTTTCTGTACAGCACTTTGAGATATCAGCTGATGTAAGAAGGGCTTTATAAATACATTTGATTAGATATGATTAGGCCACCCCTCCTTCCTGTCCTCCGTAATGGGTTTTGTCTAGAAAACAACAACTAATAATTATTCAGATCAAAATTGAACGATTCTTTCCAAAGTTTTACCTTTGATATCACTTTTACAGTTGCATCCCTTCATGCCAAAACCGCTTTCAAAGTAGTTCGTCACTAATCTGATTTAACTGGATTGGTGAAAGCAATCTAGTGGAACCCTCCTTTTCATCGATCCATTGGACGGTAGTGTCATGTTTTGTCTTAGATTGTCTTGTCATTTTGCTTTTCCCTCTGTTCATTTTCCCCCTGCTGGTCTTTTTAGGTTCGTTCCCCTTTTTCTCTCTCCCTTCCTCTCTCTCTTCTCTCTATCGTTCCGTTCCTGCTCCCAGCTGTTCCTATTCCCCTAATCAATCATTTAGTCTTCCCACACCTGTTCCCTATCCTTTTCCCTGATTAGAGTCCCTATTTCTCCCCTTGTTTTCCGTTTCTGCCCTGTCGGATCCTTGTCTATTGTTCACCGTGCTGTGTCTGTGTATCGCCGTGTCGTGTTTCCCTCAGATGCTGCGTGGTGAGCAGGTGTCTGAGTCTGCTACGTTCAAGTGCCTTTCCGAGGCAACCTGCAGTTCTTGATCGAGTCTCCAGTCTGTTCTCGTCATTACGAGTGGAATTATGCCTTATGATTGTAAATTTACTTTACTGGATTAAAGACTCTGTTTTCGCCAAGTCGCTTTTGGGTCCTCATTCACCTGCATAACAGGTAGCTTGGACTGTCGATAGTTTGGACTGTTTATTGAAATGTTTCCAAACTCTGTCCTTTTGGGACCTAATGTCGTGGTTAAAGCCAAGCTTGACGATGAGTTGATTATTTGAATGAACTGTATAGTGTTAGTAAACCCCCAAATTGTGCACCACTTGAAGGGGATTGAGTTTGGGAAACACTGGTCTATAGGAATGTTTTCCCTCGCTGACATTTTCCTCACATTTCCACTGATGTTTACGGATACATAACCCATGGAGACAGATGATCGATACAGAGGGAGGGTTCAGGGAAAGGGGATTGGCTGTCAGGGAGGCGAGTGGATTGGCTGTCAGGGAGGCTAGTGGATTGTCAGTCAGGGAGGCAAGGGATTGGCCGTCAGGGAGGCGAGTGGATTGTCAGTCAGGGAGGCAAGGGATTGGCCGTCAGGGAGGCGAGGGGATTGTCAGTCAGGGAGGCAAGTGATTGGCCATCAGGGAGGCAAGGGATTGGCCGTCAGGGAGGCGAGGGGAATGGCTGTCAGGGAGGCGAGGGGAATGGCTGTCAGGGAGGCGAGGGGAATGGCCCACTAGACTTGTTCACCATCGATCCCACACATTTCCCCTTCCACCTCACACAGCAAGTTTAATGATGGTAATAACTAAAGCCCTGTGAAGGAAGGAAGGCAGGAATGGAGCTCCTCTTCACCAAGAGAAAGCACGCTGATGCCATGAAACGCTGTACTGATGTTATGGGAAGACTGCTGGTCGTTAGAAGCTCTGTTCTGTCACAAAACCAATACTGGAAGTCAGAGGTGGTGCGTACGTGTGCGCATGTGTGTGTGTGCGTGCGTGTGTGTGTGTGTGTGTGTGTGTGTGTGTGTGTGTGTGTGTGTGTGTGTGTGTGTGTGTGTGTGTGTGTGTGTGTGTGTGTGTGTGTGTGTGTGTGTGTGTGTGTGTGTGTGTGTGTGTGTGTGTGTGTGTGTGTGTGTGTGTGTGTGTGAAATGTGTACCTTTACCAACTTTCCAAATCCATATCCTCCTCTGACCTCTTCAATGTCAGGCGATTATGAGCAGCTTGGGTTGTGCTTCCTGTATTGATTTCAGGCGGACAGATGATCTGATGTCTACAATAACGTTGTACGATTTTGAAGCAGTGAAAGCTTACAGTTCAAATACGTTAGACCTTCACTTAAAATGCTTCACCAAGTTTCTGAAATGTAATGGTAGGTTTTGGAAGCGTCTCTGCTGTCAAAATGTCTCCCATCGAGTGGGTGATTTGAGCATGACAAAATGTCTCCCATCGAATAGGTGATTTTAGTTTTACAATTTTTCATTCATCGATTTGGTGATTTGGGCTTTACAAAATGTCATTCATCGAGTAGGTCACTTGGGCATGACAAATGTGAAATGGTTGGAGCCTCCACTTCTCCTCTGCCTGCTGTCTCAGATTCAGACGTTTGTGTTACGTGACGTTTTGAGGAAAGCCTTCTTTCTGTGAGCTCGATTTAACACCCATAGTTCTCTGAGGTGATAAGACTCATCTGCCTAACGCAGGGTAATACATTTATTCATTCAATAAGAGAGCAAATAGAAGCAGTGGAGAATGAGAGAAGCAGTGGAGAATGAGAGAAGCAGTGGAGAATGAGAGAAGCAGTGGAGAATGAGAGTAGCAGTGGAGAATGAGAGAAGCAGGGGAGAATGAGAGAAGCAGTGGAGAATGAGAGAAGCAGGGGAGAATGAGAGAAGCAGTGGAGAATGAGAGAAGCAGTGGAGAATGAGAGAAGCAGGGGAGAATGAGAGAAGCAGGGGAGAATGAGAGAAGCAGGGGAGAATGAGAGAAGCAGTGGAGAATGAGAGTAGCAGGGGAGAATGAGAGAAGCAGTGGAGAATGAGAGTAGCAGTGGAGAATGAGAGAAGCAGTGGAGAATGAGAGAAGCAGTGGAGAATGAGAGAAGCAGTGGAGAATGAGAGAAGCAGTGGAGAATGAGAGAAGCAGGGGAGAATGAGAGAAGCAGTGGAGAATGAGAGAAGCAGTGGAGAATGAGAGAAGCAGGGGAGAATGAGAGAAGCAGGGGAGAATGAGAGAAGCAGTGGAGAATGAGAGAAGCAGTGGAGAATGAGAGTAGCAGTGGAGAATGAGAGTAGCAGTGGAGAATGAGAGTAGCAGTGGAGAATGAGAGAAGCAGGGGAGAATGAGAGAAGCAGGGGAGAATGAGAGAAGCAGGGGAGAATGAGAGAAGCAGTGGAGAATGAGAGAAGCAGGGGAGAATGAGAGAAGCAGGGGAGAATGAGAGAAGCAGGGGAGAATGAGAGAAGCAGTGGAGAATGAGAGTAGCAGTGGAGAATGAGAGAAGCAGTGGAGAATGAGAGAAGCAGTGGAGAATGAGAGAAGCAGTGGAGAATGAGAGAAGCAGGGGAGAATGAGAGAAGCAGGGGAGAATGAGAGAAGCAGGGGAGAATGAGAGAAGCAGTGGAGAATGAGAGTAGCAGTGGAGAATGAGAGAAGCAGGGGAGAATGAGAGAAGCAGGGGAGAATGAGAGAAGCAGGGGAGAATGAGAGAAGCAGGGGAGAATGAGAGAAGCAGGGGAGAATGAGAGAAGCAGGGGAGAATGAGAGTAGCAGTGGAGAATGAGAGAAGCAGTGGAGAATGAGAGAAGCAGGGGAGAATGAGAGAAGCAGGGGAGAATGAGAGAAGCAGTGGAGAATGAGAGTAGCAGTGGAGAATGAGAGAAGCAGTGGAGAATGAGAGAAGCAGTGGAGAATGAGAGAAGCAGTGGAGAATGAGAGAAGCAGTGGAGAATGAGAGAAGCAGTGGAGAATGAGAGAAGCAGTGGAGAATGAGAGAAGCAGGGGAGAATGAGAGAAGCAGTGGAGAATTTTTGAGAGTCTTTGATTATGAGTGTGTGAATGTTTGTGTGTGTTCTTGCATGTTTGTGTTTGTGTGTGTTCTCGCATGCCAGTTTTGTCTGTATACATCAACCCTACACTGGCCCAAACACTTGACAACACAGCCACTACAGCCACCGATCCGCACACACAAACCCGGTGGCACAGCACGGCATGTCTAAACCCCTCTACCCCTTCTGTGAGTGAGTATAATCCACAGCAGCACTAATAGCATTACCAGAGCATAGAAAATCCCCTTAGCACCACGCCAGGGAGCAGGGGACCCCAGACCTTCATCAAGTCACACACACCACACACACTCCGCAGGTTGCTTTAGGAAGCACATACACAGCTCACAATGGCTATTACACTTCTCATATAGGTCTAAGAAATTAATTAAACAATAAACAAGGGAGCAAGGGAGGAACAGAGCAAGGGAGCAAGGGTGCAAGGGAGAAAGGGAGCAAGGTAGGAAGGGAGGAAGAACAATGGGAAATAAAGGAGGAGGGAAAATACTGGAAGAAATGAGTCAGCAATAGAGACAAGGTCTTGAGACTAGACTAGGACAGAGGGAGTGGTAGACTGGGAGAGACGGAGTGGTAGACTAGGAGAGAGGGAGTGGTAGACTGGGAGAGAGGGAGTGGTAGACTAGGAGAGAGGGAGTGGTAGACTGGGAGAGAGGGAGTGGTAGACTAGGAGAGAGGGAGTGGTAGACTGGGAGAGAGGGAGTGGTAGACTAGGAGAGAGGGAGTGGTAGACTGGGAGAGAGGGAGTGGTAGACTAGGAGAGAGGGAGTGGTAGACTGGGAGAGACAGAAATGTAGCCTGGGAGAGAGAGAGTCGTATTCTGGGAGAGAGAGGATATTATATGGGGTTAGTGTAGGGTTAATGGTGTGATGTTGGGGTTGGATGGGTAGTCAGCGGGTTATTGCAGGGTTATTGGTGTGAAGCCGGGGTTAGACATGGCTGGTTTAATTGAGGCTTCAGCAGGGAGGAGGCAGCAGGGTCGTTAGTGCTAATGTAATATCAATACACATCTCGAGTGCTGCAGACCACTGCACTGTGAGTCAGCCTTATCAGTCAACAAGGCCTAAAGACACTGTGCGTGCGTGCGTGCGTGCGTGCGTGCGTGCGTGTGTGTGTGTGTGTGTGTGTGTGTGTGTGTGTGAGGCCATGAAGAACAGTATGTGTACGGAGAACATAATGATTCAAATGAACAAAGACAGCTTTGTGTTAGATTAATAGCAGGCTTTCACATCACATATAACTACCACTGTTGAATTAGACATAGTTTAAAATCTCATTCATCGAATTGCAAAGAGCTAGAGTGAGTATGTATACTGTATCAATAAGTGAGTGTGTCTCAATGTTTTTCTCTGTGATTGTCAAACATCCAACTTTATATATTTTTTTTTACCTTTATTTAACTATGCAAGTCAATGAAGATCAAATTCTTATTTACAATGATGGAATACCAGGAAACAGTGCTAGACTGTTTAGACTCAGGATAGACTCTGGTTAGACTGGTTAAACTCTGGTTATACTCTGGATAGACTCTGGTTAGACTGGTTAAACTCTGGTTATACTCTGGATAGACTCTGGTTAGACTGGTTAAACTCTGGTTAGACACTGGTTAGACTGGTCAGACTCTTGATAGACTCTGGTTAGACTGGTTAAACTCTGGTTATACTCTGGATAGACTCTGGTTAGACTGGTTAAACTCTGGCTATACTCTGGTTAGACTGGTTATACTCTGGTTAGACTGGTTATACTCTGGTTATAGTCTGGATAGACTCTGGTTAGACTTGTTAAACTCTGGCTATACTCTGGTTAGACTGGTTATACTCTGGTTAGACTCTGGTTAGACTGGTTATACTCTGGTTAGACTGGTTAAACTCTGGTTAGACTCTGGTTAGACTGGTCAGACTCTTGATAGACTCTGGTTAGACTGGTTAAACTCTGGTTATACTCTGGATAGACTCTGGTTAGACTGGTTAAACTCTGGCTATACTCTGGTTAGACTGGTTATACTCTGGTTAGACTGGTTAAACTCTGGTTATTCTCTGGTTAGATTGGTTAGACTTTGGTTATATTCTGGTTAGACTGGTTATACTCTGGTTATAGTCTGGATAGACTCTGGTTAGACTTGTTAAACTCTGGCTATACTCTGGTTAGACTGGTCAGACTCTTGATAGACTCTGGTTAGACTGGTTAAACTCTGGTTATACTCTGGATAGACTCTGGTTAGACTGGTTCAACTCTGGCTATACTCTGGTTAGACTGGTTATACTCTGGTTAGACTGGTTAAACTCTGGTTATTCTCTGGTTAGATTGGTTAGACTTTGGTTATATTCTGGTTAGACTGGTTATACTCTGGTTAGATTGGTTAGACTTTGGTTATATTCTGGTTAGACTGGTTATACTCTGTTTATACTCTGGTTAGATTGGTTAGACTTTGGTTATATTCTGGTTAGACTGGTTATACTCTGGTTATACTCTGGTTATACTGAGTAGACTCTAGTTAGACTCTGGTTAGACTGGTTAGACTCTGGTTAGACTGGTTACACTCTGGTTAGGCTGGTTACACTCTGGTTAGGCTGGTTACACTCTTGTTAGGCTGGTTACACTCTGGTTAGGCTGGTTACACTCTGGTTATACTGGTTACTCTCTGGTAGGTTTTTTATTTTCTTTATTTCTTTAACCCTTATTTTACCAGGTAAATAAAGGCAATAGGTATTAGGCGACAGGTGTTAAGTTATTAAGGTTTTAAGGTGTTGAGGTTTTGAGGTGTTGAGTTATTACGGTGTTACGGTGTTAAGGTGTGGAGTTGTTAAGCTGTTACGTTATTAAGGTTTTAAGGTGTTGAGGTGTTGAGGTGTTGAGTTATTACGGTGTTACGGTGTTAAGGTGTTGAGTTGTTAAGCTGTTACGTTATTAAGGTTTTAAGGTGTTGAGGTGTTGAGGTGTTGAGTTGTTAAGCTGTTAAGTTATTACGGTGTTAAGGTGTTAAGGTGTTGAGTTGTTAAGCTGTTAAGTTATTACGGTGTTGAGGGTTGAGGTGTTGAGGTGTTGAGGTATTAAGATATTATGGTGTTGAGGTGTTGAGCTATTAAGGTATTACGGTGTTGAGGTGTTGAGTTGTTACGGTGTTGAGGTGTTGAGGTGTTGAGGTGTTGAGTTGTTACGGTGTTGAGGTGTTGAGGTGTTGAGGTATTAAGATATTATGGTGTTGAGGTGTTGAGCTATTAAGGTATTACGGTGTTGAGGTGTTGAGGTGTTGAGGTGTTACGGTGTTGAGGTGTTGAGGTGTTACGGTGTTGAGGTGTTACAGTGTTGAGGTGTTGAGGTGTGAAAAATGTACTTGCTGAACTTGGCTCTGCTACATACAGGAAGACATCACACTCTGGGCAGTACACATCCTTTAAATACATATTTTTTATTTACTCATCACCCCTACACCCCTACCCTGATCACCCCTGCACCCCTGTCCTATCACCCCTACACCCCTACCCTGATCATGCCTACACCCCTGTCCTATCACCCCTACACCCCTACCCTGATCACGCCTACACCCCTGTCCTATCACCCATACACCCCTGTCCTATCACCCCTACCCTGATCACCCCTACACCCTTATCCTGTCACCCTTTACACCCCTATCCTGATCAAGGTTGTTGATGATGTGTGTGTGTGCTTGTTGTTTATTAAACCCTTTTTTTACCAGACCAGTTGACTGAGATCACATTCTCATTTACATCAACTCCCTGAGAGGTGTGTGCGTGTGCGTGTGTGCGTGTGTGTGTGTGTGTGTGTGTGTGTGTGTGTGTGTGTGTGTGTGTGTGTGTGTGTGTGTGTGTGTGTGTGTGTGTGTGTGTGTGTGTGTGTGTGTGTGTGTGTGTGTGTGTGTATCAGGGGGTACAGTAAAGTAAGTAGTGTTTACACAGAGAAGATGAGATAAAGGCCATAAATATTCATATAGAGACAGACTGCTGGTAAAATAGAGAGGAGGGAGGGAGGGAGGGAGGGAGGGGAGAAAGGAGGGAGGGAGGGAGGGGAGGGAGGGAGGGAGGGAGGGAGGGAGGGGAGAAGGAGGGAGGGAGGGAGGGAGGGAGGGAGGGAGGGAGGGAGGGAGGGAGGGAGGGAGGGAGGGAGGGAGGGGAGAAGGGAGGGAGGGGAGAAGGGAGGGAGGGAGGGAGGGGAGAAGGGAGGGAGAAGCGAGGGAGGGAGGGAGGGAGGGAGGGAGGGAGGGAGGGAGGGAGGGAGGGAGGGAGGGAGGGAGGGAGGGAGGGAGGGAGGGAGGGAGGGAGGGGAGAAAGGAGGGAGGGAGGGAGGGGAGAAGGGAGGGAGGGAGGGAGGGAGGGAGGGGGGAGAAGCGAGGGAGGGAGGGAGGGAGGGAGGGAGGGAGGGAGGGAGGGAGGGAGGGAGGGAGGGAGGGAGGGGAGAAGGGAGGGAGGGGAGGCGAGGGAGGGAGGGAGGGGAGGGAAGGGAGGGAGAAGGAGGGAGGGAGGGAGGAGGGAGGGAGGGAGGGAGGGAGGGAGGGAGGGAGGGAGGGAGGGAGGGAGGGAGGGAGGGAGGGAGGGAGGGAGGGAGGGAGGGAGGGAGGGAGGGAGGGAGGGAGGGAGGGAGGGAGGGAGGGAGGGAGGGAGGGAGGGAGGGAGGGAGGGGAGAAGGGAGGGAGGGAGGTTTTTTTTAAATGTCAATGTTTTATTGAACCTTTATTTAACTAGGCAGGTCAGTAAAGAACACATTGTTATTTACAATGACGGTCTAGGAACAGTGGGTTAACTCTACCCCCGGCCAGACGCGGATGACGCTGGGCACCTTATGGGACTCCCAATCACGGCCGGATGTGACACAACCTTGACTTGAACCAAGTACTTTAGTGACGCCTCTTGCACTGAGATGCACTTGGGATAAAATAAAGAAGGAATAAGGGAGGAATGAGGGACAGTGAGAAGGAGGAGAGAAGGGACGATAGAGAGAAAGACAGTTGGTGAAGTAATGGCCGAGGGAGAAAGGTAAGACACATAAAGAGAAAGACATTGGGAACAAGACAAAAAGCAGGGGAGCTATGAAAAAGAGATTACCCACTAAACCAGTGAACAATAGATTTTCAGTAGAAGAGAAAACATGGTTTGAATAAAGCATTTGAAACACATCTTTAAAAACCCTTCTGCCCACTCCTTATATATATACAGATACATATACAAATATATACAAATATATATATATCATCAAATATATATACACAGATATATATTCAAATATATATAGATATATATACAGATATATATACAGATATATATACAGATATATATACAGATATATACACAGATATATATACAGATATATATACAGATATATATACAGATATATATTCAAATATATATACAGATATATATACAGATATATATACAGATATATATACAGATATATATACAGATATATACACAGATATATATACAGATATATATACAGATATATAACAGTGCCTTCCTAAATGATTCATATCCCTACACTTTTTCCCACATTTTGTTAGGTTACATCCGTTTTCTAAAATGTATTAAATAGTTTCTTCCCCTTATCAATCCATACACAATACCCCATAATGACAAAGCAAAAACAGGTTTTTAGACATTTTTACTACAGTTTTTTCCAACTGCTTACACACAAAATCTTTTCATGTCACACGATTTTTGAAACCTCTCACTCAAAGTGCAAAACTACACAGCAGATATCCAAAACCATAAGCTATTTCTCAAAACACTACACACAATTCTCTACCTAAAACACAAAAATCTAACAGGAAGTGACTTGCTTTCCTTTTCCAAACACAACCAATCAAAATGCTACACTTATTCACCAGGTCACACACACACACTCCTCACATGTGCAAACACTAATAGATTAACTGATCACTAACCAATCACTGCTTTACTGTAGTATAAACCTATAAATAGGTCAAAGGTTTTGAACAATGGATGCTAACAATGGACAGAGAGCAAGAGGAGTAGGAGGGAGAGGAAGAGGAAGAAGAGGACGAGGACAAAGAAGAAAAGGAAGGAGAGCCATCTCTAATGAGATTAGGGCAACGCTTGTTGATCATGTGATCAACCACGGTTTGACCATGAGAGAGGCACATCCTCCATCACAATGCCACACTGGGTCCGTACAACAGGCAATATGCTCACTTTTCTGGATGCAATTTACACAATGCTTGTCCCTGATCCAGATCAGGAGCCTGCTAGATTTGTGGTTTTATGGGACAATATTAGTTTTCACCGGGCTGTTCTGGTCCAAAACTGGTTTGCCATCCATCCACAATTTTGTATAGTTTTGTATCTACCCCCATATTCACCTTTTCTAAATCCCATAGAGGAATTATTCTCGGCCTGGCACTGGAAAGTGTATGATCGCCAACCCTATGCCCGCATGCCGCTTCTCCAGGCAATGGAGGGGACATAGAGGTTGCTGTACTGTATACAACAGTAATGTTTGGCCTCATAAATATTTTCTGTTTCTACATTGCATTGGTGTTTACAGTGTACTTGTTACCCCTCTCAGCAGATGACTTTCACTGTAGAATATTGTATTGAAATGTAGATATAAGTCTATGAAAGACCGAAGAGCTTTAGATTTAGAACAACAGTGTTTACATGGTATATCCAAAAATGTACTATTATGAAAGCAGTGTTTGCCATTTGATGCAAATGCTTCATTCTGACATGTGTTTATGTCATTTTGAATGCAGTGTTACATGTTGAAAGAGATGTGAGGTATTTAGCATTTTGTGTGTGCAGTTTTGGGAATTGTGTGTAGAGATTTGAAAAAAAGGAGACAGTTTTGAAAACGTGTGTAAGCAGTTGGAAAAAACTGTAATTTATGACAAATAAAATTGTCACGACTTCCACCGAAGTCGGTTCCTCTCCTTTATCGGGCCGCGTTCGACGGTCGACCGGTTTTCTAGCCATCGCTGATCTACCTTTCATTTTCTATTGGTTTTGTCTTGTTTTCTCAAACACCTGGTTTACATTCCCTCATTATTTGTAGTGTATATAACCCTCTGTTCCCCCCCATGTCTGCGTGTGGAATTGTTTGTTCATTCCTGACTGGTTGGCGACAGGTTGTTTCAACCCCTATTTTTCTGTTCTGCGTGCCGTTTGTTTTTGAGTCATTATAGTGCTCCTGCTGTTACCCATTTCTGCTCTCCTGCGCCTGACTTCCCTGCAGACAGTTACGCAACACTTACAAAAATGAAGAATCACATTTACATAAGTATTCAGACACTATTCCGTATTCAGTATTCAGACACTTTACTCAATATATTCTTGAAGCATCTTTGGCAGTGATGCCTCAAGTCTTCTTGGGTATGACACTACAAGCTTGGTACACGTGTATTTGGGGAGTTTCTCCCATTCTTTTATGCAGATCCTCTGAAGCTCTGTCAGGTTGAATGGGGAGCGTTGCTGCACACCTATTTTCAGGTCTCTCCAGAGATGTTCGATGTCTGGGCTCTGGCTGGGCCACTTAAGGACATTCTGAAACTTTACCCAAAGACACTCCTGTATTGTCTTGTGTGTGCTTAGGGTCGTTGTCCTGTTTGAAAGTGAACCTTCGCCCCAGTCTGAGGTCCTGAGTGCTCTGGAGTAGGTTTTCATCAAGGATACTATGTTCGTCTTTGCCTCGATCCTGACTAGTCTCCTATTCCCTGCCGCTGGAAAACATACCCACCGCAAGATGCGGCCACCACCATACTTCACCGTAGGGGTGTTGCCAGTTTTCCTCCAGACATGACACAGCATACAGGACAAAGAGTTCAATCTCGGTTTCATCAGACCAGAGAATCTTCTTTCAGTCTTTAGGTGCCTTTTGGCAAACTCTAAGTGGGTTGTCATGTGCCTTTTACTGAGGGGTGTCTTATGTCTGACCACTATACCATAAAGGCCTGATTGGCAGAGTGCTGCAGAGATGGTTGTACTTCTGGAAGGTTCTCTCATCTCCACAGAGTAACTCCCTGACCAAGATCCTTCTCCGCCGATTGCTCAGTTTGTCGGCCAGCTCTAGGAAGAGTCTTGGTGGTTCCAAACATGGATCCAAATCCAGGAATAAATTATGGAGGCCACTGTGTTCTTGGAGACCTTCAATGCTGCAGAACTTTTTGGGATCTGTTGCTCGACACAATCCTGTCTCGGAGCTCTAAGGACAATTCCTTCAACCTATGGCTTGGTTTTTTCTCTAACATGCACAGTCAACAAAGAGACCTTATAAAGACAGGCATGTGCCTTTACATATCAGGCTGTAACGTGTGAATATGTGGAAAAAGTCAATGTGTCTGAATATTGTCCGAAGGCATTGTGTATTTGTCAAAAGTTTTTGAACACCTACTCATTCAAGGGTTTTTCTTTATTTTGACTATTTTCTACATTGTAGAATAATTCTGAAGACATCAAAACAATGAAAAACACATATGGAATCATGTAGTAACCAAAAAACTGTTAAACAAATCGAAATATATTATATATTTGAGATTCTTCAAATAGCCACCCTTTGCCTTGATGACAGCTTTGCACACTCTTGGCATTCTCTCAACCAGATTCATGAGGTAGTCACCTGGAATGCATTTAAATGAAAGGGTGTGCCTTGTTTAACGTTAATTTGTGGAATTGCTTTCCTTCTTAATGCGTTTGAGCCAATCAGTTGTGTTGTAACAAGGTAGGGGTGATATACAGAAGATAGCCCTTTTTGGTAAAAGACAAAGTCCATATTATGGCAAGAAAAGCTCAAATAAGCAAAGAGAAACGACAGTCCCTCATTACTTTAAAAAGTAAAGGTCAGTCAATCCGTAAAATGTCAAGAACTGTGAAAGTTTCTTTAAGTGCATTCGCAAAAACTATCAAGCACTATGATGAAACTGGTTGCACATCTACACTACCATTCAAAATGTTGGGGTCACTTTGAAATGTCCTTGTTTTTGAAAGAAAAGCAAAACATTTTCACCATCAAATTGATCAAAAATACATTGTAGACATTGTTAATGTTATAAATGACTATTGTAGCTGGAAACTGCTGATTCTTTAACGGGATTATCTATATGCTGTAGGTGTACAGAGGCCCGTTATCAGCAACCATCACTCCTGTGTTCCAATGGCACGTTGTGTTAGCTAATCCAAGTGTATCATTTTAAAAGGCTTTTGATCATTAGGAAACCCTTTTGCAATTATGTTAGCACAGCTGAAAACTGTTGTGTTGATTAAAGAAGCAATAAAACTGGTCTTCTTTAGACTAGTTGAGTATCTGGAGCATCAGCATTTGTGGGTTTGATTACAGGCTCAAAATTGCCAGAAACAAAGACTTTCTTCTGAAACTTGTCAGTCTATTCTTGTTCTGAGAAATGAAGGCTATTCCATGCGAGGAATTTTGCCAAGAAACTGAAGATCTCGTACAACGCTGTGTACTACTACTTCCACAGAACAGCACAAACTGGCCCTAACCAGAATAGAAGGAGGAGTGGGAGGCCCCGGAATCAAGGCACAAGGCGAGACCCAAATGCAGACACAGGAGACAGATGGTTGGAGTCTTACAATGTTTATGATTCCAAAGGGGTAGACAAGAGAATGGTCGTGGACAGGCAAAAAGGTCAAAACCAGATCAGAGTCCAGGAGGTACAGAGTGGCAGACAGGCTAGTGGTCAAGGCAGGCAGAATGGTCAGGCAGGTGGGTACAGAGTGGCAGACAGGCTAGTGGTCAAGGCAGGCAGAATGGTCGGGCAGGTGGGTACAGAGTGGCAGACAGGCTCGTGGTCAAGGCAGGCAGAATGGTCAGGCAGGCGGGTACAAAGTCCAGAACCAGGCAAGGGTCAAAACCAGGAGGACTAGAAAAAAGGAAAATGCAAAAAAGCAGGAGAATGGGAGAACTGCTGGTTGACTTGGAAACATACAAGATGAACTGACACAGAGAGACAGGAAACAGAGATAAATACACTGGTACAGAGAGACAGGAAACACAGGGATAAATACACTGGTACAGAGAGTCAGGAAACACAGGGATAAATACACTGGGGAAAACAAGCAACACCTGAAGGGGGTGGAGACAATAACGAGGACAGATGAAACTGATCAGGGTGTGACACCCGGTGCACAACTGAGCAAGTGGACAAGTACATTGGAGTGTCTAGTTTGAGAAACAGATGTCTCACAAGTCCTCAACTGGTAACTTAATTAAATAGTACCCGCAAAACACCAGTCTCAATGTCAACAGTGAAGAGGCGACTCCGGGATGCTGGCCTTCTAGGCAGAGTTGCAAAGAAAAATCCATATCTCAGACAAGCCAATAAAAAGAAAAGATTAAGATGGGCAAAGGAACACAGACACTGGACAGATGAACTCAGTGACTTTCAATGTGGTACAGTCAAGTCAGTTTATCAATTGTCTGCCCTGTGAGCCGTAAGTGCTGTTATTGTGAAGTGGAAATGTCTCCAAACAACAACAGCTCAGCGGCAAAGTGTAGGTCACACAAACGCCCAGTGCTGAAGTGCGTAGCGCGTAAAAAATCATCTATCCTCAATTGCAACACTCACGACTGACTTCCAAACTGACTCTGGAAGCAAAGTCAACACAATAACTGTTTATCGGGAACTTCATTAAATGGGTTTCTATAGCCGAGCAGTTGCACACAAGCCTAAGATCACCATGCCCAATGCAAAGCTTCGG
Source organism: Oncorhynchus gorbuscha (assembly GCF_021184085.1). Classification (NCBI taxonomy): domain Eukaryota; kingdom Metazoa; phylum Chordata; class Actinopteri; order Salmoniformes; family Salmonidae; genus Oncorhynchus; species Oncorhynchus gorbuscha. The sequence goes on along the minus strand of NC_060185.1, from coordinate 10,332,787 downwards.
TTGGAGGGGTGTAAAGCTCGCCGCCAATGGACTTTGGAGCAGTGAAACGCGTTCTCTGGAGTGATGAATCACACTTCACCATCTGACAATACGACGGATGAATCTGGGTTTGGAGGATGCCAGGAGAACGATACTTGCCCCAATGCATTGTGCCAACTGTAAAGTCACTGAGCTATACAGTGTACTGTGTGAATATATATACATAGATACATCTATATACAGTGTACTGTGTGAATATATATATTTATAGGGTAATGTGTGAATATATATATATATATACACAATGTACTGTGTGAATATATATATATACAGATACATCTATATACAGTGTACTGTGTGAATATATATATTTACAGGGTAATGTGTGAATATATATATACATATATACAGTGTACTGTGTGAATATATATATATATATAACTACAGTGTACTGTGTGAATATACATATATATACAGTGTACTGTGTGAATATATATATATATATATACAATGTACTGTGTGAATATATATATATATACAGTGTACTGTGTGAATATATATATATACAGTGTACTGTGTGAATATATATATATATGTATATACAGTGTACTGTGTGAATATATATATATATATATATATATACAGTGTACTGTGTGAATATATATATATACAGTGTACTGTGTGAATATATATATATATATATATATATATATATATACAGTGTACTGTGTGAATATATATATGTATATACAGTGTACTGTGTGAATATATATATATATATACAGTGTACTGTGTGAATATATATATACGTATATACAGTGTACTGTGTGAATATATATATATATATATATGTATATATATATATATATATATATATATATATATATATATATATATATATATATATATATATATATATATATATATATATACAGTGTACTGTGTGAATATATATATATGTATAAACAGTGTACTGTGTTAATAAGTATTTCAGACCTTTTGCTATGAGGAAAATGAGCGCAGGTGCATCCTGTTTCCATTGATCATCCTTGAGATGTTTCTACAACTTGATTGAAGTCCACCTGTGGTAAATTGAATTGATTGGACATGATTTGGAAAGGCACACACCCGTCTATATAAGGTCCCACAGCTGACAGTGCATGTCAGAGCAGAAACCAAGCCATGAGGTCGAAGGAACTGTCCGTAGAGTTCAGAGACAGGATTGTGTCGAGGCACAGATCTGAATATATCGGAATGCACTTTCATACACTGAGTGGACAAAACATTAAGAACACCTTTCTAATATTGAATTGCACCCCTATTTGCCCTTAGAACAGCCTCAATTAATCAGAGCACAGACTCTACAAGGTGTCAAAGGATTCCACAGGGATGCTGCCCCATGTTGACTCCAATGCTTCCCACAGTTGTGTCGAGATGGCTGAATGTCCTTTGGGTGGTGGACCATTCTTGATAGACACGGAAAACTGTTGAATGTGAAAAAACTCAGCAGAGTTGCTGTTCTGGTGATATACCCCATTCAAAGGCACTTAAATAGTTTGTCTTGCCCATTATCTCTCTGAATGACACACATAAACAATCCATGTTTCAATTCTCAAGACTCAAGATTTAAGGATCAAGGCTCAAGGCTCAAGACTTAAGGCTCAAGACTCAAGACTTAAGGCTCAAGGCTCAAGGCTCAAGGCTCAAGGCTTAAGGCTCTAGGCGTAAGGCTCAAATTTAATGCTCAAGGCGTAAGGCTCAAGTTTGAGGCTCAAAGCTTAAGGCTCAAGTTTAAGGCTCAAGAATGAAGGTTAAAGTTTAAGGCTCAAGGTCTAAGGCTCAATTGCATGCATTATTCCTCTCCTTCCTCTTCACTAATGCACTGTTTTCTCTCTTTCTTTCTCATTCTTTCAAATCCAATGTTTTCTTTCTATCATGCCTTGTTCCACAAACTGCTGTGTGTTCCTGCACAGATTCCTATGCCGATGTGTGCAAGGTGTGTGTGTGTGTGCCAGGTGCGTTTGTGTGTGCGTGGGTATGTGTCCAAAATACCTCCTACCCGCGGCAAATTCTGAAAGTCTGAAAACCAGACCGGTCTGCCGAGACACAACAGCACATTGAAAACAATGTCAGCGCTGACTGAAATTATGTCAGGGTATTATATAGTCTAGTTACTGTATAATACTACAGGTCAGGGTATTATATAGGTATTATATAGTCTAGTTACTGTATAATACTACAGGTCAGGGTATAATATAGTCTAGTTACTGTATAATACTACAGGTCAGGGTATAATATAGTCTAGTTACTGTACAATACCACAGGTCAGGGTATTATATAGGTATTATATAGTCTAGTTACTGTATAATACTACAGGTCAGGGTATAATATAGTCTAGTTACTGTATAATACTACAGGTCAGGGTATTATATAGTCTAGTTACTGTATAATACTACAGGTCAGGGTATAATATAGTATAGTTACTGTATAATACTACAGGTCAGGGTATTATATAGGTATTATATAGTCTAGTTACTGTACAATACCACAGGTCAGGGTATTATATAGGTATTATATAGTCTAGTTACTGTATAATACCACAGGTCAGGGTATTATATAGTCTAGTTACTGTATAATACTACAGGTCAGGGTATAATATAGTCTAGTTACTGTATAATACTACAGGTCAGGGTATTATATAGGTATTATATAGTCTAGTTACTGTACAATACCACAGGTCAGGGTATTATATAGGTATTATATAGTCTAGTTACTGTATAATACCACAGGTCAGGGTATTATATAGTCTAGTTACTGTATAATACTACAGGTCAGGGTATTATATAGGTATTATATAGTCTAGTTACTGTATAATACCACAGGTCAGGGTATAATATAGTCTAGTTACTGTATAATACCACAGGTCAGGGTATTATATAGTCTAGTTACTGTATAATACTACAGGTCAGGGTATTATATAGTCTAGTTACTGTATAATACCACAGGTCAGGGTATAATATAGTCTAGTTACTGTATAATACTACAGGTCAGGGTATTATATAGGTATAATATAGTCTAGTTACTGTATAATACCACAGGTCAGGGTATTATATAGTCTAGTTACTGTACAATACCACAGGTCAGGGTATTATATAGTCTAGTTACTGTATAATACTACAGGTCAGGGTATATTATAGTCTAGTTACTGTATAATACCACAGGTCAGGGTATAATATAGTCTAGTTACTGTATAATACTACAGGTCAGGGTATTATATAGGTATAATATAGTCTAGTTACTGTACAATACCACAGGTCAGGGTATTATATAGGTATAATATAGTCTAGTTACTGTACAATACCACAGGTCAGGGTATTATATAGGTATTATATAGTCTAGTTACTGTACAATACCACAGGTCAGGGTATTATATAGGTATTATATAGTCTAGTTACTGTATAATACCACAGGTCAGGGTATTATATAGGTATAATATAGTCTAGTTACTGTACAATACCACAGGTCAGGGTATTATATAGGTATTATATAGTCTAGTTACTGTATAATACCACAGGTCAGGGTATTATATAGTCTAGTTACTGTATAATACCACAGGTCAGGGTATTATATAGTCTAGTTACTGTATAATACCACAGGTCAGGGTATAATATAGTCTAGTTACTGTATAATACTACAGGTCAGGGTATTATATAGTCTAGTTACTGTATAATACTACAGGTCAGGGTATAATATAGTCTAGTTACTGTATAATACCACAGGTCAGGGTATTATATAGTCTAGTTACTGTATAATACCACAGGTCAGGGTAGACGTTTATGCTGTGTGTTGGTTAGGTGGTGGTGTGTTGAAAAGGGAACAGGTCACGTCAGAAACAGATGTGTTGAGGAGAGACGTTTAGAGAGAACAGATTGTACTGGTTCTAGAGACAGAGATCGGGTATGAGAGGAGTTGAGGGAGAACAGATATAACTGGTACTAGAGACAGAGATGGAGACCTGAGAACAGATATTACTGGTTCTAGAGACAGAGATTGGGTATGAGAGGGGTTGAGGGAGAACAGATATTACTGGTACTAGAGACAGAGATGGAGACCTGAGAGGAGTTGAGGGAGAACAGATATTACTGGTACTAGAGACAGAGATGGAGACCTGAGAGGAGTTGAGGGAGAACAGATATTACTGGTACTAGAGACAGAGATGGAGACCGGAGAGGAGTTGAGGGAGAACAGATATTGCTGGTACTAGAGACAGAGATGGAGACCTGACAGGGGTTGAGGGAGAACAGATATTATTGGTACTAGAGACAGAGATGGAGACCTGAGAGGGGTTGAGGGAGAACAGATATTACTGGTACTAGAGACAGAGATGGGGACCTGAGAGGGGTTGAGGGAGAACAGATATTACTGGTACTAGAGACAGAGATCGGGTATGAGAGGGGTTGAGGGAGAACAGATATTACTGGTACTAGAGACAGAGATGGAGACCGGAGAGGAGTTGAGGGAGAACAGATATTGCTGGTACTAGAGACAGAGATGGAGACCTGACAGGGGTTGAGGGAGAACAGATATTATTGGTACTAGAGACAGAGATGGAGACCTGAGAGGGGTTGAGGGAGAACATATATTACTGGTACTAGAGACAGAGATGGAGACCTGAGAGGGGTTGAGGGAGAACAGATATTACTGGTACTAGAGACAGAGATTGGGTATGAGAGGGGTTGAGGGAGAACAGATATTACTGGTACTAGAGACAGAGATGGGGACCTGAGAGGGGTTGAGGGAGAACAGATATTACTGGTACTAGAGACAGAGATTGGGTATGAGAGGGGTTGAGGGAGAACAGATATTACTGGTACTAGAGACAGAGATGGGGACCTGAGAGGGGTTGAGGGAGAACAGATATTACTGGTACTAGAGACAGAGATTGGGTATGAGAGGGGTTGAGGGAGAACAGATATTACTGGTACTAGAGACAGAGATGGGGACCTGAGAGGGGTTGAGGGAGAACAGATATTACTGGTACTAGAGACAGAGATGGAGACCTGAGAGGGGTTGAGGGAGAACAGATATTACTGGTACTAGAGACAGAGATTGGGTATGAGAGGGGTTGAGGGAGAACAGATATTACTGGTACTAGAGACAGAGATGGAGACCTGAGAGGGGTTGAGGGAGAACAGATATTACTGGTACTAGAGACAGAGATTGGGTATGAGAGGGGTTGAGGGAGAACAGATATTACTGGTACTAGAGACAGAGATGGAGACCTGAGAGGGGTTGAGGGAGAACAGATATCACTGGTACTAGAGACAGAGATTGGGTATGAGAGGGGTTGAGGGAGAACATATATTACTGGTACTAGAGACAGAGATGGAGACCGGAGAGGGGTTGAGGGAGAACAGATATTACTGGTACTAGAGACAGAGATGGAGACCTGAGAGGGGTTGAGGGAGAACAGATATTACTGGTACTAGAGACAGAGATGGAGACCTGAGAGGGGTTGAGGGAGAACAGATATTACTGGTACTAGAGACAGAGATTGGGTATGAGAGGGGTTGAGGGAGAACATATATTACTGGTACTAGAGACAGAGATTGGGTATGAGAGGGGTTGAGGGAGAACAGATATTACTGGTACTAGAGACAGAGATTGGGTATGAGAGGGGTTGAGGGAGAACAGATATTACTGGTACTAGAGACAGAGATTGGGTATGAGAGGGCTTGAGGGAGAACAGATATTACTGGTACTAGAGACAGAGATCGGGTATGAGAGGTTTTGAGGGAGAACAGATATTACTGGTACTAGAGACAGAGATGGAGACCTGAGAGGGGTTGAGGGAGAACAGATATTACTGGTACTAGAGACAGAGATGGAGACCTGAGAGGAGTTGAGGGAGAACAGATATTACTGGTACTAGAGACAGACATGGAGACCGGAGAGGAGTTGAGGGAGAACAGATATTACTGGTACTAGAGACAGAGATTGGGTATGAGAGGGGTTGAGGGAGAACAGATATTACTGGTACTAGAGACAGAGATGGAGACCTGAGAGGAGTTGAGGGAGAACAGATATTACTGGTACTAGAGACAGAGATTGGGTATGAGAGGGGTTGAGGGAGAACAGATATTACTGGTACTAGAGACAGAGATGGAGACCTGAGAGGAGTTGAGGGAGAACAGATATTACTGGTACTAGAGACAGAGATGGAGACCTGGGAGGAGTTGAGGGAGAACAGATATTACTGGTACTAGAGACAGAGATGGAGACCTGAGAGGAGTTGAGGGAGAACAGATATTACTGGTACTAGAGACAGAGTTGGAGACCTGAGAGGGGTTGAGGGAGAACAGATATTACTGGTACTAGAGACAGAGATGGAGACCTGAGAGGAGTTGAGGGAGAACAGATATTACTGGTACTAGAGACAGAGATGGAGACCTGAGAGGGGTTGAGGGAGAACAGATTGTACTGGTACTAGAGACAGAGATGGAGACCTGAGAGGGGTTGAGGGAGAACAGATATAACTGGTACTAGAGACAGAGATCGGGTATGAGAGGGGTTGAAGGAGAACAGATATTACTGGTACTAGAGACAGAGATGGAGACCTGAGAGGAGTTGAGGGAGAACAGATTGTACTGGTACTAGAGACAGAGATGGAGACCTGAGAGGAGTTGAGGGAGAACAGATATAACTGGTACTAGAGACAGAGATCGGGTATGAGAGGGGTTGAGGGAGAACAGATATTACTGGTACTAGAGACAGAGATGGAGACCTGAGAGGAGTTGAGGGAGAACAGATATAACTGGTACTAGAGACAGAGATGGAGACCTGAGAGGGGTTGAGGGAGAACAGATATAACTGGTACTAGAGACAGAGATGGAGACCTGATGCCCTGCATGCCAGCCGTCTCTTCCTCTCCCTCTCTCCTCTGAGAACCATACACGGTGTCCATGACTCACTGCTCTGTGGGAGGGATGGACAGAACTAATACCAGTGCAGAGAGGAAGGGAGAGAGAGAGAGAGATGATGGGATAATTAGTGGCCCTGGGCCTGCCGGTCTCTGTGGTTACTGGGGAGTGGAATCAGCACCACATTGTGATTAGGGCATCTCCCCACGCAACAACAACATTACATACTAGCCAATCACACTGTGACATACTGAAACACCACACTATCACACTATGACGTGCTGAAATATCAACAAATCACACCATAACATAATGAAATACCAGCCAATCACAGCATGACCAACTGAAATACCAGCCAATCACACCATGACATAATGAAAAACTGCACAGTCACACCATGACATACTGAAATACCAGCCAATCACACCATGACATACTGAAATACCAGCCAATCACACCATGACATACTGAAATACCAGCCAATCACACCATGACATACTGAAATACCATCCAATCACACCATGACATAATGATATACCACACAGTCACACCATGACATAATGAAATACCGCACAGTCACACCATGACATAATGAAATACCGCACAGTCACACCATGACATAATGAAATACCACACAGTCACACCATGACATAATGAAATACCACACAGTCACACCATGACATAATGAAATACCACACAGTCACACCATGACATAATGAAATACCGCACAGTCACACCATGACATAATGAAATACCATCCAATCACACCATGACATAATGAAATACCACACAGTCACACCATGACATAATGAAATACCACACAGTCACACCATGACATAATGAAATACCACACAGTCACACCATGACATAATGAAATACCACACAGTCACACCATGACATAATGAAATACCACACAGTCACACCATGACATAATGAAATACCACACAGTCACACCATGACATAATGAAATACCACACAGTCACACCATGACATAATGAAATACCACACAGTCACACCATGACATAATGAAATACCACACAGTCACACCATGACATAATGAAATACCACATAGTCACACCATGACATAATGAAATACCACACAGTCACACCATGACATAATGAAATACCACACAGTCACACCATGACATAATGAAATACCGCACAGTCACACCATGACATAATGAAATACCGCACAGTCACACCATGACATAATGAAATTCAATTAGGACAGGAAAGAGAGAGGGAGATGATGACAGAGAGAGTGAGATGATGACAGAGGGAGGGAGGGAGAGGATGACAGAGAGAGGGAGAGGATGATGGAGAGAGGGAGAGGATGACAGAGAGGGGGAGAGGATGGCAGAGAGAGGGAGAGGATGATGGAGAGGGGGAGAGGATGGCAGAGAGGGGAGAGGATGACAGAGAGAGGGAGAGGATGACAGAGGGAGGGAGAGGATGATGGAGAGAGGGAGAGGATGACAGAGAGGGGGAGAGGATGGCAGAGAGAGGGAGAGGATGAGAGAGGGGGAGAGGATGAGAGAGGGGGAGGGGATGGCAGAGAGGGGAGAGGATGACAGAGAGAGGGAGAGGATGACAGAGGGAGGGAGATGATGACAGAGAGAGTGAGATGATGACAGAAAGAGGGAGAGGATGACAGAGGGAGGGAGAGGATGACAGATGGAGGGAGAGGATGATGGAGAGGGGGAGAGGATGGCAGAGAGGGGAGAGGATGACAGAGAGAGGGAGAGGATGACAGAGAGAGTGAGATGATGACAGAGAGAGTGAGATGATGACAGAAAGAGGGAGAGGATGACAGAGGGAGGGAGAGGATGACAGATGGAGGGAGAGGATGATGGAGAGGGGGAGAAGATGGCAGAGAGGGGAGAGGATGACAAAGAGAGGGAGAGGATGACAGAGGGAGGGAGAGGATGATGGAGAGAGGGAGAGGATGACAGAGAGGGGGAGAGGATGGCAGAGAGAGGGAGAGGATGAGAGAGGGGGAGGGGATGGCAGAGAGGGGAGAGGATGACAGAGAGAGGGAGAGGATGACAGAGGGAGGGAGAGGATGATGGAGAGAGGGAGAGGATGACAGAGAGGGGGAGAGGATGACAGAGGGAGGGAGAGGATGACAGAGGGAGGGAGAGGATGACAGAGGGAGGGAGAGGATGACAGCGAGAGGGAGAGGATGACATAGAGGGGTTGAGGATGGCAGAGAGGGGAGAGGATGACAGAGAGAGGGAGAGGATGACAGAGGGAGCGAGAGGATGACAGAGAGAGGGAGAGGATGACAGAGGGAGGGAGAGGATGACAGAGGGAGGGAGAGGATGACAGAGAGGGGGAAAGGATGGCAAACAGAGGGAGAGGATGGCAGAGAGGGGGAGAGGATAACAGGGATGAGAGGATGACAGAGAGGGTGTAGACCTTACGGTGAAATGCTTTCTTACAAGTCCTTAACCAACAATGCAGTTCAAGAAATAGAGTTAAGAAAATATTTACCAAATAAACTAAAGTGGAAAAAATAATTTAAAATCTAAAAGTAACACAAGAAAATGACATAACAATAACGAGGCTATATAGAGGGAGTACCGGTACCGAGTCAATGTGCGGGGGCACAGGTTAGTCGAGGTCATTTGTAAAGTAACTATGCGTAGATAATAAACAGCGATTAGCACCAGTGTAAAAGGAAATGGGGGAGGGGGTCAATGTAAATAGTCTGGGTGGCCATTTGATGTATTGGGGGGTAGGAGCTGCTAAGGAGCCAGTTGGTGCTCCACTACCACTTGCCGTGTGGTAGCAGAGAGAACAGTCTATGACTTGGGTGACTGGAGTCTTTGACTATTTTTTGGGCCTTCCTCTTACACTACCTAGGAAATAGGTCCTTGATGTCAGGAAGCTTGGCCACAGTGATGTACTGTGCCGTACACACTACCCTCTGTAGTGCCTTACGGTCAGATGCCGAACAGTTGAATACCAGGCGGTGATGCAACCAGTCTCTCGATGGTACAGCTGTATCATTTTGGGAGGATTTGGTGATCCATGAATCTTTTTGGTCTCCTGTGGAGGAAAAGGTGTTGTCATGCCCTCTTCACAACTGTCTTGGTGTGTTTGGACCATGATAGTTTGTTGGTGATGTGGACACCAAGGAACTTGTAGCTCTCGACCCGCTCCACTACAGACCCGTTGATGTTAATGGGGGCCTGTTCGGCCCGCCTTTTCCTGTAGTCCACGATCATCTCCTTTGTCTTGCTCGTGCTGAGGGAGAGGTTGTTGTCCTGGCCCCACACTGCCAGTTCTCTGACCTCTTCCCTATAGGCTGTCTCATCGTTGTTGGTGATCAGACCACTGTTGTCTCGTCAGCAAACTTAATGATGGTGTTGGAGTTTTGCTTGGCCACGCAGTGGTGGGTGAACAGGGAAGGAGACTAAGCGGCAGGGTAGCCTAGTGGATGGAGCATTGGACTAGTAACCGGAAGGATGCAAGTTCAAACCTCCGAGCTGACAAGGTACAAATCTGTCGTTCTGCCCCAGTTAACCCACTGTTCCTAGGCCGTTATTGAAAATAAGAATTTGTTCTTAACTGACTTGCCTAGTTGAATAAAGGTGAAATACATTTTTTAAAAGCAAGCACCCCTCAAAGCACGCAATTTAAAAAAGGACACACACACACACACTGTTGAGGATCAGCTTGGCAGATGTGTTGTTACCTACCCTCACCACCTGGGGGCGGCCTGTCAGGAAGTCCAGGATCCAGCCGCAGAGGGAGGTGTTTAGTCCCAGGGTCCTTAGCTTAGTGATGAGCTTTGTGGGAACTATGATGTTGAATGCAGAGCTGTAGTCAATGAACAGCATTCTCACACAGGTGTTCCTTTTGTCCAGGTGGGAAAGGGCAGTGTGGAGTGCGATTGAGATTGCATCATCTGTGGATCTGTTGGGTCGGTATGTGAATTGGAGAGGGTCTAGGGTTTCTGGGATGATGGTGTTGACGTGAGCCCTTTTCAGCCTTTCAAAGTACTTCATGGCTACCGATGTGAGTGCTACGAGGCGGTTATAATAGTTTTTCGGTTCCCTGGGCACAGGTACTATGGTGGTCTTCATGAAACAGTATAACCTTATCCTCTAGGTAATAAACATCAGTACAAACTTCAGCAGGTCTGGGATCAGAAACAGTCCTCTGGGTGATTTACAGCAGGG